>NC_058404.1:6515066-6835397 GCF_002201575.2 Neomonachus schauinslandi
TATCTCTCTGTCTCTGTCTATCTCTGTCTCTCTCTGCCTCTGTCTCTCTCTGTCTCTCTCTGCCTCTGTCTCTCTCTGTCTCTGTCTCTCTCTGCCTCTGTCTCTATCTCTGTCTCTCTCTCTCATGCACACGTGTCACACACACTCCTTTACTTCATCTCCTTTGCCTCAGTCTTCCAAATTTTGCTTTTTCCCCTAAATAAAACCTGTCAACCTCTTTCCACATCATTCATGGTCCAGACAAGGGTTCTGATCATGTCACAGTGGTATAATGCCACCGCACAGATTTTAAGAGGAAGGAAATTCATACGTTTTCATATTAAATTTGTTACAGTAAAGAGCTACTGTAACTCTCTTAAGTGCTCATCTGGAAGCTGAAGATTAGGGAGAGGGAGAATTTTACTTCCTAGTTTCTACTGTTTTAATGGTTTGACTTGTTTATTTTACATTGCCCATATGTTAACTTTCATAACATTTTTGCTTTTTTTTGTAAGTTATCCATATGGTGGTAGGGTTGATTGAAACTGTTGTTTTTCAATTATAAATACACAAGATTTCAGTTATAGATTAAAACCAGCACTCTGGGCCAGCCTGAGCATAGGATCACCATTGACAAGGTCATTATCCCTTTCATATTCCTGGTTTACAGCCACTGGTTTACAGATAAACTTTTGGATCACAACCTGTTTGTAAACTGTAAAGAACTACATTGATGAAAATAAACCATTTTTCAAATTTTAGTTTGGAGACTTTATGGATTACCTAGTGTCTAAACAGGAAGTAAGATATTATAGAAGTTGTGTACAGCTCCATTTCCTAGTTCTAGACTCTGCAAGCAAATAATCATCTCCCCATAGTGTGGTGCCTACATCGTTCAGCATGCCAGAAGCCTCGTTTAATAAGCAGAGACTACTTGACCATGGAAAGCAAATATTATATAAACAACATATACTATGTATACTAAATATTTAGTATGTTTTATATAATATACATAGTAAGCACACATTGTACTATGTATCTTACATGATACATAGTAAACATTATATTATACCTGCATTTTCCAAACTTAAATATGTTGTCCTTCCTTTCCCGTAGTGAAACTTTAATCATCTCTTCATTCCTTCTTATAATGATGTGAGTATATAATTAAATAACAATAGCAATCATTTCCATGCCATCTGAAATAGCGGCTTTATTCAGCTTGTCTGAATGCACAAAATTTGCTGCTAATCCTGAGCACATATTTCATGATTCAAGATACACAGATACAGCACAGAAGCGGTGGTTCTGCTCCAGTCCTGCAGCAGGGCCATTGGCTATGGATATGGTAGGATTTTTTTTTTTTTTTATTTCCTTTAGTGAACCAAGCTCTGGTTTATTTGTTTGTTTGAATATACAGCTAAGGAGTGTTTTGCAGCCACACATGATAAAATACACACACACTCCCTCTCCACCTTCCCCCGCCCCCACCATGCAGGGATGGGGGAGGGGCCGGTGGTCTCCGTGCACCTGAACCTCTCACCATCGGTTTTTCCCATTGACAGCAATTTTGTTTTTAGCAGCAAAAGTGTATTGTCCCCTATACATCCACTGAAGAAGAGTAGTTCTTCCTACCTTATTAAAAGGATATATTATTATTAGTTTTAGAGAAAGAAAAAAATCTAGATTCAGGTTTATAGTGCCTACCCTGTACTTCTTTCATCAAAAAAAAAAAGAGGAAATGTTTACATCAGTTTAATAGGCATTAGCTTTATTTTTCAAAACATTCTGTTTTAAAGCACAATAGGCTTTGCAGTTGTTTATAAATTTGAGGTATTCATCAGTGTGAAATAATTGTTTATTTCCTTTCCTTATTTCCTCTTATCGGAAAAAAAAATACATTTGGTCTCCAGGCAAGATAAAATCCACTTTTCTAAGTTATTTGTCAGTTTTTATAAAGTGAGTTTAATATCACTGGGGCAGAGGTTTAGAATAGTTGCAGGATTAGCAAGGGAATATGACTTAGAATGTTTTTTTTAGGTCATCGTGGTGTATTTGGTAAACTGTCATGCATTTATCTTATCCTTGTTTAACCACTGAGCAGAAAGTGAGCCCTCCCTATATTGTTCCATTCATATTACTCTGCACTCATTCACAAGTCTGACACTTCCTTTGCCTGGCAGATTAAAGGGGCAGTGTGGCATCTTTTGATGATGTGTAAAACAGCTTTCTTAGTCCAAGCTCCTTAGGGGATGCTAGCCACTCAGGAGATGGACTGCTAGTCATCTGCCGTGAAATTAACCAGAAACTTGGTCTTATTTTCCTTCTTAACAAGTTTTCTTAAAATCTTAAAGGTTTCCCACCCTGCCACCCCCCACAGACCCCTCTAATTTTTAGTGTTGATCAGGGGAAGAAAGGAAATATGAAACCATTAAAAAAAAGAAAGAAAGAAAAGGAACTATGAGAAACAATGAAAAACACGGAATTGTGCTTTTTCTCTCTGGGATAGTCTAGCAATATGTGTTAGATTGTGGTGTTGAACCTTTAATCCTGTGGCTTATCTATCATCCCATTATATATTATTTTCTCTCTTATGAGAAAAGCAGTGTTTATTATCACAGGTGACAAAACACAGCAATAAAAAACAAGCAGAGAGGTTACATTTAACCACTTTAAACAGGTTTCATATTTGCTTTTTTTGCTTTCATTCCCAAACGAGAAGCCTGTGAACAGAGTGAGTGAACACAGACTCTCAGGTGCACATCACCCAGATAGGCCAGGTGAACAGGTGCTGAGCCGATGAAAAGATAAACATGACATCATTGTTGGTGATAATTTAGCAGATAGCTAAAGAAAGAATCTAGAAATGCCATTGTACCACTGTTCAAATATTGACTAATTGAACCGGGAAAGGAAAAAATGTTAGTCTGTTCATGTAGAATTTCTTGTCCCTTTCCTTCTTCAAACAGCATCTCAAAGGTCCAAAAGAAGGGGGTTGTTTATCTAAGAAAGAAATATGAGCCTTGACCATGGAGTTTTTCAGGTATACTAACTGTGGGCTTCATTAAGCAAATACAATTTAACAATCTTGCATTTGGCAAAACATTCCTCCAGGTTTCTTGACTGTTTATTTTAAGAGAGGATGTACCAGTCGGGCAGATTAGGATGTTTACTATGTACGATGTATCTTTCATCTCTCGCCGTGGCTATTAGCCCTGGCATAACCGCACTGTGGATGTAGGGACGTGGTTCAGCGTAAGCATGACAATTTAAAATTAAATAGGATGTCAGAGTGAGCAGGCATTTAGGATGCAGTTTGTCTTCCACATATTTTGTCTTCCAAGTGTTTGAACCTGTGTTGCTGTGTACTTTTTATAAAACTCCATCTGTGAATGAACAGCTTCTTTTTATGTACATGTATGAATTATTGAAGATTTTAAAAGTGCACACCCCGGGGACCTTCTTTGGAAAAGAGGAAAACCTGGGGGAGAATTTGCCCAGAAGGGCTAGTGCCTTCAAAGATAATTAGTAATGAGCTGAGTATTACACAGCAGGCCTTCCTGGTGGGCGTTTGTTGTTTTCTGTGTCTGCATTGCGGCAGCTACTCTGGTCTCAGCGAACGCAGTGCTGAGGGCGCTCATTCATTCCGGCTTAGACGCCAGTCGTAACTTGGTCCTTCCTCTCTGAAGAGGACAGCTAATGAGAAACACAGATTTGGAGCCACAATCTATTCTAAGATTAAGATAAAGTATCCTAACAAAGTTTATGGGGAAATGAAAGGCTGAGAATTCTTTCTGGGGCAAGATCTTGAATGAAGTGAATTACCTTCTGTACTGTGTAAGCACCATGATGTACTGTCATTATAATATTTAATGATTAGTCTATTGCCACAATTTAAGCCTCCTTTAGAATATATATACATAGTCCATGTCAAGAAAAATTTCAGGGAGACTGGGTTTTGTAGAAATAGCCCCCACATGTACATGAGGAAAATGATCACTTGTGAAAGAAAAACTGAGCTTTCAATATCCTGTTTGGGTTAAACCCCCACTGAAATGTCTGTGAAACTGTGTATCATGATAGCCCTGCAAACATGACCAGCTGCAGCAAATGCCCTGCGCACCCGTCCCACGTGGGTGACCTTCACAGCCTGCGGCTGCAGCTAAGGGGCTGGGTGCCGGACAGACCCTCAGACCCTTGCAAAACTTACCCCATTTACAAAATGACAAACCCTTCAGGGTAAAGCCCTCAGGTTCTGAGAAACGTAAAGTCTGCTTTATTAAATTTCCTTCCATTTACCAAGGGTCGCAGTCTATTTTAGTAAATAAATTCAGGAAATTGGTAAAGCACTTTACTCCATCCGTTATGTCTCAGTAATTAGCATGATTGTCACGTTTTTCCTGGCTCCTGGCTCCGGCACCGCTGTTGCTTACAGCTTCCCCCGACCCCACTTGCCTGCAACCAGTTTATAACATCCCTGGTAACGGGGTGTTACTGAGTTTAAACCACTCACACAAACAACACAGCCTACACGTTTTGCAGAGAAGTGCACTTTCTCTACTTTATTAAATAAAGATTCCGAACTCGGAGATCTCTTTCTCTGTGGATTCTGGCATTCTTCTCAAATAATCCTTTTCACTTCCCACCCTGGACTAATTTACACCCTGGGATAGAATAAAAGAAATGATAATTCATTCGAAGGTATTAGCCACCATCTAACTATCTCCTGAGCTCATTGCCTTTGGCTGTTAAAACCAAGCTGATCTTACTAGCTTCAACTGTTCACCAAGTAAAAATGATTTTTTTTTCCTACCTTCATTAGCCACTGAGTGTTGTTTTCCATGATGTTCTCCAGCACTTGTAGCCTCTGCACCGAGTCATCGTAATCTAGTGGTGCGTCCCTCTGCACGGCGTTGGGCACGTAGGAGCTAGAAGAGCGACAGTTGTCTGTCTCTGGGAGGAGGAAAGTGTAGCTGCAGGCTCCGTGCTGAACCTGATACTGCCTTCTCCCGATGCTGTCCATGCTTCTCCGAAAGTTGTTATAGGCTGCGGCTAGGACAAGATCACAGCTCAAAGTAAAGAAAACAATCTGCCACATTCTTTCTTTCTTTTGGTAATAAACCAGCAGCTTAGCAAACTCGAAGGCACATGGGAATCCCGGTCCTAAGCTGCCTTCTCAGATGCGGGGCTCTGCGGCCATAGTTTAAGGACCATCAGTGGGAGTCTCTTCCCTCCCTTTCCAGCAGGAACTTGATTGTTAATGCTGTCTTCCCTCCGGTGGGTCGGTCCTGCAGTGAACTGTCAGATGGCAGTAGAAAGAATAACCCTGCTCACTCCTGAGGGCTGTATTCACTTTACAGACTGGCGTTAATGCTGCTTTGTTTCTCTTCCTCCAGATTCTGCGGTGTCAGGATCCGAATCAATCACTTTCCTTTCCTTATATGATAAGTTGATAAGAGCAGCCAGACATGTGTAGCAAGCTGCTCCGCCCTCCTGGCGTGTCTGTTATCTTCCTGTAGGGGGTCACTAGCCAGGCAACAGGAAAAATCCGAGCATGATGTGTGCTGTTCAACCAGGGCTATATGCTGCAGAAACCCTCTGGGAAAAACCGATCAGTTACAGGACCCCTGAGTGTTTCAGAGGCACCACCCTAATTGAGCATTTCCTCGAGAGAGCAGCGGGTCTCTCATGTCTGAGACTGATCTCACATTGCTTAGCTGGTAAAATATCTGGGGTAATAACTTTAAAGTACAATGAAAGTTCCTGTTTTTTCCTTTAGGAATAAAAATACTACAAATATGTCAGGATTTTGGTTTATTTTTGTTATTACAAACAAAGAGGAAGAAGAAGTCTTGCTCTTGTAAACTCTCTGCCTTTTCATAGGGAAAATAGTTTTCATGGGTATTTCTTGATTTTTGAACTATTAGCTACATACACAAAATTTTCGCTTATAAAAGGGTCAGAGAGGAAGATTGCACTTTACTAAATTGTGTTGGGAAAACAAGTTTCTGAGCTCCGACACTTCATCTTTTACACAAAATATCCACTTCAATATTCAAAGTAAGATATACTGGACAGATTAATGGTCCGTCAAATTACAATACACAGAGAAATCAGAATTTAAATAAGAGGATGGTGAGGGAGGAACACAAACTTTTTCTGTTTCAGGTCAGGATTTGCTCAAATCCCATCATTTTGTAATTTTTTTTTTCCAGTATCAGTTAAATCAGCCCCACTCTGTGTTGCACTCAGGCACATCACCTCTCTTTCTTCATTGAGCTCGACTGTCCTTATCTGTAAAATTCCGGGGTTGCATTAACTCCCAAGATTTTTCTATTTCAATTCTATGGCTCTGTCAGTCCCCTGGGTGACTTCCTTTAATAACTAAAGCTTAATACTTTAGGGATTAACAGTATGCTAACCAGCCAGAGTGTGCAAGGGGAAAAGCCTTGGAATCTTAGCCACGGTCTGTTTGTATCTCAGTGCACAGTCTCTGTTCTTCCCGGTCAGTGGAAGCATATCTGCACCCTGACTTGTCAGACCACTCTACCCATGAAAGTCAGAGTCAGTCTAAATCATGCACGAGCAGCTTGCAGAGCATTCTAGAATTATGATTTTAATTCTTGGGTGCTCATGGAATTTGTGTAGTGAATTCTGTTTTCCTGAAACCTGTGTTTTCAAGAGACCTAATTAGACCTTTAAAAACATCCCTCCTGTGCATGGACTGGCTCCCAGGTTACTTCTAGAGCCGGGGTTCTTAACCTGAGCTCCATTCAAGGCATCCATGAACCTCAGCATAAAATATGTCTTCATTCTTCACGAAACTGTAACTGAAATATAGCCTCTTTAACTATGGATAAAGGTCATAAGCAACAGTGGTCAATGTCTGTGGCTTTTTCATCAGTAGAAACTGTAGTTGATTTGGTACAGTGTCTCAAGCTGTTGCTTGCACTCAGCACTACATTGTCATCAGACTCACCCCCAGATCTTGTTACCTAATGTCCGAATAAAGTCGCACGTGTCATTTTCTGAGAAGGGGTTCATAGACTTGGCCAGACTCCCAGAGGGTTCTGTCACTTGGGAAAGCTAGCACTTGTGCTCGGGGAGGGTCCTAGAGCAGAAGAGGTTGATCTCACCATGATTCTGGTCTGTAGTTTCCACCGAAGGAGGAAATTAAAGAAAATGCGCCCATTCACACTAGTAACTGTAGGGGGAGGCGTGTAGGCTCCGAAGACAAGCCCTGGGTTTGAAGATGCTAACTTCTCTAAGCCTCAGCTCACTTGGAAAACAAAATGATTCTTTCTCTGTAGTGCCTTCTAGGATTGAAATGATGTAGACTAGTCATGTCCGAATATTCCTTTCTTTTTTTTTTTTTTTTTAAAGATTTTATTTATTTGAGAGAGAGAGAGAGCACGAAACGGGGGAGGGTCAGAGGGAGAAGCAGACTCCCTGTTGACAGGGAGCCCGATGTGGGACTCGATCCCGGGACTCCAGGATCATGACCTGAGCCCAAGGCAGTCGCTTAACCAACTGAGCCACCCAGGTGCCCCGAATATTCCTTTCTTTGTCAGTACTTTCTGTTCAATGGGAAGCACCTCTGCCACCATCAAGTATTGCAACTGTGTTATTATCCTCTGAATGGGAAGCAGAAACATAGGGTACATACACCGTGCTTGGTCTAAGGGTATCCCCATTTGAAAAATCATTCATCTGCCTTCCAGGCAAGTGGGGTGGTTTTAAAAGGTAGCTGCCGGAAGAGGTTGTACAGCTAGTACTTCTAGTCTGCTGGTTTGTATCAGGCCCTCTGCTGGGTACTGGGGATGGATAATGCGCTTTGCCCTTCAGACGAGAATGAGGGAGACCCATAAACTAATAGGGCGGGGTGAGAGGAGGGATTGGGGGGCATCCAGAGGGAGATGCTGCTGCTGGGGCACTGACCCCCCAGGCGGTGACATGGATGCTTTCTTATCTGTCCCTTCAAGGTCAGAACGTGCACCGAGCAGCTCTTTGTAGGTTCCTAAATGGAAATTGTTACCGGAGAGTTGCGGGGAAGCTCTGCTTAGACCAGGGGATGGCAAACTATTTCTGTAAAGGGTCAGATAGTCAGATAGCCTAATATTGGAGGCTCTGCGGGCCATCCCATCTCTGTCATAGCTACACAACTCTGCCCTAGTAGCATAACAGTGGCCGTGGACAGTCCATGGATGGGGGAGGGTGACTGTGTTCCAGACAAGCTTTATTTGTGGACCCCTAAATGTGAATTTCAACCATTTAAAGATGTAAAAATCGTTCTTAGCTCCCTGGCCATTTAAACCAGACCAAGGGCTGCCGTTTGCTGGCCCCTGAGCTAGAACCTAACGGAGTCTGCCGGGGTGGGGATGGGACATGGGGAGTGAGGCCATTCTAAAGGCACAGCCAATGTAAACAAGCAACTCTCCCCTGTCTCAGATCGTGGCATGGCTTCTTAAAGAATTGAGAAGCATGGGACCAGCCAGGAAGAAGGGACTTGCGAAAGGGGCAGGAACCTTTGACCAAAAAGAAAGCGCCACTTTGAAGCTGGATCTATAATGCAAGGTCAGGAAGGCATGCTTAGAAACCGGACTCTGGTGTAAAGCAGATGCAAGGCCCCTGCAGTAACTTAGGAGAGCCAGTAGGAGGGCCTAGAAGGAAGAGGCAGAGCTGGTTGGGGAGCCTCATGAAAGAACAGGAGCAACAGGAGACCCTCCTGTCCTCAGCCACAGAGGGGCCCATGGGGGTGGTCTGCTGGTAGCTGTGTGACCACTCCTGCCCCAGCCCAGATCCCCGTCCACTCTGAACGAGACCTGACTGTGCTGCTCAGAACTGTTGTTAACTGTGCATTTTCAAAGAGAATGCTGAGTTTTCTTCAGTGCCCTGCCGATGGGATAGCAAAGGCAGATGAAGCTATGAGATGAGAAATATTATTACAGCCTTCCCAAAAGCTGCCTTCCTGCCCAACCATTTTTTTTCCTAACAGTTCTGCCGGACAGCTGTGCATGGTATTATTTATTTTCTTAATAATGTTTGTTTTCTCCCCCATACTGTATGTCATCAGCTGAAATTTTGGAGGCTCCCATTATTTTCAGTAGAACTGTCTCAAGCTCTCCTTGCATTTTGCTCTATAACAAGGGAAATCATGTTTGATGACACCGGAGAAACCACCACGTTTCCCTATTGCTGGAAGAGGTCAGCATGACAAAGAACTCTGACCATGCTTCAGTTTGGCCTGTGGAACGAAAGCTCTAATGTGTGGGAAATGCCAGAGGATCTCCCATTGTTCGTGGCCTCGCTGTCCACTCCCAAAATGTAGGTCCATGTAGATGGACATCCACTTCATGGAGTCTGACCTACCACAATCTTCGAGAGGCCCAGGTCACCCAGAGCCATCTCAGAGGATCTCAGACATTAGGCTCTGTTTGAATGATGTCTCAGGGACCCTGAAACCAAAAAAAAAAAAGGATACAAGCTTTGGAATAGCACAAAGTGGGGCCGCCCCCAAGCCATGGATAGCCAAACAGAATTTTCGAGTCGGCCTATGTGATCTCTATTGTAGAGTTGAGCCAGTTTAATATTCAGGATTTAACTGGATGGTTAAATTGTTGGACAAATTAAGGGATGGAAGTGGGACAGACTAGTCCAGGGAGAGGGGGCAGTGTAGCTTTCTGAACTGTTACAATCCCAGTAGGTGAACCTGGCAGATGTCTGCTCTGAGAAGCCCATCCCTGATTGGAAAACACATGGAAGGTACTCAGGTACTAAGAAGCACAGAGATCTCCCACATCTGCTGACCCTTTGAGCCTAAGGCTTCAGCTGTCCCATCTGCCCAGACCCTCCAGAGCTGTCTCATGCCCGCTCTGCTCACCACCACCCAGAGCAGAACACTTTCGTCCCAGCACTGCCTGCCCCCCGGCCAATGTGGCCTTAATTTTTGGAAAGTGCTATGTTGCTATAGGAGGGACTTGCGGAACTGAAATACCCTAATAAATGAGGCTGGAGACACCCTGTTTCAATTTTTAGCCATTTGTAGGCGGACAGGCACACTCAAGACACTGAGGCGCCTGCCTGGCATGCCAGAGCTAGGAACAGCTTTGGAGACATTCGTCCATCTCCCTCCCTCTCCCTGGCTTTTTAAAAATTGGCTAAATAAAATCAGTCAACATGTTTATGTACAATTTAATGTTCAGTGCACAGGGAAAACCATTAGAAAGTTCAGCAGACATAAAATTGTTGTTAGAGAAAGTTATTTTTACTACTTTTATTTCCAAATTGTAAATAGTAATGAAGGAGAGCTAAAGATGAAGGCACGACTGGAAGGGAGGAAAGAGGAGAGGGAGGGAGGGAAGGAAATCAGCATTTCACCTTTCCAAAAGGAGGCTCCCTCTATGGTGATTTCTTTATAAGTTTCACGGAAGATGTCTATTTCTACTCGATTTCAATATATGTTGAATTGAACTTTATCTACAAATGGAATCTAGAGCCATTTGCAAAAACTTTGGTGATGCCTCTCTCTCGAGTTCCTAATCATGTTGAACTACCATTAAATCTTGAACTTGGCAGGTGAAAGGTAATTCCCAGCCATGAGATTTGGAAAAAAAAAAAAAAAAAGAGCCAAAGAAAAGGCCCCTTCAAGTTACCATAAAGACAGAAGGAAAAGAAAAAAAAGCGTTAACTATGAACACACACACACACACCCACACACACACACACATCCCCTTGGAAGATAAGTCTTGCCCCCAGGATAGCCATGGAAATCAAGGCTCAGTGAAGTGAGGTGATAAGAATCCCATCAGCCCTGATTGACTTATTTCGCTTAGCATAATACCCTCTAGTTCCATCCCCGTTGTTGCAAATAGCGATTAACATAACATAATAAAATAAAATTAAAAAAAAAAAAAAAGAATCCCCTCAGCCCAGTGTGTCTCTGGGCCTTTCTTCTCCATTAATGGTGATGAATTTAAGGAGAATTTAAAGCAATGATTTTTTACCCTGATTTTAACATGGCAAAGCTTTAATGTCTTCGGAGGGCCATTTCATCCTGGCTGTCACCCCTGTGCAGCACAGATACACATCCCCAGGGACGGACTCCATTTCACTGCCAGAGACTTCTTGCAGCCTTTGGTCATCTTGAGCTGGAACTCCTGGGTCATGTGTGGAGCCCACCAGGTGCCTGCTTCAGTATCCTGGACCTCTGGTGTCCGTGAGCAGGGGAGGTCCTCTCAGAAGTGCACACATCAGTGCAGACTTAAAAAATCAAATTGTGTGAACTAGCTTAGGATAGAATCTCTGGAAATCCCACCGATTCTCTAACTGCATCAGTTAAGCTTTATATATACACATTCTAGCTACATTCTCAATTTCCTGGCTTTACCAACTGTTGATTTCTCCTTTCTTTGCCTCTTTAGTTTCATCAAATGTAGATAGCTAGAAGAGGATGATTTACCTTGTAGAATACACACAGTTCTGAAATGAGGTATGATGCCTAGTTAGCACAATTTCCCATCCAATTAAATATAGGTAGCATGTGACATAAAATAGCTGGCCCATTATATTTAGAGAACAAATTAAATGCCCCCCACTTAGAATGGGGGCACTGGCTGCAGAGAATTCACCTTTGTGGAAGGTGAGCAAATGTATATTTTGTTAAAATAAGGATCTGCCTGCCGGAGAAGGAGAAAAAGCCCTTTGCCAGATGTGTTTTCAGGCAATTTCCTTTCCTGGGAAACAGCCATTTCCCCTGCATTACCAGACCTGTTTTCATTCGCAGAGCAGAGGGGGTAAGCGCTGGGACCAAAGGGCAGAGGCCCAGATAGCATCAGCGTTATCTGTGACGATTACCTGTCTTCTTGCAGCTGTACCACTTCTGTTCGATGGAGGGCTGCAGAGGCTCTTGGGGAGAGGGTTATACCGATGGAAAAATCAGACTTAATCATAGCAGAAAAATCTCTTTCACGTGACTCTCAGGTCACTGTTGTTCTTACTCAGCTTAGCTCAATTAAAAAGGTACCAAATACTCATTCCTTCTAGCTTAGTGGAGCATTTGCTATGAAATGCCATCCAGAAGACATTTAGAGAGGACAGATCGTTTTTTAAGGAAACTTAAAAGATTCTGAATCTTTTATAGTCTGCACTGCCGTGAACCAGCATAGCGTCTGCTAAGGAATGCTGATTTTTTTAAAGCCACATTGTCCATTATAGGTAGCTTTAAAGATTGAAGAGAAAAAGCTTTTTATATATTAGAGCCTTGGAAAATATCCAAGTAACTATTTTTTTTAAGATTTCATCATAAATTCCCTGAATTTTTAGGAATGTTTTAGTTTATATAATTCTCCTGTTATATAAAGTTATCTCAAATGCTGTTTGATTTTAAAATATTTTCATTCTCTAATATTTTTATGGAGTATTTTATCTTCTCATCAAAAAAAAAAAAATTGCCCAAAAGGTCAAGATACAAGTCAAAACTTTAAAAAGGCAGTGGATGAAATTCTAAAACAGTAGATGAGTGCATTAGCCTGATAATATTTTTGCCAGTAATTCTGTGTCCTGTTTTCTCCCCATAGAAAAAAAATGCTAAACATTTTCTTTCAGTTGATTTATGTCAATGATTACTCTTATACCCATGACCAATATAAAGTCAATAGACTCTTTCCTTTGACTAACACAGTGGTTCATTAGAGATTTTGAGGTGGGCTTATAATTTTTGTTAAATGCTCCTAAATCCATTTAAACAATGTTTTTAGAGAATTCAAATTCTTTGCTTGTGGGAAATGTGCCCAGTCTCTTTGTCATAACCATTCTACTAAAGGACTATATAAATTTCTCTCAGAATGAATTTTCCTTTGAAAGTGGCTTAATGCCATCTTGATTAATCTTTGTTTAATCTAAATTTATAAAATTTTTATCTTAATTATGAGAAACCTTTTAAAATAAGAGATAAAAATGTCATATGTGCTATTTACATGAAGATATATTATCTCTCTTGGTTATAGGTTAACATAAATAAGTTTGCTTATGTCAAAGAAGTAAAAAAAATAAAAAGCACATGACCCCCTTTTGGTATTCCTGTCTGCCTGACTGACTTGATATAAAAAAATCTTCCTGTGGGAAATTAGGCTTGATTATGGAGTTATAAGTATAAAAACTCATTTTTGAAAACTTATATATAGTTTCTAAAGAATTGCATTAGAAATAAAACAAATAGTTATGCATAAAAGGAAGCAGTTTGCATTAAAGCCTATAAAAATAACTCCATGCCATTCATGTTCCTTGGTCAAGTTAAGTATGGTTGTCAACTGATGATTTAATTCTCTCCTAATAATATGATATGTATATGCTCCACTTTTTGTCTTAAACACTATCTCAATTTCTTTGGTGCTCCATTAATATTCCCAAAATGTTTTATTTCAAGGAAAGTATCTAAATTCAAAGAAAGACTGATTAAAAAGAAAAAAAAATGAAAGGAAGTAAATTGTACAAAGCCTGTAAAGAGAGGACATTTATAGCGGCATTAAGATACCTAATTCCTGGCATCTGTTTCCCTCAAAAAAAAAAAAAAATATATATATATATATACACACACACCTATATATATATATCAACAGTGGTTTATGAAAGTCCTAACACTCTTCTAGTAGAATATTTACACAAAAAGAAATACTACTTACTTTCCCCCAAAATCTTGATGCATATTTCAGTGATCTTTTTTACTTATAGGTCAAGAAGTCTTGCTTGACTACAATAAAAATTAAAACAGACACCTGCTAGAGATGGTACCTCTATGGGAATACAGGTAGCACATCCACTGGTAGTACTCACCCGCTCCCTCTGCTGGCCTCATAACAGATAACAGGCAAGACCATCCATGTTTTATCACAGTCCCTAATAGAAATGACACACAATCAATTAAGGGCATAAATCAATGGCAGTTAATAGACAACCTGGAATGCTTTCATTATAGTTTGAATGCAAGAGAACCCCACACCATATGCAGAAGTTTAACACCTACTTACACGTGTGTGTGTGTGTTGTGTGCACGCACACACACACAGTGAAAAATACTTTTCAGCATTTGTTTATCACACACAGAGCTAGAAGCTATTTTAGTATCGTCTGGTGATCAGGTTTCTGCCAAAATGAGTGTGTGCCATAGCAACAGTGAAAAACTGGAATTTTGTGCTGTCTCTGCAAGGGGTGAGTTTAGAGACCTGATCCTTGCAGCAATTTTTCTACAGTCTGCTGAGAAGGGTCCACATTCTGTCACACAGGGACAGAGCCGTGACACCTGCCCTGGTGGCTCTGGGTAGTTCCGAGCAGGAGCACTGCACGTGGGAGGCTCCTGAGTAGAGATGCAGTCTGAGTCAACAGCCAAGAGTACTTTCAGTGAGTGTCTAGATCCAAATGTTTCACTTACTTAAAAAGGAATCTCGTGGGGTGCCTGGGTGGCTCAGTCGGTGAAGCGTCTGCCTTCGGCTCAGGGCATGATCCCAGGGTCCTGGGATCAAGCCCCATGTCAGGCTCCCGGATCAGCGGGAAACCTGCTTCTCCCTCTCCCTGCTGCTCGCCCTGCTTGTGCTCTCTCTCTCTCTGTGTCAAGTAAATAAAATCTTAAAAAAAAAAAAAAAATCTCATCCCTCCTCCGAAATAGAGACCAAAAGTGAAGGGAACGACATTTCAAGCCAAGAAAGAGCATGTGTAGTAAGTATGAGACCACAGAACTGAAGAGGAATTATGTGATTCAGCAGACTTCAGGGAAGGTGTGAACTTGGAGGCCCCCCCCCGGAATCAGCTCCTGAGGAGTCGGGCTCAGGCATTCGGATTTTACCCTGAGAGAACCTGGAGCCACGGGGCGTGTTTTCTAGAGGGAGTAGAGTCATCTGATTTTGAAAGGCCCCTGCAGTGCCCTGTGGAAGAGAGGCTGGAAGAGAGTGAGATGAGAAACTGCACAGCCAAGCAGCTCAGATGTTACGGAGCCTGGAGCTCGAGAAGACTTGAGAGGGACAATCAGTAGGAATTCTGGATTAATGGGCTATGGGGATTCTGGGAATGGGATTGGTTTGCTGTTGGCGTTGACTCTTCCACTTAAAACAACTAAAAATGTGGGATGCCTGGGTGGCTCAGTCAGTTAAGCGTCTGCCTTCAGCTCAGGTCATAATCCCAGGTTCCTGGGATCGAGTCCCGCATCGGGCTCCCTGCTCGGCGGGGAGTCTGCTTTGCCCTCTGACCCTATCCCCTCTCATGTGTTCTCTCTCATTCTTTCTCTCTCAAAATAAATAAATAAAATCTTTAAAAAAAATAAATAAAATAAAATAAAAATAAAAATAAAACAACTAAAAATGCTGAGTAAAATAATAGAGTAAAATAAAATAAAATAATAAATAGAAAATAGAAAATAAATTTGGCCCAAATTTAAGTGGAGCCACAGATCAAAGGAATCAAGTGGAATATTCAACAGATTTGCCCTCAAAGCATTTGGCAAATGGCAAACCTGAACCTCCCTTTTCAGGGCCCAGAGGGTGGGGCGAGGAGACAAAGGCCCTGCCAGTGGAGAGTTTGAGAGGCACCCCCTCCATGAAGGTGGGGCCCCAGGGACTCTACCTGCAGTGCCTGGGGCAGAAGGAAACCTGTCCGTGCTGCCTGACAATAAACAGAAAGGGGGAGCCCATCCCTGAGGATCGTAACCACAGGAGCACCCTTTTTAGTTTTACAGAGCAAATTAGGTGGTTGGAAAAAAACTCAAGTCATGCTGAATTTTTCTAAAGTGGTCCCGGGCTAGTGCTATCAACCCCTCCCTACCACCTCCACACCCCCAGTTTTGTAGCAAAAGTGAATCCTTTCCAAAAGAATGCACCTTCATGGGGCACCTGGGTGGCTCAGTCAGTGAAGCATCTGTCTTCTGCTCAGGTCACAATCCCAGGGTCCTGGGATCGAGTCCCGCATTGGGCTCCCTGCTCAGGGAGGAGCCTGCTTCTCTGTCTCCTCCCCACTTGTGCTCTCCGTCTCTCTGTCTCTCAAATAGATAAATAAAATATATTTTTTAAAATGCACCTTCATCATTAAGTCTCAAAGAATTCTTACAGATAATTTCCCAAAGAAAATGAGTACCTCGCAAGAATAAATGAACATGTAAGCAGACATGGTCTCATTAGCAAAAGTCCGCAGAAAGAAGAGATGGCCAAAGCAGACCGGCAAGAACTTTATAAATGGAACCTATCAGCTACATTTTATGAGATAACCGTCCATACTGGATTAGTTTCTTCAGGCTGTTGTAACAACATGCCACAAACTGGGGAGCCTAAAACAGCAGAGGTATTATCTTCCAGTCCTGGAAGCTAGAGGTGTGAAGAGCCTGTATGAGAACCGTTCCTTGCCTCTGCATAGCTTCTGGTGGTTTGCTGATGATCCCTGGCATTCCTTAGGTTACAACCATGTAGCCCCATTGTGTGCCTTAGTCCTCACATGTCACTCTCCTGTGTGTGTCCCTGTGTCTTTATGGGCCTCTCTTCCTATAACAGCACCAGTCATACCACTCCATTATGACCTCAGCTTAACTAGTTCCATCTGCAACAATTCTGTTTCCAAAGAAGGCCACATTTGGAGGTTAAGATTTACATCTTGGGGGAGGGGGGCACAGTTCAACCCATAGCACTTACCATGCTTTAAAGATATAAAATCTTGAAAACACCTAAAGGGTCATAACACTAAAGAAGGAAAAATCTGGTACACTTAAAAAGAAAACCTAATGAAATTTAAAAAAATACAATAACTGAAATTCATAGAGATCAAAAAGATTAGATGCATCTAAAGATCTGAAGAGAGACTCACTGAGTTGAAAGATAAGTCAGAGGGATTCATCTGAGAGTCCAGTACGGAGACACCAGGAGGCGGGCGCTGGGAAAGAAGGCGAGGGACCCCAAGGGTGGAATTTGAGGAGGAGTGGAGAGGAGAAAGAACAGGGCAGGCAGTTTGCAGATTTTCCCCAAACAATGAAGGACACCGAGATACAGATTCAAAAAACCCGAGGAGTCGACCAACAGGATCATAACAAGACCAGATATAGGAGTGAGAGGGAAGAGTGAAGAATGATGGCAGCTAGCTGGTTGGTGACACATGGGAGCCCAGGGGCAGAGGAAGGCGGGGGAGGTGATGAACGCAACTTCATGCACATTCAGTTGTGATGTAATGTTCGTGATCAATATCAGTGCCAGTTTTGTTAAATGACTTAGTATTAAATAGCGTAGGAAAATAATGAAAAACAACAGCTACGTAAATTGCATAAATCTTAACAATCTAGGTTTTTCTAGATAAAGTGAAATAGCGGAGTGTTGTCATCAGCCTTGACCCTTGACCACAATCCCACTGGTGCAAGTTCTGTGGATTCTGGCATATTGTCCTGTTCTCTAGATTTCTGCTCTAGAGGAGATAGTAAATAAAGAAGACCCAGGCTGGTCTGTATAAAGTTACTTCATAGTGTCTATGAGATGCTACAAGTGATTGAAAATAAAATCTGCAAGACATAATTAGGAGCAAGGTAACTTTTTTATAGATCTGTCATTTCTCTGAGGGCCTTTGCTGTGATTCAGTTGGGTCCCCTAAAAATTCATACACTGAAGTCCTAACTCCCAGCACCTCAGAATCAGGCCTTCTTTGGAAATAGGATCATTGGAAATAGAATTAGTTAAATTACAGTAGTGACTCCAAACTGTAGAAGGATGGGCCCTAATCTAATATGACTGGTGTCCTTATAAAAAGGAGAGATTTGGACACAGACACACACACACACAGGGAGGACACCATGTGAAGATGAAAGCTGAGGTCAGGCTGATGCTTCTGCAAGCCAAGAACTACCAAAGATCACCAGAAACCACCAGAAGCTGGGAGAGACCTGGCGCACATTCTCCCTCCGGTCTCAGAAGGAACCAGCCTGTGGACACTCTCATCTTAGACCTCCAGTCTCCAGAGCTGTGACAGAAGACATTTGGGATGTCGGAGCTACTCAGTATGTGGCACTCCGTTACAGCTACACCAACAAACTAATACAGCTTCCCCCAAAATTAGCATTAGCATTAGCAAGGGTGTTAAAATGTGTTGCCGCCTTGCAGCCTCCCCCAAACACTGTAGCTGTTTAGTTGTGTGCTTGCTAGCAACACTTACTCTGCCCTTCTTGTTCAAAACATGTTTAGACCTTCTTTTGGACGACTGCTCTAAGCCAAAGGGCTTGCATTTGGTTATCTTCCACGATAACACGTTTCCCTTCTTTAAGGGCAGAATCATGTTCAGTATGCCCCTGAACTGCAGTGTTGTGTTAGGTTTAGTAAGTGACGGAACACAGTTCTATAATATTATAACCCTTTTCAGTCGTTTCCTCTTATTCAGTTCAACAAATGAAAGACATTGTACTAGACTAGACGTAGAAGAAATGCAAATCAGGGAATTATCAGTAATCCTATAATCTGGAAGGAGCTGGTGAGGATTCATGTTAATCTCCTGCACAGGACCTAAGTGATCCAGAGCCTAATTAATCCAGTGTCTGTGTCTTCCACCTGCCTCCAAAGTAGCTCCAAGAAAAGTCAGACCAGTCCTCAATTGGGTGTCACAAAGAACAAATTCTCCTTTGCGTGCATGTCCTCCCGTGAGACAGCAGAATAGCTCCTCTCTTTGTGAATTGGAAATGGGGGCTTTTCCTGTCTTGCTCACCCACTGGGTAGATCAGAAGTGGTCTCTCCTTTGACCAACAGCTAAAAATACCGCCCTGGTATTGTTTCCCAGATGCTCGACTGCTCTGGTAAACATTTGGACCATGATCTTTGAGAAGAATCAGTTTGATCCACTGTGAAGGCTCATGGGAGAGGGAAACGGGTGGAAATTCTTTCTGGAACTGGTATTTCTAGGAAAACACTCAGCCAGAACTTGCAGCTGTTCGCTATCCAGTATCAATTCTAAACAACATTTTAGTTGGCAAAAGGAAAGTGAAAAAACAATAAAGCTTGAAGCCTAAAACTTTGGGAAACCCCTTTCCATAATGTGCTTATTTAGGGCTCAAAAATAGGCCTGTGTTCAGAACACAAGAGCTAATATCCAACTTCTCTAGGCCTGTTTTTACTTTCTTTTTTCTTTTTTAGGATATATTTAAAATGTTTTAATAATTAAAAGAGAAAAATACTTGTTGACCATTTTTTCCTAAACATAATCTAAACCTCACTATGTAATTGTCTTTTTCCTCCTTTTTCAGAATAGACTATTTCATCGTTACCAAAAGGCCAGTAGATTAGAGAACACAGAATAGAATCAGGTGTAGGTTGGTCAGCAATCAAAATTCTGCATGCCAGATGTATATTTGGACATCTGTAACCCAGGGATGGTGTCTGGCCATTTCAAAAACTCTGTCATTCACACAGGAGAGTTCAGGGTAAGAGAACCATCAGAAAGCTTCTCAGTGAGAAATGGGCTCATTCAGGGCCTGAGCAGATAGATGCACTGCTTCTCAAAAGAAACTGGGCAGATCAATGCGAAAGATGAATGATGCCTTGTATGACTCAAACTCAGACGCTGGTCCTAGCGCTGCTCACTCTAGCTCCTATGAGATAGCTTAAATGTTGGGAATACAGTTTGACTTCTCTAGCCCACAGACTTGATTATTCCTGGAGCTACTTCACAGGGCAGAGTACCTGGGTTTTATGCAGAATTAGCCCGGAGATCCTAGCAGTGGGCCAGCGCTCCAAGAGCAAACACAGGGCCTGGGTCATCAGGTCTGGATGTTTCAAACCAAGGTGGAATTCCAAGGCTCTGCTGGCCCGAGGGTGTCTCAAAATACTGGGAACTGCCCCAGATGGGGCTACCTCCAAGGGTAGGAGAACCTCTCTCCTTTCCTGCAGACCCACCTGACATCTGCCTCTTCCTTATCAGCCTTAACTACCTGCAGCCTTTACTCTCTCCATCTGTTACTTGAGAACAGTTGTGACAGGGTTAATTGGAGAATTCAGTGGCATTGGCAAAGTATGGGGCACAGCGTCTGGTGCAAAGTTTACTGCCCTTCCGCAGTCCCATTCTCCATATGATTAATGATCAAGGAAAGATTGCTTCATTGAATGAGATTTTAGATCCATCTCCTGGAGAAATAACTGATAGCAGCCATCCCCCAGTGGATCTAACTAGATATTGAACACCATCAGTCCTCACCATGTCAGAGCTGACCTGTCACCCTCTGATCAAGCCCTGTCTGTCAGTAAGTAAAATGTTGGCCTTGGGCTCCTTTATGAAAAGTGCTATGCATATGATTAACAGGTAGAGTTTGGGACATTTTATTCATACTTTTGTTGTTGTTGCAGGCTTGAAATTGACCCTGTAATTTAACGCTCGATTGTATATGCCAAGTGGTTTGCAAATTATCCTGAGAAAATAAGATAATGTGATGGTTTTAGAAAAATAAGACAAATAAGGGGTATCCAACAACTCTTTATGTCCCCAAAGCAGGTCAGCACTCACAGCCAGGGTCCTTAGTTATCTGAGTGAGAGAAACTGATGCCTTCTGATTTATGTAGAAATGGAATTGATTGAAAGGATATTGGGTAGTTCAAAAAATGACAATAATAATGACACTACATAGCCTAAGCTGCATTCATAATTCCCACACAGAGCTGGCCTAGTGAGGTGTTACTTCCACAAACCCCAAACCAGCAGGAGCCAGATTTGCAGCCAGCCCTACCAAACTTGGCCAACCCTGCCAAAGAGCATTGCCTGATTCCTGCTTCTTTCGGTCACGAGGGTCAGATTTTAACCCCTAGGTTACCCATGCCCTAGCAGCCAAGTGAGCTGGGAAAGTGAGAATCTGGCATTTCCAGACTCCATGGTGGGAAAGCGGCTCTGCATCCCACCGGGACCCATGAGGCGGGGATTGTTTCAGCAAACGATTGGAGCTTGGATGCCAGCCAACCACAGACAGAGGTCTCCCCTATCCTACTGAAGTCATGTGACATTTGCCAATACTTCTCTTCACAAGTTGACTACAATTCAAGCATTAACAGGTATTAAGTCAAGTGTTAACGCTTTCTTGATCTAGCCTGTGGCCCTTTATCTCTTTAAACTAAAAGGACCTCAAAGTTGGAGAGAGACTCAGAAAGAGCGTTCATTCACAGATGAGGTAGCAAGGTTGCGGGGCGACCAGGTGACTTCCCAGGGGCTAGTGTGCTGCTTATTAGCATATTGTGTGAACACTTCTTTGGTTCTTATTCCTACAGATACATACTGTATACTTGTAATACTTTTGTACATTGAGTGTTATTGACTCAGAACCATTAAGTGCAGTGGACCTTTGAACAATAATGGTTTGAACTCTGCAGGTCCACTTACATGTGGATTCTTTTTTGACAAGTGCCGTACTATAAATGTATTTGCTCTTCCTTCTGATTTTCTTAGTAACATTTTCTTTTCCCTAGCTTACTTCATTGTAAGCACACAGTATATAATACATACAACATACAACATATATGTTAATCACCTGCTTGTTATCAGCAAGGCTTACGGTCGACAATAGGCTATTAATTAAGTTTTTGGAGAATCAAAAGTTATATGTGGATTTGTGAATGCACAGGGGTTGGTGCTCCTAATGCTCTCATTGTTCAAGATTCAGCCATATATGTCTTTTTTAATGGGGGATGGATTTGGATTTGCTGCTAGTTTCTACTTGTTATTCTGAAATCCGATGCCCTTGTACTGTTTGTAACTCTGGAACCAAGAAAAGCAATGGAATTTTACATGTGAATATCACCGAGAAGAGCACAAGTTAGGGATAAAAGCAATCATTCCCTGTCCTTCCCTTGGTTTTCTTTTTGATCATTAGCATGTAACCTAAACATCAGGATCTCATGTGAAAACAGAACAGTATCCTCTGATGGTTCTTACTAGACATTCTTACAAGAAAGTTAGTTATGTGAAGAAAATGCCCCAACTTATGTGTGGTTCTGTGTTTACTATCTGATTTTCAGTACTTTTGGATAAATTTTAAATTACGTTGGAACTTTTCTAAACTGGTCAGCATTGGCTGTGATGGGATTCCTGCCCACGTTGTGTAGCCTCCAGCCCTGGGCTCAGTGATTGGGGGGTGGGAAGGTATGGGGCAACTGGGCGGCTCAGCGGGGAGGCGCGGCTTCAGATGCCCCCATCATCCCTTCTGATGTCAGCATGGTGGCTGCACGTTACTGTGTGTGTGAAGGACTTGTAATAATGCTTTGCATGTCTTAACGGACTCCTAGATGCTCCCTGTTACAGTGGTGGGTTAGTCAGCCACTTCACTTACATTCGCTCTTTCCAGCCGCATAATGACTCTTCAAGGTAAGAAACGCTGTTTCACAGTTGAGGAAACTGAAATCCAGTGAAGTGAACTGAGCTTGCAGAGCTAGAATCCAAACCCCAGTCTGACTCCAAAGCAAATAACCAATCCGTCTGCGTATTTGCCTCCGTAACCTCAGATGTTCACGATTGGATTACTCACAATCCTTGATTCAGGACATGCCCTCTGTAGTGCTCCGTGCATGGGGGCCTTCTTTTTCATTGGATTGTTTTTGTCTGTCTTTTAATACCAAAATTTATTTAATAAATACTCTGAACTCACCACTCAACACAAGAACTAGAGCACTGATACCTGGCCCTCCCTCCCCCATCCAAGGACACCGTTGTCTGCGATCCTCATCCTTGGGGTCCTTCCACAGTGTGGCTCTCCAGCCATCTCCTTCTCTGCTTTGTCCCCATCACAAACCCTGTGTTTCTCAGAGAGTGTGCCGTCTCCCATCCCTGTGTTCTTCTTCCTGGTCTTTCTTAGAGTCTTTGGCCCATGTGAGGTTCTCTGTTTCCAAAGCCTCCCCCATCCTTAAGGTTCTACTTTTTTCCCCATAAAATGCTTTTCCATGAAGTTTTCTCTGAGGGCGACAGTCCTTGAGGAGAAGTCTCTTTCTGCTCCGAAGGTCTGCACTTTATTAAACTCCAGGCCTTTGGGTATTCGTCGGATTGAATTGAGCCATGGATCCATGATCATTGTATTCTGTAGTAAACGAAAACCCCTTCAGTGAAATGTCACTTTTCATCTTGCCTAGCACGGTGTCTTGCTGAGTATTAGGTGCCCAGCAGTTTTTGTAAGCATGATACAAGGAGAAAGAATTGAGACCAGTAACTGACTGCGTGTCCCATGAAAGATTCCTTAGATGTTATGAATATATACAAACACACACAGATATTTATTAAACATGTTCCATGTACCTGCAAGGCACTGGCTGCATAGCAGCAAGACATACAAAACCCCTACTGTCATGGGACACGCATGTTGTATTAGTGCAAGAGATACACACACACGTTACACATATGAATTTAATAAATAACAAATATATAAATTTAAATATGTAAGTAAATACGAATTTTACATATTGTCAAGAACGAAAAGGCCTTACAGAATGAAGCTGGCTAAAGGAATAAAAAATACTGCAAGTCAGAGCTGACCTATGTAGTGTGATCCCGTCTCTCAGATACAATGCCTGGATGAAGGGCAGGAGTGAGGTAGATGGAGAGTTCTCAGGAGGAAAACCTATAAGTCCCATAAGGGAGGAGCAGGAAGCTAGCTTGCCGAAAGCTGGGAATGAGCAAGAAATCAAGCTTTTGGGGGGCAATGATCATCTTTGCATTTTATAAATAGCCCTAGAGTTATCTTAGGTGGGTTATTCTGTAGAAAAGGCTCATGGGCTAACCTGACCCCAAAGAGGTGGTCGCACGCAGCGTCATTGTCTTGAAGGCCCTTTTTTTCTAGGGTGTTATTGGGGTGGGTGGTTGGTTGGTTGGTTGGTTGGTTTTTAGCATCATCATCTTTGGCACTTTGTGTGTACCTTCTTTTGTCCTAATTTTGAGTTTTTACTACTTCCAGGTGGGTGGACTTTGTTTTGGTGGCTCTTTCAAAGTTTATTGTATAAACTTGGTTAGACCTTGAAATTCCCACCAGTCTGATGGATGCATTGGTCATTTGACAAGACTTGCTGTCTATAGCACTGGGTCTGATCCACTTGAAACCTTCCGACATTCCCGCCACGGTCGCTTCTCAGACACTGTAGCCAATTCCCAGGTTTGCCTGTAGTTGAAACCTTCATATTCATACATCGAATTTGTAATAAAAAATTGCAGATTGAATTGAGAATCAGTACACACTGTAAAACTAATACTATGGAATTGGAATGTTGGGGAAGTTTCAAGTTCATCTGAGATGTGAATCTTTCCTCTTCCTACTGTTTGTATTCCTACCACAATCTAGGGTTTAGTAAACCATAAAACATTAGAAGTTAGTGCAAACAGAATCACCCACAAAAATATTTCAACGGATTTAGAAGGAGACATAGCAGATGGAGATTATTGTTGAAAGTCTTACCAGACTAATCCTTTTTTATTATAATCTCTCTGTATCCCCATCCTTTTGCATGCTTGCCCTGACACATTCCCCATCTACAATAATTTACCACCAGAACACAGCCCGTCCCAGGCCATGCTCTTTCAGACCATTGTAACCCGGGGTTATCTTACAAAACATCTCTCCGTGTTGGCCACAGCGTCACTTAATCTTTTCCAAAATTTGACAATACACAAAGTAGTTTGTGGTGACTTTTTAAAGTGACTTTACAATAAAATTTTCCTGCCCTGCTGGCGTTTTCCAAACACAGTGATATCCTGACAAGATATAGCCGTTCTGGGGAGCCCTTGCCGTAAACATAGTTCTGCTGAACAGGTTGGGTCAGCCGTGTTCCCCACTTACACAGTTACCCCATATTTGATAAACAGCAAAATGGAGACGATCTCTGAAGTTCCCAAGAATCTAAAAGTCCAAATAAAATATAAGGAACCTTTTTAGTTCCGGGCTGGGGACATATGTCTCAGGTTCTCAGTGTTGGCAAGTCTGATTCATGGGGCCATAGGAATCAATAGATAAAACCCCTCCTCCGCCCCATTGCTGCCCCATTGCCAGCATTCTTGGAAGCATGAGAGGGGCAGCATTTCATGAATATAAACTGTCTTCCAGCAGGTCAGTTTCGAATATTGGAGGTGAAACTCAATTTCTCTAGTATTTTCAGACTAGTAAGCCTTCTCTCTGGGTTCTGAATTTTCCTAAGACAAATAAATGTCTTTTCAGCAAGACAAAGAAAGCTCTTGTGCATGATTGGGACTCCGTAGGGAAAGGCGGTGTGGGTCCCACGAACGCAGACCCAGGGTAAGCTGCGGTGTGAGTGACATGCAAGGCAAGGGCTGTGTCCACCCACAGCCGTGTGTCCTGCAATTGTCCCGTGAGTTTCCTGTTTAAATGAGACAGTTTGGGTGAACACTACCGGGAAGTTGAATCTGACTGTGGTCACCACGGCTGTAAGCGTGGCCACAGCTGTCCCAGAGCCTCTTCCCTGGACGCTGGCTCATCCCAGCGCCAGGCTGCAGCACTGGGGCCTCTGACCGCCCGTCTTCCACCCGTCTTCCACCTCACATGAATAGGATGCTCTGGAAGCATTTCGTGTCCCTCCTTCCCAGGTTTGCCTTTCTGAATGTCACAAAATAAGAGAATGCGGTATTTTTTTTCTCTTTTATTGAAATTTATGAGTGACAGCAGACATCATTCTCACCTCATGCATCTAGTCTGGGTTCCCATGCACACTTGAATGTCCCCCCTTCTTATTGCCCACTAAAAGACAGAGAAATTACATTTAACTGCTGTTTTCTCCTCTTTTATAAAATTAAGCCCGGTAGCTGAACACCTCGGTCTATAGTTTATTCTTTATGACCACTTATGTCACGGGACTGTAGAGCAGATAAAAAAAAAAACAGTACCTTCAGTTTCTATAACATAAAAGCTGGCCAAGAGTGTGGTAAAGGCATGAGGTTTCTATTGCACGTCTTTATGTTAACACAAGTTCACTTGTACCATTAACTCTCAGAGTCTTCCTCAAAACAAACAAACGCATCCTTTTTTAAAAAACATGGTTGGGCAATAATGTAACAAAATTTCTCAAGCCACTCGGAGAAGGGAGTTTGTCTGGCCCAAATATACTCCCTGCTATCTGCTTGCCTTTAAAGGTGGGACCCGGGGCTACAGTTTACCATTGGGGTTTCCTTGCTAGAACCCTCCCAGCCTGTGTGCTCTTCATTGTAAATGATGTCCATGTGCAGAGAACCACCGGATCAGTCCTCGTGTATCATTTATCTCCTGCAGAACAAGCCCACCACCCATTCAGCACTTACCGAGTATCTGCCCTTAGGCCAGTCACAGGCTTAGAAATACACATATTAGGGGATTTCTGGCCAAGGGAACAAAATAAAGGCAAACAAGAAAAGTCCAGGGTAGTATAGGAAACCATGAGCGCTCCATTATGGATCAAAGGACAGGGATACATCTGGCAAAGGAAGATGGAGCACTCAGCCCCAGAGCTGTCCATGGCTGTGGGCAGCAGGGCTGTTGCAAACCAGTATACGGGTTTTAGTGAGATGAGTCTGGCAGGACTGTTCAGGACGGGTGGGAGGGATAAGAGATTTGGAAGCATACCTTCTGATTGTCACAAGTGTCTTTGGCTGAAGTAGCACACCTTGTTTCTCACACAAACCTCCTATAACAGAGGCATCCTGACTTGAAATCCCTTGTGATGATTCGTGCCTGACAGAAATATTCCCACTAACAAAGGGAGGGCCAGGGGAGCGGCCTTCCTCGGTGGGGAGCCCTGGTACCACCGATTTTCCTTTCTTGGACACTCAGCACTTTTCATTCCAGGCTGGGGACATATGTTTCAGGTTCTCAGGCAATGGCCACTGATTTTTGTTGTCCATGATGTGTATTGATTTGGTAGGAGCAGGCTCGCCCATCTCTGGTGGTGGTCCGAATTATATAGATCAGAAGTCTCTACAATGCCTCTTTCTTTTGTAAAAATAAGTTGAAAGGAAAAATGACTCATTGAAGTTTGGCAAATACAGAGCACTCTGAACCGACTTCTAACTCAGTCCCGTTGAATTCCAACTCGACTTTGCTATCACAGGATCTACCTCTGGTCTAGATTTTGTTTGTTGTTTGTTTCAGCTCACGATGTTTTTTTTCTCCCAGCCTTACTGAAGTATGATTTCCATACAATGAAATTCACCACTTGCTGTGCATAGTTGGATGACTTTTGGCAACTGTATACAGCTCTATGATCACCACTACACTCAAGATACAGAACATTATTTGTTTCTCATTTGGTGACTGGGGGACATTAGGATTGTTTCTAGTTGTTGTTTATTATGAATCTGATGACGATTTTTGGCATGTATTTGTATATAGTTACGCATCACTTGGTAATTTTTCAGGAGAACGGCAACCTTGGGGCCTCGTTGGTTTATTATGGTCTTAAAAGTTCACAAGGATAAGGTTGCAGCCCAGAACTTCTTGTTAAGAATGCATACTTACTTGCAAGGGGGCCTTGGTAAATAAGCAGATACTTGTGGAGACCCTATTCAGAGAGCTCAGGCATGCACTCAGTCAAAAGGCCATGAATTAGCAATCCCCAGAAGCGTATGGCAGGGGATACTTCTCTTTATCACCTGTGCTGATGATAGAATTTGTGCTCCACGAGTCTGAGCTCTCTGAGCCAGTGAGCGTCCTCTGACGGATGTACTGGAGGAGAGCCCACTTGAAAAAGCCCTCCCAGGGACAGAGTTCCAAGGAGGGCAGCCTCTCCACAGTCCGAGGCATCTCGAGGCATTTTGTTTTAAGCCTTCTAAAGTCTGGTCGTTTGGGGAAAACAGAGGTCCAAGAAGAATTTTCGCTTTGCCATGGGAAGATCTATAGGGGCACTGAGGCTGAGGAGTCCTTTATGGTAGTGAGGGGGCGTACCAGCAGCAGCTGTTGGCGAGGTCCTGGGCAGGGTGACCTGGAATCAGGGACGGCAACGCACCCTGTTCGTCGTCCTGAGGAGGCACCTGTAGCTGCAGCAGTCGGGACAACTTTATGATTTGGAGCCAGGAGAAGGTTTGGGCCAACCATGAAGCTGTCAGTCTATAAAGTGCTGACCTTTATTGGAGCAAGAACTAAAAATTCACTTAATATACTAAAAAAAAAAAAAAAGTTTAGAAAAGGAAAGCTCTGAAAAGAAAATTGCATTTGTGAGAACATGCCTTGGAATACAGACTGGTTGGAAGCAATAGTTTGATAAGCTCTTTGGGGGTCAGATGAGACCCCATCCCTCAGGGGCATGCGAGGATTACAAGGGACGGTCAGACTACTTTCTGAAGGAGAGTGAGTCTGGTCAGTTTGCTGGTCAGTTTATTTTCGAGTTGTTACTTCTACAGCATGAGGACAAAAGTGATCAAAAGGGTAGACAGGCAGAAATTACATTAAAAGAATAACATGGTAATCAGTGAAAATAGACATTTACAAATAGGTTTTTGTGAAATAATGGATGTATGAGAATTAAAGCATAAGATCGTCAAAATACCTAGAAGATATATTTACCAACAAGAATTTTCCCAGGACGTGTTCATCCTGTTGTCTCAGGAAAGGCAGGTTGGTTCTACAGCGATGAATATTAGAGAAATGCAGTGACACAGAAATAAAGTTGTTTTACAGAACTCAGACTTTAATGATATATTTTTTCATTTATTAAGTATGCTTTTCTTTTTATCCCTTCTTAAAGAACTGATACCTCAGTTTATGGGAATCTTTTTCAGCATAAATTGAGACTGATAATGAGTAAGGAATATTTATTTATATGTTATACTTCCTCTCTTTCCTCATATTTTATTACTAAGGATATTGACATGAAAACAGGATCTTAGTATCCAGTGAGTTCATCTACTGCCGATTTCCCACCAGAAATTCCAGGCTTTGTGACATCAGTGTGTTTCGCTCTGGATGTCATTTGAAGAGCAGGCATCTGGAAATGATGAAATCCTGAACAACAAAGCTTTTGTTTTCAGGAAGACAAGTTGGTGGGGGAGGAAAAGGAAACAAAACTTCATTGAGTACCTACTATGTGCCAGGCACTTTGATCTTCCGCCTGGAGGTAATGCTTTCCTAAGCTCTGCAAAAAGAACAAATAAAAACCCCGTACCCCGTCCGTCAAAACGCACCGTGTCCTCTTCCAATTGCTCCTGAGGCAACTACGTAAGCTACGTGCACAGCATCAAGGGTTTATTAACTTTTAAACCAGTGTGTAGCCATTTGAATGCCTCTATATCTTATTTGTCATAAAGCCCAGATGTGAAGATGCAGCAGTATATAGTGAATAATTCTATACATACCTATGCTTATGGAAGTGAAAATAAGAAGTCTCAATTCACAAATAGCTGTTTTTCCTTTAACGTATCTAAAAGACATGCCTAAAAAAAGACATATTGTCCCCACACATTATCTCATTCTGTTGCATCTCAAATGCTACCTTCCTTTTTAAACCTTTTTGCATGAGAAAGTTCTTCATAATAGGAAAAGTGTATGTGGGGGGGGATGAGGAACAGAGATGCAGTGCGAGAAGTATGAATAAATGATTATTTTTACAGAGAGTTTTCAATAGCATGGGAGCGTGTTCTAACTTCATTGGAGACAATGAAGGTTCCCACTGTGTAATAATTATATGTAGAAATAAGAATGCAAAATAAAGCTGGGAGACAGGGGAGACACTCTTTCTTAAATATTTATCAGCCCATACTCATTTCATGCGTGAAAAGAGCGAAAACACTTTGGGTTTATGTTTTCTGAAACGTGTCATAAGCCAATGTAAGCAAAGATGGAGCAGTGAACGCAGAAAGCAAGACATCCTGGGTGGGAAGCAGGAGAGGTTGGCTGTTCCCCAAACTCTCAACCGCTTGTGGGTTCTGACTGACAAGGGACGTAATCTGGCAGGTGGCTCCGGAACCACCGGAGTGGTTCTTGTGTGGCATGTCGGGTTCCAGTCTGTGTGGAGACGTTGTCAGAAGCAATAACTGATCATAGGTACATGAGAGAGGAGCTCAGGAGCAGAGGGGAAGGCTTTGGTGCCCAAGAGCCTGTGATGCTCCTGCTGGTAGTTCATAGTCTCTCCAAGTGAACAATAGGAAAGACTTCTTCCTCACGTATCTTCTGTGAAAGCCTGCCTGTTTACTTTTTGCACGAATAACTTTTGAAGACAAAAAGTTTTTTAAAAATGATACATTTTTAAAAATGTAAACTTTAAAGAGCGGTTTAGAGTTTTCAGAGTTTATTCCCATACATTAACGGAGTCATTCCTCCAGGAATCCTGTGAGGCAGGTGTTCAGATGGTGGGTGCTTTGCAGCCCAGGACACGGAGGCTATGTGAGGTCACTGTGAACGCCTCATGGGCCGGTGAAGCCTGGCTTCCGTCTCGGGCCTGCCCACCCCAGGGCCACCTCGCTCAGTGTGGTGATTGCTGCGTGCCTACTTTTATAGTAAGTGTGCTTAACTCTTTTCTGGGTTATGTCATAATTGACCCCTAGGGATATTGTTTACTAAGGTCTTGATCTCAAATGGTGTTTATAGGTGATCAAATGTTGAATGATCAACCCTGGTAGCAGTGATTTCCTCTGCTAGCCCACAAAGCCAGTCTCTACATAAATAATAGACTTTCCCCATTGAAATCACCCCTTGTGTGGGATGCATGGTTAGGCTAGAAGGTATTTTTTCTCTTCTATTCTCCAGGTTTTAAAAACCCTGCATGTTCATAAACTCAGCAATATTTTAAGAGCCCTTTAGAAACATCTTTGCCATCTCCTTTCCAGCTTGCTTTGTCAGTTGGGGAACAAGCTATAGACATATACTGTATTCTAGGTCGTATGGCCCTTGGAGAAACAGATACTTTTGATGCGTCCTGCTTCAGCGTTATTGTGAACTTTGAGGGTTGAATTTTATAGAAGTGGCATCAAGAGACTCATAGCCTCTGCACTGTGTTTGAATAGAAGGGCATTCAGGGCGCCTGGGTGGCTCAGATGGTTAAGCTTCTGCCTTCGACTCAGGTCATGATATCAGGGTCCTGGGATCGGGTCCTGGGATCGAGCCCCGCGTCGGGCTCCCTGCTCAGCGGAGAGCCTGCTTCTCCCTCTGCCTCTCTCTCACACTCTCTCTCTCTCTGTCTTTCATGAATAAATAAATAAAATATTAAAAAAAAAAAAAAGAAGAGCATTCAAATTCTATTAGGGACACCTCAGTCTGAAACCCATCAGGTTCCTAATTTTGGTCCATGACAAACTGTGTGTCTATTGAAATGCAAAAGAAACAGAGGGAAGTGATTTTATGCATGTATCTTAGTAGCAGCAAGTACATTGTGTTCATGGTAAAATTCTTTTAACTTCGCTGTATGTTCAAAATTTTCCATGATAAAATGCTGGGGGGGAAACTATGGTACAGAAGTGCGGAAAAAAATTCTGTGAAGCAAACTGAGAAAAGAAAACTGTGAAGCTCTGCTGGAATATCAAGAAATATTTTCAAAAATTCCTAGTGTTTTTCCTTTATACATATATTTGATGAAGGATCTTGAGAATTTGGGAAAGAGGAAGTGGTATATAGTACAAGTCTAACTGCCATTCAGTTTTATGAAATCTTAATATTTTATGTCACTGCTTCCATCTTTTGTGAGCTTTCCGTAAGTAAAACATTGCAAATTTTACAAAATATTACAGAGTTAAAAGCTCCCTCTATGTCCCTCCCTACCTGATTCCATATTCCTTTCCCCCCACCCTTAAAGGTAACAGCAGTCTTGACTCTGCCCATTATCACATAATTTTTATGTGTGTTTTAAACGGGAAGGTTTCATGCATAGTAATGAGGGGCACTGGTTTGGAGTCAAATGTCGTGGGACAGGAATGCAGACATTAGTGCTTCCTAGAAAATGGGTAAGGTTCTTCTGAGCCTCGGTTTCTCCATCTGTTAAGTGGGACTGATAATCCCGCCTTATAGGGTTGGTGAGAGGATGAAAGGAGACGATGGAAAGCATTTGGGTGGCTCCCCGTGGATGATGAGCACCTCAAGTGGTGGGAGGTCAAAGTTGCAGATATTTAAAGTCATTTCAAAAGCAATAGCACGGTAATAGTGTCCTTGAGCAGAATGAGCCTCAGGGTGTTCTGGGGACATCTCTGGTCCCAGGAGAAGGGAAGGGGCTCAGCTCAGTCCCACTCAGACCTTGGGTGGTGACCTTATAGGATGGGGCAGTGACTCCCTCTCAGGGCTCTGAACCCCGACACTGCGCCATCCCACCTCTACCCGTCCGATAAGGAGACCTGCAGAAAAGCTACCCCCTTCTTGCTTCTGCTGCTTGCTTACAGCAGACTCCATACCGCGGGTATAAATATGTGTTATAAATCTCATTCAATCTTAATTCAAACACAAAATGGTTTTCCTGCAAGCATCCGTGTCTCTCTTGTCTCTTTTTAAATCAAAGTCATTCCAATGTTTAGGCTGTAATTGTTTATTTTAAAAGAGATCTAGGCACTTGTTTTTATCTCTTCTTTTTTCTTCCAAATAAACAAAGAGTTTTATTCTAGTCTTCTCAAATTCCTGCCTCAAGGCTGAGGTTCAGATACTATGTTTTATTGAGGGATTTTTGTCCGAGCTCAGATTGAGAAGCGGTCTCAGGCACCTTCATAAATCCAGGTTTGGGGGATGCTGTCAGAATATTTTTAGGAGTCTGGGGAATGCTATGCAATTGTCGCACGGACCTCTCTAGCGAAGATCGCCTTTCCCTAGTGAAGGTTTTTCTCTTGCCAAGTTTGCAGTCATTTAATTAGAGCAGAGCTGTGTTCACTGCTTTCTTCTTGTGTGAACGTGCTATCCCTAGCTAGCTGGCACGTCACGCAACCTACAGGCAAACAGAAGCCTTGATGAGCCACAGCTTCACCGCCACCCCTTACCCCCATGTCCTTGACGTGAACGCATGTTCTCCTGTAGTCAGTGCTATGACAGGCACTTAGTTATTTGGGCCAGGCTGGCTTCGTGCCCCACAGGAGGGGGCAAGGAGAGGTGCGAGTGGAGGGGCCACAGTGCTGGGCCTGCCTCTGCGGCCTCCCCACTGCACACTCAGGGCACACGTAGTCAGGTGCATTCTTCGTGTAGGATCCTAGAGAGTGTTCATTGTGAAGGGTTATTTGTTTGAAGAAAATTCACTGAAGCAAATCAGCAGAGGGCTGTGAGCCGGGCAATGGCATGTGGATGTTTCACCAGCACCGCTCATCGTGATGGGGCCACGACTGTGGAGTTTTACCTGTGTTTTCATCACAGTCCAGCCCAGAATAGGGTACCACTTGCATGGATCACGCAAATCTTTCCAAAAACACACTTGTGGTCCCTTTGTGGGAACTCTTAGGGCATTACCAAGAAATAGGAGCCACTTGTCAAGTCCAGATTTGAAACAGTGAGTGAGTGTAGGATCTTGTCCATCCACATTAGGGAGGGGCCTGCTGCCATCAGGCCAGCTTCCTGGAGAAGGTTGTCGGGAGCACACAACAGCATTTTTCTGTAGAAGAAAACAGTAGGACTCTGGGCAGCACCATGTCCTCTGGCCGAGGACTGCAGCGGGGGGAAGATGGCATTGGCCTCCAGCCGCATCACTGGTCCCTGAGATTGTAGAGAGAGGGATGAGGAGGCATAAATGCATTAGACGTAAAGTTGTAACGTTCTGCCTTGGATATCAGAATGAGCCTGGAGAGAGCAGAAACTATCTTAGCTCCCTCTCCTCTGTGGCTCCGGAATGATCTTAGCCTTTTTTTTTTTTTTTTAAGATTGCATTTATGTATCTGTCAGAGAGAGACTGAGAGCAAGCAGGGGGGAGCGGCAGTCAGAGAGAGAAGCAGACTCCCTGCTGAGCTGGGATCCTGACGGGGGGCTTGATCCATGACCTGAGCCAAAGGGAGATGCTTCATCTACTGAGCCACCGAGGCGCCTCTGGTCTTAGACTTTTTTTAAGAGCAAAGTTTTTCTAAACTATTTTTAACTTACATGTCACCTAGGAACCTTCTGTAAATCTCAGGACAGTAGAATTGTCAAGAACAGACGAGTTGAGGACTGACTGAGTGACTTTAGAGAAACTGCTTTGCTTTTTGGATCGGTAGTCTGTCATCAGTAGAATACAGATGGTTCATTGATTCAGAAGCCTTTATCGAGCACCCACTCTGTGCGAGGCATAGTTCTGAATACTTGGGACTTGTCAGGGAACAAAAGAGTCAAGGATCCCTGCCTGTCTCAGTCCGTTCAGCTGCTGTAACAAAACAGCACAGAGTGCGTAGCTGATAAACACCGAACATTTATTTTTCACGGTTCTGGAGGCTGGAAATCCAAGATCAAGGCCCCGCAGATTGGGTGTCTCATAAGGGCCTGCTTCCTGGTTCGTGGACAGCCGTTTCCTCACATGCTGGAGGTCTGTGGGAGCTCCACGAGGTCTCCTTTGTGAGGGCACGAATCCCACTCATGATGTTCCACCTTCATGACCTCATCACCCTCTGAAGCCCCGTCTCCTAACACCGTCACCTTGGGGGCTAGGTTTCAACATACGAACATTCAGGCCGTAGCAGTGCTCTCGTGGAGATTCCATTCCAGGAGAGGAGACAGACAGTGACGCATGAACAGGAGAAGCAGGTAGCGTAAGTGCCGTGGAAGAAAGCAAGGAGGGAAGACATGCAGAGGTGCAGGGGTGGGAGGTGCATCGGGGGGCACAGCCCTGCACCATCTCACTGAGGACGTGAAGGAGTTAGGAGAGGTGAGAGCAGGCAGAGTGCTCCAGACGCAGCAAACACCCGAGAGGGGCTGCCGGCCGGCTGTGGCTGAGGAGGGAGGCCCGACCCTCACCGGGAGGAAGACAGAGCAGCCAGTGAGGCCAGACGCTGTCGTGCGACTCTGGCTCTGAGCGAGGCGTGTGAGCACTGTGGGTGTGAGTTCAGAGGGGCCCCATCAGGCTCAGATCTGGAAAGAACCGCCGTTGGTGCTGTGTAGGGAGGAGGCTATCCGGGGTCGGAGAAGAGGACAGTGGACATTCGCATCGTCATCAGGAGGCAGATAAAATCAAGTAGATAAAATCACCTTACAGTGACGAAGCTCCATGAAGGTGGTTGGCTTGGTTATTGTCATTTCACAAAAGGGGAAAATGTTACTCTCCCAAAAGGAGCCTAAGAAAGTCGGATGAAGAATTTAAGCAATAAATAAGAATGGTCACAGGGGCATTTTTTTTTTTTCAATGAAAAATCTGTTTCTGAGTCCGTTACCACAGTTGTTCACAGGTATTTGGCACTCGTTCACAAAGTGCTGCTTCTCTGTGTGTTAGTCCCACTGAAGAGAATAAGCCATGAGTGACACCTTTTGTCTAAATGAAAAGGATCCTGGAAGTTATTTTCATCATTGTATTAGGCTCCCATCTTACTCTTGCCTCCAACTGGAGCTGTGCCTTTTCCCAAGTTTGTCGTTGCTTTGGGTTTGAGTTTCCTCAGCTGGAAGGTAGAGGGAAGGATGTGATGTAGCTCGGCCGGCTCTGGAATGCCTTTACAGGGCAGTGGGCCTGCTGTTTCCATCAGCACGGGTTGTAAGCATTGAAAAAATGGAGGGTATTTATCCGTTGAGGAGAGTTACACCACCATCCAGGACGGTCGGCTCCGTTGCTTATCATTTAGGTACCGATGTGCCTGTGCACACGGCAGCCAAGAAAGTGTAGGCGTTGGAACACTAGCTGACCCAGGGCCTTAGGATGGGCAAAGAAGGAGCCAGAAGTCTGGAGCCATGGGGATTGTGTGGCTGCAGAGGGGAGCCCTGGGGGAGGATTCCCAGGAAACAGGATTGCGGCATTTGACGCGGTGTTCCCAGGGGCCACCACAGAGCCTGCAACAGAGTAGATGCCAACAAGTTAGACCTGACAACCCAGCCAGACCAACACCAGCACACCCCCTTAGGTGCTGGAATTCACAGCTTTCTGAAAAGGTAACACATTGCAGTGGAGAATAATTATCATCAACAATGAAACAGCCAAGGCCCAACTGTGCAAATGTCGGAGGACAAAAGGTCAAGAATAAATGGTAGCTCCTACTGGGTATTTACCCCAAAGATACAAAAGTAGGGATCCGAAGGGGTACGTGCACCCCGATGTTTATAGCAGCAATGTCCACAATAGCCAAACTGTGGAAAGAACCGAGATGTCCATCGACAGATGAATGGATAAAGAAGATGTGGTATATATATATACAATGGAATATTATGCAGCCATCAAAAGGAATGAGATCTTGCCATTTGCAACGACGTGGATGGAACTGGAGGGTATTATGCTGAGGAAAATAAGTCAATCAGAGAAAGACATGTATCATATGACCTCATTGATTTGAGGAATTCTTAATCTCAGGAAACAAACTGAGGGTTGCTGGAGTGGGGGGTGGGGTGGGAGGGATGGGGTGACTGGGTGATAGACACTGGGGAGGGTATGTGCTCTGATAAGCACTGTGAATTGTGCAAGACTGTTGAATCTCAGATCTGTACCTCTGAAACAGATAATGCAATATATGTTAAGAAAAAAAAAAAGAAGAAGAAGAAGGTAGCGGGAGGGGAAGAATGAAGCGGGGGAAATCGGAGGGGTAGACGAACCATGAGAGACCATGGACTCTGAAAAACAAACAGGGTTCTAGAGGGGAGGGGGCTGGGAGAATGGGTTAGCCTGGTGGTGGGTACTGAGGAGGGCACATTCTGCATGGAGCACTGGGTGTTATGCACAAACAACGAATCATGGAACACTTCATCTAAAACCAATGATGTAATGTAGGGGATTGACATAAGAATAAAAAAAAAAGAATAAATGGTAGCTCCTAAGTGTTCTCAGGAAAATGTAAGTGCATGAGGTGGTGGATGCATTAAGCAGGCTGAGCAGGGCGATCACCTCAGTGTGTGTGTATATGAAAACGTCACGCTGGGCAACCTCGATGTAGACAGTTTCCATATGTCCGTTCTACCTGGGGCAGTAAAGGGACGTGAAAGGCTCTATATAGATGATCTGGTAAGACGTGGCACTTATCGTGGTTCCACAGGTAAATTAGATGGGCAGAGAACCTGGAAGAATGCTCCAGGCTGCCGGGTAGGAAAGGGGCGATGGTGGACCGTGACTGAGAGCACGGGGCTGAGCCCGCTGAGCCTGGACACTGGCCGTTTCAGCTCCTGGGTGTGACTCTGGGCACTTTCCATTGCTCCCCTGACCCGGTGAGGTGACCGGCTCACCTGCTGGAGAACTAAGTGGACAGCCATGTCGGCAGTGGTCCCGGGCAGCGTGCCGGATGCCCGGAGAGGCTCCGGTAGGTTATCTTTACCATCACCACTGTCAAGAGGGAGAGAACATGGAAGGAAAGGCCCAAGAAGCAAGACACGGTGCTTCCTACCATCATCTTCCTGTGCCTCTGGTAGACACTCGATGTCTAGGAGGTGATTCTTTTTTTTTTAATTTGTTTAAACATTTTATTTATTTATTTGACACAGAAAGAGAGAGCACAAGCAGGGGGAGGGGCAGGCAGAGGGAGAAGCAGGCTCCCCGCGGAGCAGGGAGCCTGACGCGGGGCTCGATCCCAGGACCCCGGGACCATGCCCTGAGCCGAAGGCAGTCGCTTAGCCGACTGAGCCACCGAGGCGCCCCTAGGAGGAGATTCTTTAGAGTTAGCTCTGGCATGAAGACTCGAGAGCAAGGATTGGCTGCTTCATGCTCAGGGGACAAATCTGACGTGGAAGATGGACTTAGTTTGCTTGTAAAAAGGTGACAGCTGGCTCTAGTGATGCCAGAGATAAATACCAACAAACAGCCCTGGGGCCCAGAGCTCACTCTCAGCCGGAACTTCCCCGGGGCCAGCGAGGATTCTGTGGGGCCCTCCCTGGGAACTATGGCTGCAGACAGAACACAGCAGCCGAGAGTCAGTGCCTCCAGGCGGGAGGGAGTGAAGCAGAAGGAGCTGCTGTCTCTTCCCTAAATTGTTCCTGGCAACATAGCCTTCAAGACAGTCCTACTTTTCCCAGCCTCTGACGCGACTCTGCTATTTCTGAACTCACTGCTTTCTTAAATGTGCTGTATTTTCCCTTAGCGAACCCACATAACCACCACACTAGATGGGTGCTCACCCTGCATTCATCTGTCTCTTTGGAAGAAATGGAGCTCATTGGAGGCAAAGTTCTGAGCCTTTTGGTCTTTGTTCCCCTGGCACTTCTGCACAGAGCTTTACACGTAGTAAATGCTTGTCATGCTGCTAAATCAATAGTCACATTTCCAGGTGACTCTCCAGCCAACATTAGCTTAGCACATCTGCAAGTGTAACATTGCACCTAAGTCCCCCACAATGAAATAAGAATGTCCTCGGTGCACAGACTTTGCAGAGGGGCAGGAAGGAGGGGATACAAAGTGCCTCGTTGGAGACTGGGCGTGCACCTTGGAAAGATGGTGGTGGGTTCCCACGCTAGCCTGGGGGTCAGGGTCAGGAGAGTGTGTCTGTACAAATCTGGGAAGGGGCACAGGACTGAGCCTCTCAGAGTCCCTGTCAGGGGCAGAGCTCCTGGAGGGAACGGAGAGGTCAGAACGTAGGAGGCCAAGCAGAAGCCCCCGGAACCAGAGACAGAGCTCGATGCCCAGCCTCTAATAACAAGGGGACAGGAAAGGAGGCCAGGCACCTAACCTTGAGATGCCCGTGGGTATCGCATCCGAGAGCATCCAAGCAGAGAAAGCGGTGGGCTGGAGGGTAAATGCCCCCAAGAAAGACTGCCCTCCAAGGTCAGTTCTCCTACTGAGTGAAAGGAGGGCTTTCTTCCTCAACTGTCAGGAAGGTCTTTGAAAAGGTAATTGATGCTGTTTACCCCACGGGACCCTGTCTCTGCTACAGCACGCGCATCTGTGTGCTTGGCTAAGTGGTGGGGCAGCAGGTGGCTTCAGAACAGGAGCTGGAGGGACGCGCTCTTGTGTTTTGCTGCCGAAACGCATCCCTTAGAGAAGGAGCATGCTCTCAGGGTGGGTCTCTCCTGCCTGTGGTAACTGAAAACACGCAAAACAAAACAAAACAAGACAAAAAAACCTAACTGGAACCTGAAAAGAATTCTCAGTGACCATAGATGAGACCAGAGAAGCCTTGTACCTCCCAGAGCTGACTGTTACTGCAGGTTTCCTGTGGGTGCATTTCAGATTTTGGCTTTCCAAAATACAGTGCTTTAAAATTGAAAGAAATGGAGCTCTGGCTGTATTGGAGCCCCGACGCAACATGCATGCACAAATAGATACAGCGGTGCTGCCTCTCACACACACACCCCTGCCTCTCACACACACACCCCTGGGGGGCGGGGTGGGGGGCAAGCAGCTAGAAGATCCTGATCACTTCGGACTCAAACATGTATTTTAAAATGAGTTAAACCTGTTTAGATCGTACTTCTTAGAGCGAATATATGGCTTTCAAAAGTTCTGATGAAAGTGGACATTTGGAGAGCTCCTGGGAAGTGAGAATATTCCTTTCAACTCAGGCTTGCACGGTCCCAAATAGGAAGGCCTCTTCTAATCTCAGGATCTTGAAAAGAAACCTTGATCCTTGATGTTGTTACGTGATTACCTAAAGGAATGCCTTCCTCTCTGGCCCGGAAGGATATTTTTAAGAGAATGTTAAACTTGTGACAGGAATTATTGATACCTGTGGAATTTTTTTTTTTTTTTTTCATATGACTCAGGCCTGCTTTCAGTCATTACCTAGGAATTAGTCTGGGACTAAGTGACGCCAGTCCCCAAACTGTTTAAAGTAGAGCACGACTTAGCGAAAGAAGGAAAAAACGAGGATGTTCTTTTGTGCATTATTCTTATCGTGATGAATGATGCTTGTTTTCCTCTCCACTTTAATTAGAATGTTTCTACATTTGCCAAAGAAAATGTTGGAATGGAGACAAAACTCTGAAATTATAGGAACAGGGCTTGATGTAATAGCTTATTTGTAAAGGAAACACAACTTGTTTGGTATTTTATTGAAACAGGAAGTTCAGAACCTCGGCACACACAAGTACAACAAATTCTCAGGTGCTAGTTGAGTCATCTGTTGTTGGAAATAGTCTCCTGGTAGTTTTCCCCTGGATCTACTTTTTATCTTTTCTGTTTTCTTTTTTTTTTTTTTTTTTTTAAGCAGTGAGGGTAGATAGGGGTAGGAAGTTACATAGAGATTCAACTAGAGATTGTGTACATTTAAAACAAATGTGTCAGTTGTCAGGATTAAGTAAAGCAGGGGGGGAATTCGCTCCTGATATATTTTACATGTATGTGTGTGTATGTGTGTGTGTATAAATATTATATATACACGTGGGCGTATGCCTATAAAATAAGAGAAGCCAAAGTGAAACAATTATTTACATCAATGCTATAGCTATTTCAAAAGTAACCATTAGGGGAATGGATTAGACATTAATAAAGATGAAAAGCATTGTGGACTTATGTTCTGTTTGCTGCTAAGTGTTTGATAAAGTAAATGTTTTCACAGCAGAAGCAAAATAACAGTTTGATTCCTAGTGCAGACATAGCTCATTTTATTGCATTTTACAGATAGTGCTTTTTCTTCTTCTTCTTCTTTTTTTACAAATTAAAGGTTTGTGGCAATTCTGCATCGAACTAGTTTATCAGTGCCATTTTTCCAACAGCATTTCCTCACTTCATGTTTCCGTGTCACATTTTGGTAACTTTTGCAATATTTCGAACTTTTTCATGGTTATTGTATTTGTTACAGTGATCTGTGATCAGGGATTATGACTCACTGAAAGCTCAGATGTAGTTAGCATTTTTTAGCAATAAAGTATTTTTTAATTAAGGTATATACGTTGTTTTAGACATAATGCTATTGCACACTTAACCTACACTATAATATAAACATAGCTTTTATATATGCACTGGGAAACTGGAAAGTTCATTTGACTTGTTTTATTGTGATACTCACTCACTGTGGTGGCCTGGAACCAAACCTGCACAGTCTCTGAGGTGTACTTGTACTAAAAACTTACAGAAGTGACTTGAGCTGAGTTGGTATGGACACAGAGGGCCCTGGGGGACCATGCTTGGTTAATCGGGGTCCCTGCCAGTGACCCCCAGCTCTTCTCTCACTTGGGTGACCCTGGTCTGATAGTCTCACCCCTCTGCAAAATTCAGGCGGTTTCACATGCCCTGTCCATTGAAAGGTACATTGGAGAGATGCTGGGATACAGGGTGAAGGGAGGTGTGGAGGGGGGGGCCAGTGCTTTCCAGGTGGTATTTCTGCAAGAAGCAGTAGAGCCTCTCTCTGTTTTGTGGTCTACACGAAGACTTTTTTTTTTTAAAGAGGAAAATTGAGGGGAAGGTGCAGAGAAGTCCCATATATTCCCTGCCCCAACACACGCACAGCTTCCCCCATGACCCATTTCCCCCACCAGAGTGGGACATTTCTTCCCATCTGTGAACCTACACGGACACGTCACCATCACCCAGAGCCCACAGTGTACAATACGGTTCACCCTTGGTGTTGGACACACTGTGGGTTTGGACAAACGTGTGATGTCATGTATTCACCATACAGTAATCTCACAGAGTAGTCTCACTGCCCCCCAAATCCTCTGTGCTTCCCCTGTTCATTCTTCCCCCATCCAACCCCTGGCAGCCACTGATTTTTTACTATCTGCATAGTTTTGTCTTTTCCAGAATCATACCGTATGTAGCCTTTCAGATTGGCTTCTTTCACTTAGTAATAATACATTGAAGGTTCCTCCATGTCTTTTCATGGCTTGATAGCTCATCTCTTCTTAGTGCTGAATAATACGCCATCGTCTGGATGGACCAACTGTTTATTTAGCCATTCACCTACTGAAGGACATCTTTGTTGTTTTCAACAATTATGAAAAAGTTGCTGTAAACATCCGCATGCAGATAAGTGGTGTGGACATAAGTTTTCAGGTCAGGATTGCTGGATCGTATGGTAAGAATATGTTTAGTTTAAAAGAAACTGCCAAACTGGGGCACCTGGGTGGCTCAGTTGGTTGAGCATCTGACTTGATTTTGGCTCAGGTCATGATCTCAGGGTCATGAGATCCAGCCCCAGGGCTGCAGGCTCCAAGCTCAGCCGGGAGTCTGCTTCTCTCCCTCTGCCCCTCCCCCCACTCATGTTCTCTCTCTGTCTCTCTCTCTCAAATAAATAAATAAATCTTTAAAAACAAAACAAAACCCTGCCAAGCTGTCTTCCATTGCGGTTGCACCATTCTGCATTCCTTCCAGCAGTGAGTGACAGTTCCTGTTACTCCACATCCTTGTGGTCGTTTGGTGTGGCCATGTCTGGACTCTGGTCATCCTGATGGGTGTATAGTGCTGTCTCATTGTTGTCTTCGTTTGCATGTCCCTGATGACGTGTGATGTGGGCCATCTGCCGTGGGCTCCCTTACCAGCTGCGTGTCGTCCTTGGTGAGGTATCTGTCCACGCTGTGGTCCAGGTTTTAGTCTAGGCAGTCCCTCTTTTTGACATGTATGAGCCCGCAACTGTAGGCACCTTTGTGACTGCCCAGCATTGTGGGCGTAAGCGTGGGAGTGCGGGCTCTGCTCGCCGAGCTCAGGAGGCACTGCCAGCACCCTGCATACACCTCCCCTGGGGCTCAGCCAGACACCCACTCCGCTGTCTCGCCGAGCACCTCCAGCATGCCTCCCTCCCAAAAGAAGGTCTAGGCCTCCAGTGTTACATCTCCAGGTTTTAGACTCACTTGAGACTAAATCGACAAGGCCAAAACTTTATGGCTCTGTATTGAAATACTTCTTTTAGCTAGGTTTTTCATTGACAAACACTGAACAAAACAATACTACTATGGAATGAAAGGATTGAACCTCTGTGAGTGTGTATAAATCCCCCTTTGCTTGGTTTTTTTTTAAACATCGTTTGGATTGATAAACAGTGCAAGAGCTACACAAGGTAATTCAAGAAATGCTACAGGGCACTACGTGGAAGGTCTGGAAGGCCCCCAGATGTCTTTTGGTTGCTTTTACAGCTACAGATACACCCCACCACCAAAGGTCCCTGTATTGATGAGACCTAACCCCCACGGTAGCTAACTCCACCAGCTAGAAAAGTACCACGCTGCCTGTTACCACGGTTTGGTGGGCATATTCTGAAGTGAGAAAAAAAGAGAGCGTCCATTCATAATTGCTAAATGCACCCCCGGAGAGATGGAGAAAATAGCCGCTGAGAGGTGAGAAGGAAGAACCGTGGGCACCCACGTCCCCGGGCAAGACGGGGGGGCTGAGCTCCATCTTCATTCTGTGCTTCCAGCCAGGGTCCCGTGATCTGCAGCCGGGCAGCCACTCCAACCAGCAGCCCCGCATCTTGTTTAACCCTCACTGTGCTGGAGCGCAGCACACGTCAGCTCTGGGCCCCTTCCCAACACTTCTGGTGCTTCTTTCAGTCATCCTTACAAATGCATCTTTAGAAAACACAGGTCTCAAAAAAAAAAAAAAAAAAAGGGAGAGACACAGCTCTGGTCTCCTCGTGCTGCATTCTGCCGTTAAATTTCTAGTGACTTCACTTTGCCTGCAAAATCAAGTTTAAAAACTCTATAGCAAGACAGGAAACCTTTCCGAGAGCTTGCTCTCAGCCCTCCTTCCCACCTACTCCATTCCCTTCCTGCCCCCTGGTGCCAGCTGGGCTGCCCATCGCTCTGAAACCAAGTGTTTACATCAGACTCTTGTGCCAGTCCTCACCACTGCGATCACAGATTGACTTGCCTCTCCATCACACCCAACACGCGCATACACACAGACCCACACACACTCACACGCACACACATACGCCCAACACACACACACCCAACACACACACATACCCTTTTCCTAATTCTAAGGACAGGCTTTTCTGGAACATATTTTCCAAACCTTCCTGGAAAAATTCATTTCACCCTCTTTTATGGTTTTGTAATACTGTTTTTATATCACCAGCATAAATACTGTAGTGTAAAAAAGATAATGTAACATGATTTAATTGTTTATATATGTGTCTTCTGCTAGATTATGGGCTTCTCGAAGGCAAGGTCCAGATTTCTGTCATTCTTTTTAATTCCCTGCATCGTACATTGAAGACAATCCTATCTTGAGTTTAACTTGAATCTGACTGGAAGGAGGGCACAAGGTACTAAATGCTGGATGGAAAGAGGTTAGGAAGGCCAGCTTCCTTGAGCAAAAGATTTGACAAGACTTGGGAAGAATAGAAGGTCATTAGGGGCCAGATGGTAGGAGTCTTGATACCAACCTAAGGTGGTTATACTTTATCCAGCAGGGTTTGGAACCAGAGAGGGACATGGTCTGCAGTTTTGTGCGGGTTTCCAGGCAGATGAGGTTAGATCTCAGAGTCCTGGTGGGAGGGGGTCCGGCATTCATTCATGTGGATGGGTCAGGCAGAGCTGGGCGGTCTCCATGCAGTAGGGGGGACGGGCAGGCCTGAGGCGCCGTGGGGAGAGGGCTGGAGGGGGAGGGCAGGAGGTGGCGGCTGGCTGGGGCTCTCCGGCTCATAGAGAACCCCGAGTGGGAAGGCTTCCTTGCCCTCGTCCACTTCCTTTCCTTGATACGCAGCAAATTCCTGGTCAGCCTTTGTGGTGGGCTGGCTTGGTTTGTCGCTTTCCTTGTTGTTTACAGCCTCCAGGTATTTGTAGACAGATCTTATCTCTTTCCCTCTTAGTCACGTCTTGGCCCAACTCTGCATAGTTTACTCTTTTAAACTCTGCTCCTGGGTCTGACCTCTTGCCGCTTGCTGAAGGATATTTGTTTTTTATTTTCGGATTTCATTCCGCTTTAAGAGATGTGATAAACTAAAAATGGTTTGGCAAGTCCATTATGGTCTCGAAGGAGAAAACAATAAATGAATTTTATATATATATATATATATATATTTACACACACACACATAAAATCTGTGTGTGTAGTACGTGCACACGTATAGTGAGCGCATAGTGTGTGTGGGCATCAGCACATCATGTGTGCGAGTGCTAGTCCAGCGTGTGTGTTAGTACTTCATGTGCCAGTGTGTGTGCTGTAAACTGAGTTGACAAAGCAGCAGCAGGGTTGGAGAGGACTGACTCCAATGTGAAGGAAGTTCTGTGGGTAAAAGTCTACCAAAGTGCTCAGTTGTTTTCTTTCTTAAATTCCACATATGAGTGAGATCATACGGTATTTGTCTTTCTCTGACTGACTTAGCATTATACTCTCTAGCTCCGTCCATGTTGTTGCAAATGGCACGATTTTGTTATTTTTTTATGGCTGAGTAACATTCCATTGTAGTAATATTCTGAAATAGGTGAAGGGAATTAAGAGTACACTTATCATGGGGTGCCTGGGTGGCTCAGTCAGTTAAGCATCTACCTTTGGCTCAGGTCATGATCTCAGGGTTCTGGGATCAAGCCCCGCATTGGGCTCTCTGCTCGGTGGAGAGCCTGCCTCCCACTCTCCCTCTGCCCTTTCTCCCACACTCGTGCTTGCTCTCTCTCACTCTCTATCGCTCACTCTCTCAAATAAATAAAGTCTTAAAAAAAAAAAAGAGTACACTCATCATGATGAGCACTGAGTAATATATGGAATTGTTGAATCACTATATTTCTACACCTGAAACTAATACAACACTGTACGTTAACTACACTGAAATTAAGATTAAAAATTTTAAATAGAATGATATCAAACTGCACCACATGCTCAGAGAAATCATTCGTGAAAGGAAGAGTTGATCGATGTGCCAAACTTCCTTGTCTTATTTTAAGGAATTGTCACAGCCACCCCACCTTCAGCTACCACCATCCCAGTCAACCAGCAACCGTCAACAATGAGGTAATACCCTCCACCAGCAGAAAGATTACAACTTGGAAAGCTCAGATGATAGCTAGCATTTTTTAGTAATAAAGTATTTTTTTCTTTTTTTTTTAATTTTTTAAATTTTATTTTATGTTAATCACCATACATTACATCATTAGTTTTTGATGCAGCGTTCCATGATTCATAGTTTGCGTATAACGCCCAGTGCTCCATGCAGAACGTGCCTTCTTTAACACCCATCACCAGGCTAACCCATCCCCCCGCCCCCCTCCCTCTAGAACCCTCAGTTTGTTTCTCAAAGTCCATAGTCTCTCATGGTTCATCTCCCCCTCCAATTTCCCCCCCTTCATTTTTCCCTTCCTACTATCTTCTTTTTTTTTTTAACAAAGTATTTTTAAGTTAAAGTGTGTACATTGGTTTTTTAGACATAATGCTATTGCACACTCAGTGGACCACAGTATGTATAAACATGACTTTTATATGTACTAGGCAAGCAAAAAATTCATTTGACTCACTTTGTTTTGCTGTATTTGCTTTATTGTGGTGGTCTGGAACCAAACCAGCAATATATTGGAGGTATGGCTGTATTCTGAATGTGGTGATTCTATGCTACAGTAAAAAGTAGGTCTATTGAGGTATTTGATCTCCATGAAAATAGGTGCATTTTTTTATAATACTTGATTTGCAAGTCAGTTTTTAAAAATAATTTGGCTACAATATCAAACATTTATAAGCTTACAAGCCGGTATTCAACTAAGATTTTTTTTTTTAAAGTTTGAGAACTTTTTCTCTTTTTTATGTGATGTTTTACTTTTGTGAAGCCCTATGGCATTTGTCTCTTTTGGCCCTCACACCATTTCCAGCAGGTAGGAAACAGGCTTCGTTGGAAAGGTTGTCTGGTTGAGGAGCGGAGAGAGGCTGGTCCTTGGCCCCCCTCATCGCAGCTGTCCTCACTGCCTGCAACCACAGCACCAGATAGAGGGGCTTTCAGGCGCTGAATCACTCCTGCACTCTGCCTTCCCAGGGACAGCGCTTCCGGAAGGATGGTGAACACACCCACAGCCAATAGAAAAGTAGAAACTGGACCATTCCAATGGTTTCTGGGTTGGACTCCAGTACCCTAATGATGAATTAAAAAAACAGCATCAAATAGAACCCCCCCCCCCACCCAAATCCCCTAATAAACCTCCAGGACTAATGGATTGAGTAGGTTAAAATACAATGGAATGTTCCAGTGAATGTCTGAATTTCCAGCATATTTTTATAATATGGACCCAGTTTCTTCGAATTATAAAACCAAGTACAGTAGGAGCTTTTGAAATTAGCTGATGGGGTGGGTGGGAAATTGAGTTGCTAAGTACAAAGGAGTAAGAGGAAAGAAGTTGATCAGAAGGAACCATCAACTCAAAAATGTCCACACGGAAAGTAGATTCGGAAATTATCTAGTACTGGCCCTTTGTTTTATAGGCTAAGAACTTGGGCATAGAGAAGTGGTTTACCAACAACAGTCTTTCCGTTACTTCTGTTATTCCTTTTTCCTATCATTCATTCATTCATTCACGAGAGGCAGAGGGAGAAGCAGGCTCCCTGCAGAGCAGAGAGCCTGATGTAGGACTCAATCTCAGGACCCTGGGATCACGACCTGAGCCACCCAGGCACCCTCCTTTTTCCTCCTTATATCTCCCCTTTAAGGTGGGGTAGAGGTGGAGTGAGGTCCTCGGGATCGTGACCTCACAGTCAGCTGTGAGTGTAGAACCAGAAGGAACCCAGGCCCTCCTGGCAAACCACCCCCCCCCGTTCTTGCCAGGCTCCTAAAATCTATAAGGGTCACTCATGGTGGGGGACGAGGGGCATCTTTTATCCCTTCTTCCAAATGTTGACATCCAGATAGGATCTTTCCTTCCCAAGAGTTTGTCAGTTGTCCTTTTTCTCCTCCTTCCCTGTGCCCCTACTCCCTTGGGACATCATATCCACTGAAAAAGAACTTGTTTCACCCAGGGGGAAGTGTTTTGAAACTTAAGAGCAGGGAGTCCCTGGCCTTTCCCTGTGATGCGTTCCCAGAAACCACACTATAAGGCGGATCGTCAGGAAAATGTTATGGCCGGGGTTGCATTTCTGACCAAAGACTCAGCAGCAAATAAATCATAGATATGAACAAGGACATGTCCTTAAACTGAGACGTAATGCCACAAACCACTGTTTCTTCTAAAATAATCCTTATGCCTAAGCAGCCAGACCATGTGTGCTAGATTCTGGGGGGGAGATGTGTGCCTCTAGGATGAGTGTCTTGGAAAACCCCGGGGGGTGCCTCTGGCCTACACTTTGATTCGAAGGATATGGAGAATATCAAATTTCATTTTGACGCACTGGAAACCAAAGAAATTGCTTTTGTAAAATAAGAAAATGTTAATTTGCTTTTTAGAAAAATAATAAATGCAGATTGGTAAATTTCGCTTTAATAGAAAAAACTTGTAAACAAGATTTTAAACATTTGGTTAGTTCAGTGGCTTCTATAAGCAGCCAATGAATAGCTAAGTCCAGAAGTATTACGGGACTCCGGAGAGTGCTTTTTCCCCCTCATTCTTTGAAGAATATGTCTGATTATAAGGAAAAACAAATCCTTGAAACCTTCAAATGATAAAGTTGTTTCATTTACTTGTATAACAATTAAGATATCTAAATTATCTGGGAACCCTCAATTAAGAGAAGGAAAAAATGTTTTTTGAGTAATCAAATAAAAGCCACTCGAACTTGGAAAGTCACAATAGTGGTTTATAAAGGGGCCTCAAAGTAAAATTCACAATAGGTCATTTTATAAATCTTGATCCAAAATGTGGCTTTGAATGAAGGCTTCTTTAAAAAGCCTGATTTATGTGAGGCGTCCTGGTCATTTGCTATAAAACAAGATCTGTGCCCTATTTGGAGGGCCTTCCCTGAGTCCTACAGCTGGGGATCGTCAGCGGACGGGAGGGCACAGAGGAAATGCCTCTTTCTCTCTTCCCCCCTCCACACTGAACAGTAGTGTGGAACGGAGATACCTCAGAGGGAGGAAGATGCCCATGAGAAAATGTGGAGACCAAAAGAAAACAAACAGAAAAGATTGCAACCCTGGGAAACTCGGAGTCCATATTGTAAGGCTGGGTCCTCGCCAGGATGCGCTTGGCGGCCGAGCAGGAGACTGGCAGGCCACACTCAGCGCTCTGGTTGAGGAAGGCCACGCAGGTGGGATACTGGTCAGCCCCAGGAGGTGAGTGCTGGCTGGGGCGTGGCCAGTGCTCACCCCCAGCAGGACGCGCTACAGCCCAAGCAGGTGTCTCCAGTGGGACCAGAGAAGGAGCCAGGAAGGATGGGAGGGAGCACTCCCTGCTGAGGTGGGAGTGCAGCTCAGAGGCCACCCTGAGCCCTGACCGACCAGCCCCAGGCTGTACCTGCCGGCTCAGTGGGGCTGCATGCGGTGGGGAGCCCCGGGGCATGCAGAGAAGGGGGACGAAAGACAGGTGGCTGCCTTCGGAGAATCCAGAGAGAATTGGAGACGTACAGCTAGGGAACAGGGAAGGCTGGAAGGCTCATCTTTTAGTGGGGTGGCTGATTTGTTTTGGGATTGAAATTGCAATCCCCAAAACTGAGTTGCTTTCATGATTTATTCCAGCTCTCAAGCTTTCTGAGACCGCAAACGTTATGTCATTCTTCTTTGGTAGACGGATCAGTGTGAGGCACACAGTACCCCCTTGTCTTGTGGACCACAGGTGTTGGAACAGTCCTCGGGGAAACTGGTTTCTATTCAGAGCCTCTTCGAGTATAATTGGGTGCTTCTTGCTCTTTAGCGTCACCTAGGGAGATTTTTAAACTCCTGCTCCCCGGGCCACGCCCCCTTTAATTAGGTCAGAATGTCTGGGGTTTGGGGATCCCAGCAGTCTTTTTTCTCCTTCCCAGGTGGCTGCAGTATGCAGTCCAGTTTGAGAACCGCTGGAATCACTTCAGGTTTAAAGCTCCTACTGCTCAGGCCGCACCTCCCCCCACACAGATGGTGGGACTTAATTGGCCCAGGGTGGGGCCCTTGCAACGCTGTTTCAAAAACCTCCCAGGCCTTTCTCAAGGGCAGCTAGAACAAGCACCTGCCACACCGCCCTGTGGCTGGTGGTCTGCCCCTTCCAAAACTTGGCTTAGAACCCCCCAACTTTAAAGTACACTGTGGAATTGCTCTAGCATTTTTATAAGTTTACAACTTTTTTTTTTTTTTTTTGCCACCTACCAGACAGTTAAAGAGTCAAAGAAAAAGTTCTGTAAAACCAAGAAGCTATTTCCATGGGTGTTTTATCATGATTTTTGAAAAATGAGACCGAAAAGCAGTTCAGGTCCAAGTGTGGCTGGAGGGCCTAGGTGTTTACTGTGGAAGCACGTGGAAAAGGCCCAGAGCCACTAGCACCAACCGCTGAAGAGGGAAGGAACCTACGGAGCTCGAGCTTTGACCTATTTCTCGCAGTTGTTGAAAACTATGAGGCATGAGATGCAGATTTATGACTTTCTAAAAAGTTATTTGTGGATTCCCAAGACGGTTATGTTCCCATCACTTACGTAGCCTTTAAAACTCAAGTGACGCCTTTAAAAAAAAACCCGAGTTTGGCACAGAGTTCCAACGGCAATGGCTTGAGCGCTCAGCGAAAGTAAGGGAAAAATGCCTCCTGCCTTTGCTTACATTATCGTCTGTTTCGGCCAATGGATGGCAGGGCTCATTTGTGTGGAACTCTTGGGAAAAGGAAGCCACAGGGAGTCTCCTTATGTACTTTATGTCACTTTCTTGCCTAAAATGAAGCGTTGACAAAAACGTCTTAGGAGAGTGAACCCCTTCACACTGGACAGGCCTTTCCGTTCCCCTCTTCCACAAGCACATGGATTTGATTTTTCCTGGGAGTTTCATCATTGAAGACATGTCATCCATGCTTTGCCAGGCCGCCAGTCAGAGGCTTGTCTCCCCCGCCCCTCCTCCGCCCTTAACTAATTTTTTTTCTTTTTTGCATAAATTCTTTGGAATTTCTCTTCACTCTTACTTCCCAAACAGTTTCAAACTGTAGTGTGAGGGCCAATGCTGTTTATATGTCAGTTGCACGTAAATAAAGCTAGGAAAAAACAAATTAAAACCAGTGCTGAGTATAGAAACCACACTCCCAAGTCTGACAACACTCATTTTCGCGTGAGGCTTTTTTCTGCTGAGAACCATAAGGATTCTTGGAATTATTTGCACCGTGTTTATTGGTCTTTAGAGTCTCTTTGCTTTGACAGGCTCCAGTCTCCCCATCGTCAAGCTGTTAAAAGTTGCATGCTCCCACTTCCCCTAAGTCGATGCAGCTGTGTGGGGCTGAGTTGCCCCTGGGTCTCTCATCCCATCTGTAGGAGTGAGGTGGGGACAGAGGCCACTCAGTTCTGTCCCCAGAGCTCAGACTTGGGAAGTTGCAGACGCGGGGTGGCAGTTGTCTACCATCTAGATGCTTCTCCTTAATCGGCTTATCCCACTGGGCATCGTATAAGATTCTTTAAGGATCTAGGTAGATCTTTTTTTTTAACTCCCCAGGGGCACTGTAATTCTCCGTGAGCGCAGGCTCTGTGCCTTGTCTTGGAAGCCACCACCACAGTTCCTGGCTCAGCCCTCAGGTTGTACGGGGGCTCATCAGTTACAGCCCACTCTTATTCATTCAGAACGTTGGGCATGCATTTGATGGCAAGATAGCAAGGTGGAGGATGTGATTGATCCACAGTAACTTTGGGGGGCCATCATCTGCATTTTGCCCCCAGCGAACCAGATCTAAGAGGCTTATGTAAGGCAAGATCACGTAGCTACAGGGTGGAGGAGCCAGGACTCCGTGTGCAATCTTTATAAATTCAGATCTCACATTAGCAAAGAAATCAAGCTTGAATTTGAACTAGAGAAATTTTGTAAAGCTGGGCCTATCTGAAAGACCAAGATGGTTCTAAAAGACCTGAAGATCTTCAGATAGTTACCATCACAGGAACTGATGGATGTACAATTATTTGTACTTAGAAATCCAGAGGTTGTTAGTCATTCCTGAGTTCTGCAGGCCATGATTTTTAAAGCAGTATGTTTCCTGGTGAAGGGCACAAGCTCTGAGTAAGACAGAGGCAGTCTGGATGCTTGGCCCTCCACACACCAGTATGGTACCTTGGCCAAATGACTCCGCACCCCTGTAAAACATGGATAATAATGGTCTCTGCCTCACAGGATTTTGTAATAATTAAAACTGGATATTTCATGGAACGTACCTAGCATACTTTAGCAAATGCGCTTGCATGCAATGTTCAGTAAATGTTAACAGTTATTATTTAATATCTTAACTGCTAGTTCTAATAGCCACTGCTTTCATAATTGCAATGAAGGGGACCAGTGGCTATTAAGTTGTGCAAGCCAAAATCCTCGGAGTCCTACTCTTCTGGGATGTTAAACATAGCGACCGGCCCCATGGAAGAGGAAAATTTATATTGCAGATGCACTAAGTTAGACACCTTTGGCTTGTCCAACAGAGGCTGGGGATGTGTGGCATGGACCTGAGTTAGTAACAACGCTGTCGCCTCATTGGCTGGTTCTGTAGATTCAGCCTCCAAGTGAGGATCTCACACACAAAAATCAAAATTGTCCCCGCAACATAGACAGATACTGATGCACATATCCAGGAGTCCCCTCTTTATCTGAGGGAACACCTTCCAGAACGCCCAGTGGATGCCTCAAACCACAGATGCTATGGAAGCCCGTGTAGGGTATGCTTTTTCCTGTACATGGGGACCTGTGATTACGTTTAGTTTCTATATTGGGCACAGTTCTCTCAAGACTCTCATCACCTCACCCTTGTGCTGATGTGAGGTGGTAAAATGCCTACGAGACGTGAGGAAGCGAGGTGAATGACGCAGGCTTCGTGCACCACCTAGCCCTAAGTTACTGCTGACCTTCTGATGATACTCAAGGAGGAGGATCTGCTTTGGGACTGACCGTGGTTGACCCCAGGGAGCCTAAACTGTGGAAAGCAAAGCTGTAGATAAGGGGGTGGTCGACTGTATACACATACTCAATACACACATGTAGCCACCAGCTAGTTGTACCTGAGAGGTGTCTTCTAAATATAGTTGCCAACACCTGTTCATTCATTCATGTACCAAGGAACTCCCTGCCCCCCTCCCACACACACACTGGGCCAGGAACTGTCCCCGGTGTAATTGGTACAGTGTTGGGAGGACACAGAAGCGCTGTGACCTAAGGGGAAGGACAGGTCCCCAGGGCCAGCAGAGTGCTCCCAGCTCTGGCTCCTGGTCCATTAGCTTTGTGACCTTAGGCAGGGAGCTTCCTGTCTGGGTCTTCAGTTTCTCATATGGAAAAGGGTGAGAATAAGAGTAACTACCCTGCAGAATTTTTATGAGGGTAAAATAATATTTATAAAGCACTTAGAACAGTGGCTGTGTTTATTAAATACAAAAGGATGATGCAGATTTGATTTAGCTGGGGAACAGCATGGGCTTCCCTGAAGAGATGCCGAGGAGCCAAAATCCAGATGGTGTGTAGGAATTAATCTGACTAACAAGGGATCGACTCACCAGCCTAGCAGAGGCAGCAGCATGTTTCAAGGCCCTGTGGCCAGAATGCAGCAGCAAGGGCATATGAGGCTGGAAGGAGACAGTTGAGGCAGAACAGAGAGGAGGGAGAGGATGATGTCAGATTCAGCCTCAGATAAAAGTAGGGGCTGGGTCATGGGGGGTCTTCTAGGCCATTTGAGTTTTTTTTTTTTCTTCCTCCGAGTAGTAGGAAGCTATTGGAGGGTTTTAAGAGGGTATGTGTTCAGATATTGTGCTGAGCGAAAGAAGCCAGATACAAAAGGGTACGTACCACATGACTCCATTTCTGTAGTTCGGTAATAGAGCAGAGCCGTGTCACCGATGATGAGCGCTCTCAGAGTGGCAGTCCTCCCTGGCAGGGGGCACCCCCTGGAGAGCTGGAGACGGTCAGCGTCCTGATGGCGGCCACGGTTACATGGGCATACGTGTAAGCTGTAAACTTAAGGTTAGGGTACTTTATGCACTTACCTACGTGAGGGTGCAGGAGTGGACCCCGGGTAGGTCCCGACCCAGTTTGCGAGCTGCAGGTTGGCGAGGGTGGTGATGGTGCTGTTAAAGAGGCTGGACTTGGAACGATGCTCAGGAGACAAAACCCACTGGACTTGGTGATAAAGTGGGGCTGGAAGGTGCGGGCAAGAAGCAAGTCAAGGACGACGCCCAGGTGGCGGGTCGCCTTCCCTGAGATTCTGAAAGCAGTATTGTGTAATTATCAAGAACACAGCTTGGCGGGGTTAGCATCCAAGCTCCTTCCCTTCCCAGCTCTGTGACCTTGTGGAGGTTGAGTCTGTGTCATTCTCCACTATCAGCTGCACACGGGGAGTGTCTCTCACAGATGTTTATTTCAAGGATTAAATGAGCTAACTCACAGGAGGTGCTTAACTGCACACAGTCAGCTCTTAGTAACTTTTAGCTGTGATTTAGTGGGACCTGGTTTGAGAATGAAGAGCACGAGTTAAGGTTTAGATGTGGTCAGGTGCCCAGGGCCTGTGAATGTTCCAGAAAGAGAGGCCAGCACTCAGTTCGTTAAATGGTCCCAGAGGGCAGAGGAAAGCTCTGTACTAAGTGGGGAGTGTCAGAGGACTCTGGGGAGGTAGAGGAGGGGGCTGTGAGTTGTCAGCATCTGGGGGCTGGAGAGGAAGATGAGCAGGGCTGAGGGAGAAAGCCAGGGGTGACACGTCCTAGGCCAGGAGGACCAGATGTTTCAGAGGGCGGGGATGTTGTCAAGAATTCAGGCAGGAGGAGGGCAGGATGACTTGCCTTAACTGCGTGGCCCCGTGCATTCCTGTCCTGTCCCCTTAGCCCCGGGCCGTGTTGGTATTAGCCCAAACCGAAGCTCAGAGTGGCACCGGTGGTGGCAGGGAGGGGACTTGCCTGGAGGGATCGTGCATGCTTCTTCATGGTTGCTGTCCTCCCTGCCACCCCAGCCCTGTGCACTGCTCCTGGTCGGTACGTGGGAACGTGAGCTCCTGGATCCCTCTGTTGCAGTCCACTTGTTTTACTCACTGTGTGGCTCCCAGCACCTCCTTACTCTCGGCTTTGGTCTGTTTATAAAATGCAGAATTTGGATGTACATAATCCCTTTTGATGCTGGGGTACTTCATTCTAAAGGTGAGCGGCATTCAGAGGTCACTCCAGCTGTGCTTCTTGACCTGAGCTGTGCTTCTTGACCTGAGCTGTGCATGCCCTGACTTTCCCTGGGATGTGCTTCCTTATTGATAAGGATTTAGAACATGTTAGTAGTACAACAAGCTGATGTATTACAGAGTGGAAGAACCATGTGAGACCGTAAAGGAAAGTCACTCTTGGTGCAGGGGTTTGGGCTCTGCCATGAGTCCCAGGAGGACACCAGTCAGAAGCGTGTGGGCACCAGCTGCAGCAGGCTTAAACTCTGAGTGCCAGCGACTGACAATTGAATGTGGGTCTGGCTACTGACTGGCTTGCACCCCCCACCCCTGCCCTCCCCGCAGCTGGACCAGTGCTCTATGGAATCAGCACTCCTGCCATCTTGGCGGGAGTTCCTCTGGAGCCCCCCCTTGTCAACCCCTCTGTGACCCCGGTGATTTACACCCTTACCCACCCCCTGCTCTTCCAGCACCACTCCTGTCTTTTCCAGTGCGTCCTCTGCAATGCCCAGCGTTGTGTCCCGAGATGCTCACCTGCGCCCCGGCACCCTCTGCCCGCTCCCCCAGCTGGCCCGTCCTCTGCCCCCTCTTTCCTGGTCTGCCGCGGACACAGGTGCTCGCTCGTGCCTTGGCTGACCACCTCCCTGTCTCCACCTATCCACCTCCTCTCCGGTTTTGTTCCTCCCAGACTTGAGGTACTTGGTCTCCCATCTGTGCATTTCCATAGCTGAAGGCCCTACTGTGCCGTGGAACTTTCTCCCAGGGTGCCCGTCCACCCTGCTCTCTGCCCTTTCCTGGAAATCCTTTTTGTCTTGTCACTGCTGCTGTGCTATCCCCCTGGGGAGGGCGGTAGCTAGAGTAGAAGCTGTCCTGAAATCAGACTCCCAAACACAATTCTCCATAGTCACTCAATAAATTCACTGATCAACAGGTATAACTGAGCACCTACTATGTGCCAGGCACTGTTCTAGGTGCTGGGGATATGTCGCTGAACAAAACAAAGAGTCCTGCCCTTAGGTTCTAGCATGACAAACATGGAATAAATTGTATATTATCTTAGAAGCCAATAAAATGTGTGGCAAGAGAAAAAGAATAAAGGCGTTGGGATTTTGGGGGGATGCCACATGGAAATGCTGACAGCTGAGTAAAGACTCAAAAGAAGTAAAAGAATTAGCCGTGTGGACATTTGAAGGAAGAACATCCCAGGCAGAGGGGAAAGTTGGTGCAAAGGCCCTGAGGCACAAGTATTCCCGTGTGTTCAGAGAAGGGGGTGGGGCATGAACTAGGTGGAAGGTGCTAAGAGGTAAGTGGGAAGCAGTGGTCATGGTGCCTAGATCAAGGGTTTCAGCTCTTCTTCTGAATGAAATGAGGCACCAGCATTTTGAGCAGAGAAGAGACATGATCGGACAGGTTTTTAAAATTCTCACTCTGTTGAGAAGAGTCTGAAGGGGGGACACATTTAGAAGTAGGGACACCAGCTCAGAGGCATTAACCCAGGTGAGTGGTGTTGGCTTCACTTGGACTGGAGCGCAGAACAATGAGGAATGGTCCTCATCTGCATGTGTTGTGAAGAAGAAGCTGACCTCCGTGTCTTGGGCCTGGGCGTCTGGAAGGATGGAACGGCCAGAAATGGAGAAGGCTGCAGGAGGAGGGGAGGCTGGTTTGGGCCTGCAAGGTCTGTTAGAGATCCCAGGGAGAGGCCAAGAGAGCGCCTTGGCTTGGGATTCTGAGCTAGAGACAAAATGTGGGCATCACAGGCACACGGAAGCCGTCTAAGGCCCGGACGCTGGACGAGGTCACCAGGGAGCAAGTGCAGACGAGGACCCAGCGTAGAGAGCTGTGGCACTGGAGCAAGAAGAGAAAGATCCACCACAGCTGCAGCAACCAGGGTGGAAGGGAGGAGATTTAGGAACATGGGCCAGAAGCCAAGCAAAGAAGGTGACTGAAGTGGAGGGAGGGGCTGCGGTGTCCAGCGTCCTGTCCTGCTCAGCCCTGGGAGAGGAGTCAGCCCTGGGGGGGTCTTGGTGGTGGGAGGGGCCATGGGAGCAAAAGTGGGGTGACTGTGGATGGAAGGGAGGATGGGAAGGAGAGGCCAGCGGGGACTGCTTTTTGAAGGAGTTGTGCTGGGAAAGGACACAAGGAAGAGGGGGATGCCTGACCAAGGGAGAGGTTTGGGGGTGGGCAGGATGCCGGGACTGTCTATGCAGGTGTGAATACAGCAAGCAGGCTCTGATGGTCGGGAGAGGAAGGGAGAATGGATGGGGAGGGACTCCTAGCGGACAGTAAAGGGGGACAGTCTGTCTACAGTAACAGGTGTGGCTGTGTCTCAGGGAACTAGCACAGTGTCCCTTCCTGCCCTTGGGTGGGCGGCGGGGGGGTGGGGGGAGTGGGCAGCGGTTGACTGGGACCAGGCTAACAGGGAGAAGGATGGAGGAGTCATGGGAACGATAGTAACGACCGGCCATGGGCTGTAAGCTTTGGAGGGGAGAGGGCATTGCCAGGTATGAGACTCTGGTACCCAGCGTGAGAGTCCGAGGTGGGTGCAGGAAAGGGGGGTCCAGGCACTTGGGACGATACAGGGTATTCAAAGGGTCACTTATGTGTCTTTTTAACTTTCCAGGAGTTAGGACGGGAGGGACAGCGAGCTGGGGTATAGCGATTGGGCAGTGAGAGGAAGGGCAGTCGCAGTGAGGTGGGGGGTCAGGCTGCCTGAGCGGGTAAGACTCAAAGCTGTGGGCCAGTGGGGGGGGGTGGTGGAAGCTGCAGAGAGCAGCAGGAACAGACTTTCATTGAAAATTGAGGTGGGGGGGCGCCTGGGTGGCTCAGTTGGTTAAGCGACTGCCTTCGGCTCAGGTCATGATCCTGGAGTCCCTGGATCGAGTCCCGCATCGGGCTCCCTGCTCGGTGGGGAGTCTGCTTCTCCCTCTCCCGCTCCCCCCTCTTGTGCTCTCTCTCTCACTCTCTCTCTCAAATAAATAAAATCTTAAAAAAAAAAAAAATTGAGAGGGGTTCATGCAGAGTTTCAGGAGTCACTCTGTCATCATTTGAAGACCTTGTCTTTGTAACATTTCTTACATTTGCTTAAATCCCATAAAAGTTTTTTTTTTTAATTTCCCAGGACCACAGACCTTGTTTTTTCTCTTCAGTACCAATGACAAGTTCATTTTACGTCTGATATATTCAACCCATTAAGCATGGTCAGGTGTAGGCACTGACATTTTTGGAAGGTGAAACTTCTCAATTTTGTGTTTCCAAACAGTTGTCTCAGGGTCTAACTTGTTCTCTTTTGCATGGGTAGCACTGGGATCTTTGGGCTCCTGTGGAGCGGGGACTTTGCGCGAGTCTGATTGCCCCAGGTGACCGAGCGTGAGCAGCTTCACTGTGCCGCAGCAGTTTGCACGCCCATGTTGGTGTTAGGAGGAGCCTCGTGTTGCCGGGCCTCCCGCCGCCTCCCTCCTCCGCCCCCGCCCAGCAGAGGCAGCCCCACAGGCGTCCTGATGCAGCTCCTTCTGCACCCGTTTTGCACCTGCCTGCCTTCCTGAGGAAAGCGCGTGGTGCAGAGCCAACCGTGCCTTTGGGGGTGCCTCCTAGGTCGTCAGGGCGGTATTAGCAAACTCACATGGCCATAGGTCCAAGGCCCAATGAAAGTGATTTTGCTCTCCTGTGTTTGGCACCTGTATCTTTCCTCCCAGTTGAACTGGGGGAAAAGAGAGGTAGGATTTGCTGGAAACCTCAAACCCCCAACAGCTGAGCTTTGCTACACGCAGCATTCATGGCTCTGTTCATGACTCTGGAGCTAACCCGTCCCCATTATAATAGAAGCGTACAAGACAACAGGATTCTTGTTGAATTTGCCTTCTTGTTCCATCCTGAATACACTTCCCTTCCTGCTCCCCCTGCCCTGCCTCAATTCTTGTTGAAATTACCGCACTTCTTTCCTTTGGGTCCGCCTGTTTCTGCTCTCCACACCTCCGTGTTGTCTGCAGCGCGATCTTCCCCACCCCCACATGAGGATTTCATGGCTCCCCGTTAACTAGGTAGCTGACTATATAATCAGGATTCAGCTGGCCCCTGCTTATTCAGCCTCGTCACCATGGCACATACTTCAGTGCTTTTAGAAGTTAGTTTTTGTTTTTGTGATCACCTGGCAAGCCCCTCATCCCTTACCTGCAGTGATCCTGAACTATGATCTTTCGGACACCATTGACCTGAAGTGCCCCTCCATGTGCTTTTCTCAGAGCAAACACCTTTCTACTCACTCTCCAAGCCAAAAGTCTGTATGTGGCTTGTTGGTTCCTATGGAAACCGTCAGTGATTCAGAATCATCATCAAGGTGAGCTCCACCTGGAAGGAAAGGCACATTCACCAACTGAAATCTAAGCCCCGTGTCTGGAGTAAATGAGCCGTCAATACCCTCCCCGCCATGGGGCTGACATCTTGGTCAGGGCTAAATATCTGGGAGTCATCGAAGCTAGAAGCATGGACAGGGGTGGGTGGGTGGGTGGCATTCTGCTCTGCTCAGCTTTGTCAACAGTACAGTCTGCCTTGACTGGCTGCCTTGTAAATAGACTGGAAGGTTCTGAGCCATTAAATCAGTATTGCTTTTTTGATGAAGACACAAATGCAAAGGCAACATTTTATAAAGCACAGATAATGTCTTTTGTTTTACTGAGACCCTTCCATAGTCCCCATCCTCCACAGCCAAGGGTTCAGATGAAGATCTCCTGGCAGAGAAAGATTTCTGCTTTCTGTCAGCCCTCTCCTTGTCTTAAATACACACACACACGTGTATATTAACTTATGTACTGATTTTACATCACCATAGAGAAAATTGGGAACTCTACCCCAAACTCACCCAGACTCCTGACCTGTCCCGTTTATGGTGGACGATAATTAAGCCTAGAGGAGTCCCTTACCTCCGCTTAATCCCCTTTTCTTCCATCGTTTTTCAGCTGACACCCTGGGCTTTGTAGGAAACATTTAGTGCTTCCTTGGACAACTATACTTTTTTAGATTGAGGTCACCTTTCCAGACTGCCCGGTTCTGGCTTAGACTGCCTCTGAATCTTTCACAGCTCTGTAAATTGTAACGATCCAGGGGCAGTGCAACCGAATCTTGTCTATGGGCATGAACTGAATCCTGTCTGGTGGAGGGAAGGCCCCCACACCCATGGAAAAGCCAATTGTTTGGCTCATTTGCAGGTTCGTCTCCATATTCCCAATCTATCCATGTGTTAATTCTCCTTGGAAACATTATCGCATCTGAGTTAAATAAAATGAACTATAAGAGTTATAATTTTTTTTAGTTATGATTTTTTTAAAAAATCTTTTAACCACAGTTAGCAAGAAATTTCTAGGTCAGTATCGGTAAACCTGGTTACCTCTGAGGCTGTCGCCACGATCACCCCTGCAGTGAGCCCATGCCCTCCACCAGCCTCCATTAGCGCCCACTGCCACCCAGACCCATTTCTGCCGCTGACAGCATTTGCACTGCACATGTGTTGACAAGTTTGAAATGGAATCAGGATTTGGAGCACATTGCCGTGAATTGCTATTACAAAAGCGATGGAGAAGGCAATGGTAATAATAAGCTGTAAGCCTTTCGGGGTAAGGGGGCATGCTCAGAGGGCGTCATCTGGCACCTACAGCATGGACCAGTGGGGGCACAGCGGTGCCCCGGGCTAGAGAGTAAAGCTGACCAGCCATGGTCAGGATTCTTAAAAAGCCAGTGACTGACCTGTGCTTTCAGAGACAGAATGGGGGTCTCCGGGGTGAGGCTGCACTGGAACTCGTGTTTATAGACCCCTGTGGACCGAAGATGTGAAAGTGCCAGGGGGGCACGGGGCTGAGTAACAGGGGCAGTCTGTCCTGGAGCAGTACTGGGGAAGGATCGAGTTCTGGAGACCATCCCTTAGAGAATGCACATAGCTGAAGCTCAGTAATAAGGAGAATCGTGGGTCCTACCATACCCGTAATATAAATAGAACTTGCCAGTCATCGTTTCTATGGCAATGAACTCCAGTCCATGCGTGTCCTCATATACATAAAGGAGTGTATTCCTAGGATAAATTCCCAAATTAATTTTTAATTTTAGGTAACCTAAATCTTGATTAAGCTTTCCCAGAAATTGTTTTACTTAGGATTAGAAAGTCAGCATGCACGTAGTCTCAATTATTTTGAGTAAAGAATAAGATCTTTGTAATTCTTTGCCTCCTTTAATTTCAAGCTGAATAAATAAATAAAAGGAAGTATTTTCATTTGTTGACTTTCGTATTACGTGCTTTACACCGAGGTCAGGGACCATGTCTTAATCCTCTCTGCTTCCCCAGCATCTTGCACGTGCCCGGTAGACAGTAAGCACTCAGTAAATGTGGGAGGGGAATGAAGACTCAAAGCGGTCAGCTACTCAAGTCACATTCTAACCATTTGAAAGGCTTACATATGGCCTTTTCTCTTGGGTTAAATATGGGTTTGATTTACTGCTTATTCACATACCAAGATATATCCTTGATCCTATTTTTTTTTGTTTTTAAGAAAAACTGTATCCTGAATGCTTTTGTGTGTGAACATTGTACAGAATTTAGAAAAACACAGCAAACACTTACCAGGGGTTACCTCTGGTAGGTGGCAGGGGTCTGAGGACTGCAGCATCTGGATGCTTCGGGCTCCTGGAAACACAAATCTCAACAAACAAGTAGCTTAAAGAAATGAAAAAATCATACTCCCCTCTCCCCCCCCCCCCCCCCCACCGCCCCTGACATAGAAAGAACAGAAAAAAGGACAATTCCTGGCTTGGTCAATCCAGTGACATAGGAAGGTGATCGAGGATCCAGGCCTTCCCACTTGGCCATTTTCAGCATGGTTTATGGCCTCAGGTAGCTTCAGTAATTCCAGGTATCCTACTGTCAACATGACAGAGTCCAGCCAGTAAGAGGTATTTTTGCATATGCATTAGTTTACATTAGTGAGGAAAGACTGCCCTCAGCGGACTTATTCTCAGATCCCATTGGCCATGATCAAGTCCAATGCATGCTTGACCCAGTCCTTTGCAAGGGAAATGAGATCACTGTGATTTGCTTGGACCAATGCTGAGTCTTACCTTGAGCTGGGAAGGGTCCCTTATCTTGAACACATGGATCTGCAGAGGTTAGTACCCCCCACAGAAACCGTGCCCTGCCCCTGAGGAGGAAAGGAAAAGAATGAATTTGAATAACATACAGCAGTATTTAACGTAGGAAAATTCCTTTTACTTTAATAACCTTCTGTATCTTTTCAATTATCAACTACTTTTATAGTTCTTTAAATGCAGGATTGTATCAACCTTAGTAAGATTCTTTCTTGATCTCTAGTTACAGTGCAACATGGTCCAGTGACTCACCAAGTTGAAGGATCGTGGGTTTTTTCTTGCAGTTTGACTCACCATTTTAGCCAAAGCAGATATCTTGGTGGTCTTCCACCTCTGCGTCTTCATCTGCAAAATTAAATGAGACCCTCCTACCCCCTATCTCAGAGGAATATTAGAAATTCCTAGAAGCATTAAACAAAGTTAACACACGAGTAAAACTGTTGCTTTCATTGTCAGGATCTTTGTACCACTTACCCAATCAGATGAAGGTGCTTAAATGTGATGTCTTACGTTGCATAATTCAAAACTGGTGAGGAGTGAAGAGAATTCCATGGCCATATTTAAGTATACAGGGTTGATTCAATTAATGTTGAAGCAAGTTTTTTCATCAGGAGATTCTTTTCTGACTATGAAAACCTAGTGGAAGAAGAATTCATTCGACTTTGTCAGTGATGTAGGTGGAGGAAGGTATCATTTGCTGCCCTCTTACCTCCAGAGCCAGCCCCTCTCTGTGCTCTGGGACTGGTTGTTGCCCTGTCTCCCGCCACACTGCCCCACGCAGTTTACACTCCCCTGAGGTGCACCCCTCGAGCTCTCTTCCCACATATCTCCCGTCAGAGTTTCTCTGAGCCCACTTATCTCAAATGTTCAGTTCCATCCTCAGGGAAATAAGCTGATTAAAATACTCAAAATGTGGATGACAGTTCACCCTTGACATCTCCGAGAGGGTATTTGCACTTAAAAAGAAGTCTTTATTAATCTGTAGTTAGTGAAACGTTTGTTTAGAATAAGCAGGCCTTCCCACTGTCCCTTGGGTCCACCAGTCGACCACAACTTTATCAGAACAAAAAGGAGAACAATTTAACATCCCTGTTTCTGACATGTTTCCCAGTGTCTCCCATACTCCTCATCACCATTTCCATGATGACTCAGTGAAAGCAACCTCTGCATACTTCCCACCCCACCCCCCACCACCTCAGGAGTCCGGGAAGAGCTCTAGGATCCCTGCTTTATATAATTGCAACCTCCCTTTGCCCATCTACACCATGGTGCCTGAGGCAGGCACCTTTCCGGGCCTGGGACCGTCTGTGCTGCTGGTCCAGGGCAGGTGGGCTTCCTTCTCCAACACTCTCATTTTCTCTTCCACACTCATCCACACTCATAGCTTGAATAGGATTTAAGGATGCAGATGCTGTTCTCCTCAGTCAACTGAATGGTTGAGTCCTTTTCACTATTTTGGTTTAGAATTTGTAATAATTCAAAAGCCTAACCTTTTTTTGGGGGGTGGGGGCTATAAATTTGTTTGTGCTTTTGCTTGCAAGCTGCTTCAGCAAAGGTCAGTTTTATTTGCTTGTGACCTGTCATTATCATTAAATGTTATGATCTCCCCTGAATCCTCAGAATTCAGAATTCACCTGAGAACGCACAACCTTACCTTTGGTCTACTCTTCTGAAAAAAGGAAGTGAGCTCTATGGCCGACCTATCCACGTAATGGAATGATGGGTGCCTTGCTAACCACCCCTGTCTCTGCCCCACAGCTCTGCCGCCTGGAGCGTGGCCTGTCTGTAGGGCAGTACCGGGGAACCCTGTTTGCCGACCAGCCTGTGATGTTCATCACCCCGGCCAGCAATCCCCCCAGAACCAAGCTGCGGGAACTGGTCCTCCTGTGTGGGGGTCAGATCACCCGAATCCCACGCCAGGCCGGCATCTCCATCGGACCCTCCCAAGGAAGGAGGAAGGCGACCACCAAGTATCTGTCAGAAACATGGATCTTAGGTAGGAATCTGCACCCAGGGATGGATGGGGAAGGTGCCTTCTGCTTGTAGTAGCTGCTGGTGTCCCCTTTGGAGCCACTCTTCTGTGGTCCCGGCCACACAAACAGGTTTTTCTGGGGGAAACGTGATGCCCACACCACGGCGATGTAGCCTCGGGGCTTTTGGATGGACTCTCAGCATCCACGCGTCTGCCTTAACAGAATCCTGTAATCACTGTCAGTCACAAACCAAGCTAGACCCTCCTCCTTTTGACTGTCAGCCAAAGTCCAGTTCACAAGGACAAAGGAAATCCTATTAGACTCTACGTACTTTACCTCACTAGCTAGTGTGAAAGAGCCAGCCTTGCCACAGCTACCTCAGACCTTAAGGCCTGTCCACCCTCCGCTCAGACGCTCCTCTCCCCCCCCACCCCCCTGCCGCCAGTGCCTGTCGTGCTCTGTGTCCAGGGTGTGGGCTGGTGCCCAAACCAGGACCTGCCACCTGGTGTCCCACCCCTTTCTCATGTGTGTGCTGCTCCTCACACTCATTTGTTCACGGGCTCAGAAAGGTACGCTTTCGTGCAAAAGGAGCTACAGCTTTTATTTAAAAAAAAAAAAAAAAAACAATGGGACATGAACATAACGTACAAATTGGCATCCATGGCAGCGTAGAGAACGCCAAACGCTTCCCTCGATCCTGAAGGAGAAGATGTGGTAGAAGATATGCTCTGCTTTCCAAGAGGCTGACAGTGGGGTGCCAGGCGCGCTTGTCTGCTGTGACCCCAGCTCTGGGAGAGCTGCAGGGGTCTCCAGGAGGAGTGAGCTAAGCAAGACTGCAAGGTGGGATCCAGAGGCCGCGAGGACAGCCGGGAGGAGTGGGCACGGGGGCGACAGGCGGCATCTGTGCAGTGATAGGGCTGGACATGGCCAATGCCCTTGGAGCCCCGCGTTAGGGCTAAACCTTCTTGTACGGGGTTTTATGAAGGTAGCAGTTTGCCGGGGCTGTCCTACCAAGTCCCACAGACCAGGGGGCTTAAACAGGGATTTATTCTCTTGCAGCCTGGAGGCTGGAAGTCAGACCTGGTTTCTCCTGAAACTTTTCTTCTTCCGCTCTTACTGAATTACTTCGGTGTCAGCACCTTTAGCCAAGATCCTTACCTGGCTCCTGGAGACTTGAGAAGTGTATTCTGTCCCCTCCTGCTTCCCTGTTGCAGAGTCTTCCTCCTATTTGCCTCCCCTCGTCTCTAAATCCCAAACTTCTGGCTTTTCTCACCCCTTCCTAGGCAATATCCTTTAACAGATAAGTAGATACCGTGTCCAAGGTGCATTCATCTATCAAACAGACATTTTATGAATATCATTTAAATGACTGATGGTCATCCTTTGATATATTTTAAAAGTATGGCCATCAAGAGTAATTTTTTACTCTCTGGTGCAAAGTGATTTATCTTCTGCCTAGAGACAAATTTAAAAAAAAAAAAAAACACCACCCTATGATTTTAGCCACAGTCCAAAAGCCAAGAGGCTGTTTACTTTTCTAAATGCCAAGAATATAACCTTCAAAACATCCTATGTTCTGAAACAGAGGTTCTTGTTTTGTTTTTTAAAAAAGTGCATGGATCAAAATGACACCAACTGGAGACCAGAATTTTGCTTTTTAAAAAAATGTCTCATTCAGCTAACGGAACTGTGCACACGATTGATATCAACAGTGCATATCAACAACTAAACTTTACAGCGCCTGCAAATTGTGTACCGTGCACGGGGCCAGCGTCTGGGTCCGCACGATTATTATTTCCAGGTTGGGGAACTCTGCCGCCCCTTCCTGTTGCCCGCGGCTTTTGTGCGCAGATCATGCACAGTTCAGCCGCCGGCCCAGTTCCTCCCGTTGTTTTGCCATTCTGCTCTCCTGCCAGTGGGTTTTTAGGAGGCAGATCTCTACCTGCTTGACCCCAGGGCTTGACTTTCACAACGCCCTGTGGAATTCTCTGGGTTTCAGAGCTGGAGCCACGGGCCCGAGTTTCTTTCCTCTCCCATAATTCATGTCCTGTTTCTGATTTGTCATTGATTACACCATCTGCGTGTGCCCTTGGCAACTTCCGGGTATTGTGTGTTCTGGAATCCTTGGCTCTCGGCGTGGTGAGATCCTCACCCCTAAGGTGAGTCCCCCTGACTCTCTGGCCGCTGCCCCTGTCCGCACCAGGGCGCTTCTGGTGACTTGGGTGTTAGAAAATGCATTTTTCACATGTTTATGAGTTTATATTCTTCTCTTTTTGAATTGAGTGACAATACAACAGCCCCAGCTTTGCGCCAATAAAGAGATTTCATCTGCATGTCTCTCCACATACACACAGACCCACAAAACACAGGATCCCGAGCAGTGCGTGTCCTTTCCCATCAGGGCTCTGCTTGTTCTCCGAGTGGGGGCAGCGGCAAACCACCTCTTCTCACCACACGTGAGTTACTTCATCTGTTACACAGGTAATCACCTCTGCCCTGCTTACTCCCCGTGATGGTCGAAGGAGATGGCACAAGAGAGTGCAAGGTGTCTCGCACCACAGTGGGCACAGTCCCTTACCCCTGGGTGACTGGATCCACTGATACAGCAACATTTTCTCTTCTGAAGACTTGTCTCCTTCCCCTGAGCTTCCACTGTGAGCACATCTAGACAATATTTTATTCCCAAAACATTGATCAATTAAAATTTGGAATCAAAGCCCTTGAAAGTTAAAATTACAACCATGTTAAGGCACCAATTTAAAAGAAACTTACTTTGTGACAAATTCTGAGAAGCAATACTCTAAATTTGTTCCAACTAGAAGATCAGCGTGTAAGGTAGGGTCCCTGAGACTTAAGAGTAGTTTGAATCAAGTATTTAAAAGTCTTAAAAAGTGGCTCGTTGTATCCAGTTTCAGATTTGTCATTTGCTTTCCAAAACAAAAGATGCCAAGTTTTTTTTAGTACCTTTATATTTATTCCTATGTTTTATGGGATCTCTGTTTATGTGGACACTAATAAAGTCATGGGGGACGGACAAGCAGACTTTTTTAGCCATTAGAAACCTCTGAAAAGTTTGGGTTTTGTTTGTTCGTTTGTTTTTTGGCAGAGGGAAAGATGATCAGCACCAAAAAGAAAGTCTCTTTCCCCAAGACGTCCGACATCCTAGCACTATATTCCCTCAGATAAGCCTTTTTATCTCTTCACCGTCTGACCCAACATTTATATTAAAAAACAAAACTCTTAAATGATTCTTCCCATATAAGACTTTCTTCTAACCTGCAGCTCTTCCTTCGGGGGACATCGGGGGCGTTCAGCCAGCTCACCCTCCTGGCCCTGCCTTGTACTGCTGGCATAGAATGGTGTGAATTTATGAAATCTCCAAACAGGGCTCACCACGTGAAACTTAAGCCATGACTTACTCATTTGCTCCGTGGAGAGTCTCCTTCATGCTCGGTCGCCTTATAACAAGGCCATTTGAACGGTCATGATTATGTTCCCAGTTCATTCCCCAGAGTCCATGTTCCCTGAAACAGCAGTACACTTAGGCCAAGATTCTCGATGAATCACTGCACCAGAAGGAGAAATGGGGATTTTTGAGACAGAAAATACTTGTGGGCACTTGAATATGTATGAAAATAAACAGGAAAACAAAAACCAAATTCCCGGCACCAGGAAACAAAATATCACCTTTACCTGACATTGGAAGGGAAGCAAGTTCCAGTAATTTTATTTACCCCAGCACAGCCCTAGAACAGAATTCCCATTTTGCATATCAAGACAGTAAGATGAGAGAGTTCCAAGTGACTTGGCTAGGGTCTTCAGGGAGGGGGTGGGGCGGGGGTGGGAGCCCCGAAACCCCAGTGCATTCGTCGCTGGTCTGCGAATTTTTGTGCTGTAGCCCTGTCTTTTCACTCTCTCCATCCCCCACATTGGTGTTATCACTTACGGCTGGTTTGGCCTTTCACAGAAGACATATTTCCAGTCTTGGGCGCCCTTTTATTGTCTGGGCTATGTTCAAGTGATAAGACATACATTTTATGCTATTGTGGGAACATAATGTAATATGCTCCACAGCATTGCCAAAGGGGGAGAAAAAATTAGCCTCAGCATGGTTTCCTTATAACTTATAAAAAGCATTTGATTTGAATGTTTCCCCATGTCAACGTTTTCAGGAAAAAGATCTCTGATAGCATGTGGGCCTTTTGCAGGCTAACCTAGATCATTGTTTCCCGGATGGCTGACCACAGAACTAGGCCTAGAAAAAAAGCTCTCAAATGTGGCGTTTTGTGAAAGCAAGGCCACTGAGGGGGCTCAGCCCTTAGGGTGCATGATTTAACAGATGATGGGGTTCCTCAAGATCCTCTTCATCTACATTTTCACTGCATAGAAGGAACGAGTCACAGGTGGTGAGGCCATGTGCAGAGGAGGAGAAAGGGAAGAACCTGGCGCAGGTCTGCCCCCAGCCCGACCCCTCCTCAGGACACTGCCTGACCCCACCCTCACCCAGGAGCTCAGCAACCAGTCAGAAAGTGACGGCAGACTCTTAAGACGCAATCACAGACGATACGATGAATTATTTTTGTTTTGAGTTGCTCTCAAATGGATGACATCTACCAGGATAGAAATGAATGAGAACTAAAACTGACTGTACATCTCATGTGTTTAAGTTTTAAAATATATATATATGACTTTAAAATATATATATTTTTTTTCTTTTTTTTTAATTAACTGCAAACTTCTGAAATCACGAGCGTTAACTTGGATCGATCAGAAAGTAGACTTCCCCTTTATTGTACTCACTGGTCAACTAGTGGTCCTAGATGGTGATCTTTGAGCTTTACTGACCTGTCTCATTCGGCTTCTCTCTGTTACATTTATGCCAACTGACCTCCAGTCACCGTGTGTGAGCATCGTCGGTGATATAGAAGTTAAAAAGCATCATGAAGACAAGCAAAGTGGAAAATAAAAGACCCTCCTCTGCACCTTACTAGCCAAGGCACAGTTTTTAAGCCTCACTTAAAAACAAAAAAACAAAGTGGAGGATGAGAATCGGCTACATATTCAGCTCAGAACCAGGAAATCATGTGAGCACTGCGACATGCTATATCCACCACTAGAAATGCAGTCATCGGTTTGGGGAATCACACCGGCCACTTAGAGGCCAGCACTGAACATTTGGGTTTTGACAGGTGCACAAGACTGTCTTGTGCACAGATCCGCGGGGAGGGCCCCCTGCATGTGCTCTCCCGGGCAGAGGTAGGTGCTCAAGTGTGAACTCTAGCCCTGCGTCTGGGGCTGGGGGTTAATGGCCATAAAGAAACTTCATAGCTCAGCCCCCTCGTGGGACGTTGCCAGTAGTTTAGGCTCTTTGCTTACTGACCTAGTATAGTAACACTCTTGACAAGGGGGTTCTCATGGGTCTTTGGAGCATGTGGAGCTTCAGTTCTTTCAGGGTTACGTGTTAGGCCGTTAATATGGAGCATCATAGAACCTAAAGTGATGAACCTTTTGTTATGGACTGAATTGTGTCTCCCCAAATCCGTATGTTGAAGTCTTGACCCCCAGGACCTTAGAATGTGACTGTGTTTGGAGACAGGGGCCTCTCAAGAGGTGATTAAACAGTATCATCGTGGTGGAGCCCTGATCTCACAGGACTGGCATACTTATGAGAAGACAAGAGACACCAGGGATGCGTGCACAGAGGGAAGGCCACATGAAGACAGAGAAGACAGCCATCTGCAAGCCAAGGAGAGGCCTCAGGAGAAACCAGATCTGCTGGCACCTTGATCTTGGGCTTCTGGCCTCCCCAGGCTCTGAGATCATAAATTCCTATTGTTCAAGCCTCCCAGTGTGTGGTGCTTTGTTAACAGCCACCCTAGCAGATGAACACTGCTGGAAACGAATTCTGAGATCATGGTAGAAATCTGTGCCTTTTATTAAACAAAAGATCTGAATTTCTCTGCCAGAGCCACTTGGTGAATTAAAGATCCAGCGTTCCTAGGCACCCTCTTCTCCGTTCAGACTCTTCCTTTGTAAAAAGTATGATCTTAATGCCACGGTCAGTAAGTGGAACTTCTCCTCTGTGCAACCACTAACAGTAGAGGTTCTCAGTTGGTGCACTACAGAAACTGATGCTGAAGGATCCAGCCTCCGAGTAAAATAAAAAAGAAGCTGTTCCCAATTTGCAGGAAGAGAAAAAAATACTTGGATGAAATTCTCATTTTTTTATTCACTTTTTCTTAAATTTTGATACTTGAGGGTGAATGAATACATAGCAATAAATACAAAAGGATGTCAGAGAAAATGAATAATAAAAGTGTATCAAAAAGAAGATAGTAGGAAGGGAAAAATGAAGGGGGGGGAATCAGAGGGGGGAGACAAACCATGAGAGACTATGGACTCTGAGAAACAGGGTTCTGGAGGGAAAGCGGGGTGGCAGGATGGGTTAGGCTGGTGATGGGCATTAAAGAGGGCACATATTGAATGGAGCACTGGGTGTTATACAGAAACAGTGAATCATGGAACACTACATCAAAAACTAATGATGTAATGTATGGTGATTAACATAACATAATAAAGTCTTTAAAAAATGTATCAAATATTAACGAAATCAAAGCAAGAAAAGTTTTTTGAGAGCTGAAAAAGAGTTCTTTGGGGGAAAAAACCATCAGTAGTCAAAATCCTAGCAATACTGAAAAAGAAAGGAAGAGAAAGGGGTCCAGTGAACAATACTACAAACTGGGGTTGCTACTGCAGATACAGTAAGGATATTTAGAAATCATGAGAGCAACCTGAATAAATTTTTACCAGCAAATTTGAAAATAGGTAAGATGAACAATTTTTAAAAAAATATTACCAGAATCGACTCAAGAAATAGAAAATCTGAACAATTTCAACCATTTAAAAAACTAAATGATAAATGTATGCCTCTCACCCTCCGTCAAAAAAGACACCTGCATGGAGTGACGTCAGCAAAATGGCAGACTAAGAAAATCCAAGCTTCCATCTTCCCCACAGAAACGCCAAAAATCCCCAGACAGAACTGATTCTGTCAGAACCAAGTCTGTAGGAATGCTGGAGAACAATCACAGGTTTACAGCAGCCAGGCCAAAGGCCAATCAAACAAAGCCATGTTCAGGGCGGTAGGGAAACTTTGTGGCTCCTTAACTCGTGCCCCACCATCTTGGTTTCCTCTCCTCGAATGCAGCCCTTATTTGTTCTAGTCTGCTTGGGAGATACCAGAAAGACTGACTTGCTCACTCATCTCGAATAACACATGCAGGGAAAAAGGTAGACACTGCCTTTAAAAGCTACAAGGTAGGCAACAAACGTAAAAATAGGTAAAAAACCACCACCACCACCACCAACAACAACAACAACCTTCCATGTATCAAGGGACACAATCCATCAAGTGAAAAGGCAGCCTATGGAATAGGAGAGAATATTTGAATTGACCCCCCTAAAATAGGGGTCAATATCTAAAAAATATAAAGAATTTCTACAGCTAAACAACAACAATAAAACGATTAAAAAATGAGCTAAGGACTTAACCAGACATTTCTCCAGAGGAGATATACAAATGGCCAATAAGCATGTGAAAAGATGTTCATCATCACTAATCATTAGGGAAATGCAAATCATAATCACCATGAGGTACCCCTTGAGACCCATTAGGATGGCTACCGTAAAAACAAAAAACAAGCACTGTTGAGGATGTGGAGAAACTGGAACTTTGTGCACCGTTGGTGGGAACGTAAAATGGTGCAGCCAGTATGGGAGACAGTACAGTTGTTCCTCAGAAAATTAAACAGAATTATGATGTAATCCAGCAATTTTACTTGTGTTATACACCTAAAAGAATTGAACAAATATTTGCACACCTGTGTTCATAACAGCATTATTCACAATAGCCAAAATGTGGAAGCAAGTCAAGCGTCCATCGACGGATGAATGGATAAACAAAATGTGGTCTGTACATACAATAGAATATTATTCAGCCATAAAAAGAAATGATATTCTGATATATGCTACAAAGTGAATGAACACTAAAAACATGTTTAGTGAAATAAGCCAGCCACAAAAGGACAAATATTCTATGATTCCACTTACTGAATTACCTAGAATAGACAGATCCACAGAGACAGATTATAATACAGTTTACCAGGGTCTAGGAGGAGGTGGGACTTGGACTGCCGAGTGATTATTTAATGAGTGTGGAGATTCTATTTGGGATTATGAGGCAATTCTGAAAATGAGCAGTGGTAATGGTCACATAGCATTATGAATGTTCTTAATTGTATACTTATAAATGGTTAAAATGGTAAATTTCATGTCATGTCTGTATTACCACAAAAAATATTTTTAAGATACTGTTAAAACTATCTAGGACAGGTAAGTTTTACCAAACATTACAAATTATTGCAGAGAAAACTAAGAGGAAAGGTATTCATCTCATTTTATAAGGCTAGCATGATCTTGAACTAAAACTCCTTAAATTACAGCCCAAACTCATTTGTGAATATGGATATAAAATTCCAAAATAAAATATTTTGCAAATTAAATTTAGCAGTGTGTTAAGAAACATGCAATCAAAGTATATTTAATCAAAGAATGTAAAGATAGATATTATTAAATCTTTTTTCTAATCCACTAGTTTTCTTAGATGTTAAAAAGAGAGAAAAATCCAATATCCAGTCATGATAAAGACTCATTAACTAGGAATAAAAGAAAACTTTCTTAATGTGATAAAGAGTATCCATAGAACACCTACAGTATATCTTTTATTTAATAATGAAAACCTTAACTTAAGGTTTAAGCAAGTACAAAATACATATGACTGCCCTTACTCTTTCAACAGAGATCTAGAATTCCTAATCAAAGGGATAAGATGAGACACACAAAGGAAATGTAAGAGTTATAAAGGAGGAGACAAATCCTCATATTTGCATATGATACAGTTGTCTACATCGAAAACTCTGGGAGAATCAAGAAACAATTATAACTGAGCAAGACTGGTCCTTGTTAGATCCACTTGGTAAAATCATTAGCATTCCTATATCTAGAAGTAAATAAATAGAAAACATAAATAGAAAAAAACTAGCAAATTCAAGGCTAGCCCTGTAATAGTGTTTTACTCACATTTCTTGGGTGGGAAGTGAAAGTTGGTATACTAGGCATAAACAATTAGACTATCTTGTCTGTGACACAGCCCACATTCTTGGTATACTCTTGGAAAAGTTTCCAATATGTGAATGTCTCCAGCATAGTATCAGAGCAGAAAAAAATGTTGAGAATGCTCCATTATTTTAGACCAAGCAATTGGTCTATGACCATTGGTCTATGGTCTATGACCATTGGTCTAAGCAATTGGTCTATGACATATGATGTCAGGTCATTCACCTATTCATTCAATTTATATTTGTTTTGAGCACCTATCATGTACTGAGCATATTCTAGGCACTATTGGAATAGGAGTTGACAAAGCAGATACAGGACTTGCTCCTGTGGGACTTACATTCTAATGAAGACAGACAATAACATTTTTAAAAATCCTGTTAGTGATAAATGCTACAAAGAAAACAGGGTATGAGTATTTACAGGGACAGTGAGGTTGGCCCCTTGCTGAAGAGCTGTATTTGAGCTGAGACCCCAGTGATGAACACAAGGGTGGGCTTGTGTCAATCTAAGGGACTGGCCTCTCAGGCTAAGGGAACAGCTAGGATCAAGGTGGAGAAGAAGCCGAGGCACTGGAGTGTCTGAAACCCAGCGAGAGAATTAAGTCATGAGAAATGAAGCTGGGGAAGTAGCCAGAGGCTGGACCATGGTGAGAACTTTAGTTTTAGTTTTTGTTCTGAGTATAAATGGAAGTCACCAAAGGATTTTAAGTAGGGGAATACATACCTTTCAGCGGAAGCAGAGAGAGCAGTTTTGGACTCTTGCGGCGGTTCCAGTGATAAATGATAATGGGTGGTCACAACTAGGGGCATATCAGTGGGGGTGGTGGTAAGCTGCTAGACTTTAAATAAAAATTCTAAAGCCAGTTGGCCTTGCTGATAGACTGCACGTGGTATACCAGGAAAGAGGAGTCAAAGATGACTCCTAGACTTGAATTTGAGCATCTGAGAGAATGTTGACGTTCCTAGAGATCAGGATCCATTGAAGAAGTCCTGAAGGGATAGGGGCTTGTTCAGACAGAAGAGGAGCCTGCAAGACTACTGCACAACAGAGGCCAAGAAGTCTTGTTTGGTGTGGTTCCAGAGAGAAGTGAGGTCAGCAGATGACAGTTACACGGTGGGCAGTGGCCGGCTCATTAGGAGAAAGGACTTTAGGTTCATTTGTGACCGGCTGGGCCCCACTGATAAGGGTGCCTTCCGTGTCACGCGCCTGTCCTAAGTGTTCCTAGAGGCTGGGTGACCCTCATCCTACAGAGCAGGAAAGCCGATGCCTAACTGAATGAATGTCTGGCTACATGGCCACTCCCATTTCAGCCCTAGAATTGTCCGCTTCTTGTGATAAGATAAAGCTCCCAGTGGGGTCCTGAGTGTTCTAGCACTCTCCACACACAGTACCATTAGCTACTGGCAATGGGACTGTCAGTTCAATAAAGTGACTTGCCCACCACACTATAAAAAAATAGCCAGCAGCATGTTCCTTCACTATCCTAATCATCAGACCACACAGAAGCACAGCCAGTAAACTAATTTATGCATAAATGTGTGCCAAGACCTGCTAAATAGCCTTGTTAACATAAAACAAACACAATCTTTTTTTTTTTTTTCCCCCCAATTTCATGGGAGCTGCTCATGTACTGTTTGTCTTTCCCCTGGGCAGGACTGGCATTGCTCTGACGTCTGTCCTATTGGTCACATTTCGTGGGGTGTTTGAGGATTGTTCGTATAATGTGACATTGGAATTTTGGGGACGTGTCTGTCTTCAGATGACAAATGAACTTAGATAAAAGTCATTTTTCATGTGTGTGCTTACACGTTTGGGAGCCGGCTATCACTCCACCGTCAGGTGCTTTTCTGTCCTGACTCCTGAGTTTGCTCACTAATATGCACCAGCACAACACTACACAGACCTCAGTGCCATTTCTCGCAAGTCCATGGGTTGATTCCTCACGTAGCACCATCACAGAGCACACCAAACCATGTGGGACGGGCCAGCCACTGACTGCTGTGAGGTCACATTAGGATTCTGTTTTATTTTATCTAAATTTAAAACCTGCTCCTTCTCCAGTCAACCTTTTTTTCTCCACCAGAATGAATGAATGAATAGATGGATGCATGCATGGATGTGTGGAGTGACACTTGATTTCATGGTCAAAGACTTCAAATAGAGAAATCTTACAACCCTTCCTTCAACTACCGTAAAGATGGAAGAGAGCTTTTTTTTTTTTTTTTTTTTTTTTTTACTTTTCAAAAACATATTTACATAGAAATAAATGTATATAAACCTATAGGTTGTTTGAGGGTTTTCCGATAGATGGAAGGTCACACATTGTTCCTTGGGTTTTTATTTAACTCCGTCCAGGAGAGCTTCCATTTTAACACATAAGCAGCTACTCCGTTCTTCCTAACCTCTGGCGGGAGTGTAAGTACTCCACGCACTCATTATTAGATGTTTGGGATGATTTCCCCTGTTTCGGCTATTATAAACTTTGTGGGTGTGTTCTAATTGGAATGATTTGAATTCAACTTTAAGAAATCCTTTTGAGCCATAATTATTTGAGTGCGATGCCAGGCATGAGTATTTGTGCGAAGCAGATTTGTGCCCTCGCTTAGGCATACTTTAAGTCTCGATACACGCCGCTGTGCGAGTTTATACTTTTACAGCCTACGGACATCCCCGTTTCCCCACATCCTCACCAGTGTTGGGCATGACCCATATTTTCAGTATTTGGTGATCTGATGAATTGAACAAATAGATCACATTACTTAATTTGTTGTTTCCTAACTACTAAGTTACTGATGAGTATGACTGTCTTAGAGAGGGGAATCTAGATTTTGTGCATTGCTTATCCTTATCCCTGGCCTATTTTTAAGTTGGGCTATTTTTTTTTTTTCACACTGTTCTGCAGAATACTTCTATAATATGGACCCTAATCTTGTGTTGTTAGTGTAAAATTCTCTCAACCTCTCTCATCTTTAATTCTGTTTATTGTGTATTCTGTGTTACAGAGGTTTTAATATTTAATTATTAATCTTTGTGGATTCAAATGCCTATTTTTTCCCAAGGCACAGGAATTTGGGTTTCACTTTGGAAATTTGTTTCTACCCCCTGAGCTTTAGAACTAGTCTCCTATCTCTATTATTACTTCCATCATTTTTTTCATGTTTACAGCTTTAATTCATCTGTAATTTATTTATTGTGCGATGTGAAGGGATCATTCCATCTGTTTGTAACTCACCCATTCTGCACTGATTTTTGAATGCCCTTTGACTCATCTGTTAACTTCCCATATATGCATGGACACATTTCCGGACTCTGCCAATGATCCATTTATCTGGTTCTATGCTAACTACATACTGTTTTACTACTGTAATTTTATAGTATGTTTTGGTATCTAGTATATCAGATTCTCATTCCTTTTTTTCAAAATTGTCTTGCTATATATTTTTTCTTTCATATAAACATCAGAACAAGTGTGTTACTTTTTTATAAGTGTGTCGTTTTTTGAATTGCTTTAAAACGGTATAGGGAAAAGCTTTCTACCTATGGTTCAAAGACCAGATGCGGTAAAAGATTTACATAATCTGAATGCACACATAAAAACTGTTTTGCATAAGAGAAGTCAAAAGGCAAATGACAGAAAATATGTACAACACTTACCATGAATAAAGGACTAATACTAAAATGTAAATCATAATAATGCCACTTCAGTGCAGTGTGAAGTAAGTGGTTGTGCTTAGTACTACTAATGGTTCTAAAAGTTACATCAGGTATATTAATTTTAGTGTTATATCATGTATATAGTATGTATAACAAGTGTTAGTGCTCCTCCTCTCTGAAATTCATCTCACCAGTTCAGACCTCTTGTGGGAAAGTACATTTGTACTAGACAGGTCACAACTAAATTCTGGGACACTATCGGGACCTACAACTAAGATGGGCCACTTTGTCTTCCATTGTCTTCCTGTATTCACAGAACAAACCTCTTTTTGACTTCCTATCTGCTCTCGCTCATCATTGTGGCATCTTACTATCCTTCAGCATAATTTGTCCACCCCTGTGGACATAATAGTAATTAGTAAGTTAACTGTAATTTAATTTGTAATTCCATCAGTGCTGCCAACCCACTGCATTCCTCTCTCATCCTCCTACAAGCAGGGCTGGGAGCAGTACCATCTCCTGCATCCCTAGCTTATCCTGGACCAGGGGACTTCTTGTGACTTTGATGAAATAACAGGCTTTCAAACAGACGGGACTTCAGAGCTCACTAGTCCAGCTTCTTCAACTGAAAGATGTAGACATGAGTTGTAGAAACGAACTCTGTACTCCGCATAAAGTACTCAGCTAGGTAGATAGGATAGATACACGGCCTAGAATGTGTAGTGCTGTATGGGAAACTTACATATTTATATAGACTTTGCCTTGTACCAGAGAGTATTTTCTGTAGCTAGCAGAGATTAGAATTCTGGTCTCTCATGCCACAGACCAGCAAACTTTCCACCCTAACACAATACCTTGCCGTGATGGCAACACCCTAAGTCCCGTATCTATAGGAATATGTGCCTGCTGAGCCCTTAAAATGTGGCTAGTGTGATGGGGGAACTGAATTATTTATTTAATTTTAAATAGCCACATGTGCTATGCGGACATGTAGACAAGGCAGCTCTAAGCCATTTAAGACTTTAAAATAGGACCTTGCATGTATACAAGAAGGTGGTTATTTTACTGTATGGTTGGCCATTATAAATACTAAACCACTTTTCTCTTTCTCTAGATTCAATCACTCAGCACAAGGTCTGTGCCTTTGACAACTATCTGTTGCTGCAATGATGGGGCCATCAGTCAATACCACGGGGCTACCGCCAACAGCTCACAAAGTTGTCTTTGGACATTCACATGAGCAAACACTCAAGAGAAGGGACGGATGCAGAAACGATGCCTTTTTATATCATCACACATGTGCCTTGTGGTTTTTATATAAAGAAGCTCCTCCATGTGACTTTCTGATGACTGAATGTGTGCTTTACAGAAGCACTGACCAGCCCTATTTGGGCCTTTTCTATGTAATGCCAATCTTAGTATTTTAGTGATGATCACGATTAAGAGGTCATAGAACCTTGGTCATGGAAGCACCATACTGTTAAATAAAGAGTAGGAATTCATTTAAGTTGTTTTATTACTGAGATCAAAGAACCCCTTAAGTTTCTGGGTTGGACTCGAAGATCTTTACTGACATGTCATATCCTAGTACTAAGGATATCAATCAGTGATTAGGGTTACTTTTTACCTACCTGAGATTCTTCTCAAAATAATTAATGAAAACAGGTGTGGGAGCTTGGCAGTAATAAATGCCACCAGAGGAGCCCTACTTCTCCAGGTTAGTTTATGGTGAGGAGAGCATTACCAACAAGAGATCATGGCCTCCACTGGCTGTACAATGCTTGCCATTCCTTAGAGGAAATTGGCAGTGGGGCTGAATCATATACACACTGACTGGTCCCCTTCTAAAGGAGAGAAATGCTAAGTCCCAACAAGGCTGGAGGTACCACCAAGACTTCCTGCTGATACTATACCCTCCCCATGTTATCTGTTCCTCATCTCCACTGTTACTCCCTTAATAAATTTCAAGTCTCTCAACAAATACGGTGGAACAGCTTCTAGAATAAACCTTCAAAGAAGGAGATAGCAATGCACAGGGAAATAAAGGTTTCCTCTTAGTTTTAACATAATCTATGCCCCAAACAATCCCCTCAACTCAGCAGGCACCAGTCCCCTCCTTCCACGTTATAAACCCTGTTTCACTATGTCCACAGGCATTGTGGGCTTGGCTACTTTGAAGCTCAGGTACTTTGGCAGAGCTCCCACAACACCAAAGATTCCTGAGGAGGCTGACAAAAATTGTGCTGAGTCTTGTTGGGGACCATCCCCTACCCCATCAGCCACAGACGACCACCCAGGTCTGCATCTCAGTGCCAAGTTCTGATCCCTAATGCTGGCCTGCCAGTGGCTGGTCGAGATTCTTTCTAAAAGGTAACATTTTATGAGGGTGCTGATTTGTGTCAGGTATTACACAAAGCATTGTATATGTGGTAGTTCATTTAATCTCCTAACAATCCCAGAAGTTAGTAGCTACAGGTCTGTAATCCCTTACCTAAAACATAGTCCCAGGACTCTAATTTTTTTTTTTTTTTTTTAAATTTTGAAAGGTATGTGGCTCTCAGCATTTCTATATAAGATTGTATTGCTGATTACACCTAGAGAAGGCAGCAAGAAAAAGGAATTAAGGCATGAAGATTTGAAATGAAGAAGTAAAACTATTCTCAAAGGTTACTATTACATATAGAACATTATAAGGAATCAAAGATAATACAGAATGAATAAGCAAGGTAAGCAAGATTTACAGGGTACAAAATCAATATACAAGCACTGGATGTTATATGCAAACAATGAATCATGGAACACTACATCAAAAACTAATGATGTATGGTGATTAACATAACATAATAAAATTTTTAAAAAAGGAAAAAAACTGTTTCTGTATGCTGCAATAAACAATTCAAAAATGGAATTAAGAAAACAATTACATTTACTATGGCAACTAAAAATAAACCCAATAGGAAAAAATTTCAGGAAATGTAAGACCTTTATACTGAAACCTATCATTGCTGAGAAAAATGGAGAAATATGCCAAGTTTTCAGATTAGAAGACTCAATATTGATGTCAGTTCTCCTCAAATTCATCTATAGATTAAATGTAATCATCAAAATCCCAAAATCATCAAAATCCCAGGCTTTTTTTGTTGAGTTTGAAAAGCTGGTGCTAAAATTGATATGAAAATGCAAAGAACCCCTAGTAGACAAAACAATTTTTTAGAAAAAGCAATGTTGGAAGATATACACTGCTGGGTTTCAAAATGTGCTATAAAATTATAGCAATCAAGAAGTGTGGTGTTGGCATAAAAGTGGAATGCAGATCAAGGGAACAAAATAGAGAATCTAAGTGTAAATCTTAATATCTATGGTCAGTTGATTTTCAACAAAGGTGCCAGGCTATGCAATGCAGTAGGATATTCCTTACAACAAATGTCATGGAAAAAGAAAAACGAGAAGAAAAAAATGCATATATATGTCCTTTACATGCAAAAAAAGTGTGTAGATCCTTACCTCACACCGTACACAAAAATTAACTTGAAATGGACCAGAAACCCAACTTAGGGCTTGTCAACCTCAGCACTACTGACATCTTGGACCAGATAATTCTTTGCTGTTGGGAGGCTGTCCCGTGCATTGTGGTATGTTTAGCACCATCACTGACCTCTACCTATTAGGCATTAGTAGCACACTCCACCCAGTTCTGACAATCCAAAAGGTCTCCAGGTATTCCCAAATGTTCTCTGGAGAGCAAAACTGCTCCCATCTGAGAACCACTGACCTAACATAAAACTGAAATTATAAAATGTCTAGAAGAAACCACAGCAAGAAATCTTTTTCACCTTAGATTAGGCAAAGATGTCTTTGATATGAAGTAGATACTAAAGGCACAATTCACAAATAAATTGGACCTCAAAGTTACTTTTTGTGTGTGTGTGTGCTCCTCAAAAGAAACCATTAAGCAAATGAAAAGACAAGCCACAGACTAGGAGAAAATGTTTGCAAACAATATATCTGATAAAGCAATTTTATTTAGACTGTGTAAAGAACTTCTATCCATTAAGAAGATAAAGAATGGACAAAAGACATTTCCTGCAAGAACATATACAAATGATTATAAACACAAAAAGAGGCTCAACATTATTAGTCACTGGAGAAACAAGTTAAAAGCACAACGAGATACCACACACGCCCTTGGAATGGCTATAACCAACAACTATGACCATACCAATATGTGGAGAAACTAGAACCCTCATACATTGCTGGTGTGACTGTAAAATGGTACAGTCACTTTGAAACCTGTTTGGCAGTTTCTTTTAAAAATTAAATCTACAAAAAAAAAAAAAAGAAAGAAAAAATTAAACATGTACCATATGACCCAGCAACTTCACTAGTAGAGAAATGAAAATGTGTCTACACCAGGAATTGTACACAAATGTTCCCAGCAACTTTATTCACAACAGCCAAAAACTTGAAGCAGTCCATCAACTGAGAAATGGATAAACAAAATGTGGCATATCCATGCCACACAAAAGAATCCACTTCTGATAGCATGCCACAACACGGATCATCCCTAAAGAAACACAACAAGTGAAAGAAGCCAGACTCAAAAGATTACATGTTATATGATGCTATTGAGATAAAAATGCTAGAGTAGGCAAAACCATAAAAGCGGAAAGACAGATGAATGTTCCTGCACTGGGGATAGGAGTAGGAAGAGAGAGCTAACATTTTGGGGTGTTGGAAATATTCTGAAATTGGATCATGATTTTTGTTGTACAACCATAAACATTTACTAAAATCATTGAACGGCACACTTTCCCCAGGCAGATTTTATGGTGCACAAATTATACATCATTAAAGCCGTTTAAAAGAAGAAATAGCTATGTGGAAATTGTGGCATAGTACCTCTCAGATCACACTTCACAAAGAACCCTCTATTCGGCTGTAATGAGTACAGTTAGCTGACAGCCTCCAGCGGTCAGTACTTTGGCCTCATCCTCTCAAGCCAAGGCCTTGTTCTTTCTGGACAGTCAGTCCCCAGCCAAGACCTGAGCCCACTGGGGCTCAGGAACCCGGCTAACCCTGCCAATACAAGAATCTGCAAGGTGTCCTGCAGGCTTTCCTTATGGGATCCTGCTTCATTCCCTCCCCCGGTATTTCCCACAGGAGTTATCCCCAGTAAGACTCTGGCTCTTCTAACTCCTGCCAGGGTCAGCTACTTGGTGGCCCACCCAACACGAAGTACTGTGATGCATACAACCCCCTGTGCAACCCTGGGGCAGCAGCCTGTAACCTAATATTTCTTCAATGACGCATCGATTTAAGTGGGATACATAGAACTATTCATAGTCCCATCTATATTCAGGTCAGATTTGCCTCTAATTCATTTACAAAACCTATTTTTCAGACCTTTTGGACTTTGGAGTTGTGGTTAAGGGACTGTGGGACTCATTATCTATGAATACTCTGCTTTCTGGAAATTACATTACTTGAACAGACTCACATAAACCTGTTGATGGAAGAACTGGTGTTTGAATGTCCCTACATGGTACTGCAAGCTCACTTAGGCTCAGCAGTGCAACTCTGAGGATGTCTGGTAGACAGGTAAGAATCAGTTTTAAAATATTTAGTGCCCACCACATGCAGATCACTATTCTAAATGCTGTTTATGTTTTGTGTCCAGTAGACCTCATTACCACATGGTCCTTAAACTTGAAATCAAAGTATTTCCAAGAAACCTTAATTAGCAATTATTTCCAGCTTTTTTTAAATAGGAAAACTTCATTCAAATGAGGTTGCATGAAAGTTGAAATAGGTAAGACAGATCACTGATTAAACTCTCTGATTAAAAATTGGGAGGGGAGGCGGGAAGGTTATAGATCCTTACCCAAGGATCCTGTCCTTCCTCCCCCCAAGGATAAACTCTACTATGTCTGTGTAAATACTTATGAGATAGCCCCATCTAGGCCAGTCCTTTACTGACAAAGAAGCTGACACCTCCAAAACCATTCAACCAGTGAGCAGTAATTCTATGAAAAGAACCTAAACATCAGGACTCCTTATCCACAATATTTTCTCTTTTTGCACCCAAGATGACACAATCCAAAATTATCTATACATAAAAGATATAGTCAAACACCACACATCTGAAAGATGAATCACAAATGAGATTTCATCTGATGCAATTAAAGCTTCTTTGTGTTGTGAAAGCCACTCCCATTATTTTGTGTATACACTGCGGTGTTTTTGGATAGATCATTTTCTACCATATGTCATATTAAGTATTACCAACACATCGTGTTTTTAGAAATGCCATTTAATGGCTTCAGAGATTTAATTTCCTCATAGAAATTATCATTACAATAGAGGCACCTGGGTGGCTCACTTGGTTAAACATCTGACTCTTAGTTTCAGCTCAGGTCATGATCTCAAGGGTTGTGAGATCGAGACCCCGGCATCTGGCTGGGGGCTCAGCCGAGACCCTGCTTGAGATTCTCTCCCTCTGCTCCTCCCCTGACTTGGGCACAAGAGGGTGTGGGCACTGTCTCTCTCAAATAAATAAATAAATAAATCTTTTAAAATTATCATAACAATAGATTTACTTATTTACAACTATGTTCTCTGACAATTGTGTTTGAGAAAATAGTGTTATGAGAAAATTCTGAGCATATGCATTTAAGGAAGGATCTGTATGAGTATTTCTCAAACTTTAATGTGAATTTGAATCATCTGGGGATATCCATAAAAGGTAAATTCTGATTCAGTAGATCTGGGGTGGGACAAGAAATTCTGCATTTCTAAAAAGCTCCCAGATGATGTCCTGGAAAGCTGTTTGAGTAGCAAGGATTTGGAATACTTGGAGGGCTATTATAGATTTACATACCATTTACATCTAAATAGGAATTAATGATTTGGGGATTTTAATGTCTTATTACACAGAACTGCTTTTGCTAGCAGTGTGTTGCAAATATGTACTGTATGGTGACTAATATAATAAAAAAAAGTACAAAATCAAATGAGAAAAAAATATGTTGTAAAATTCTTATCAAGTTATTTCTTTGAAAATGCCTTGGTCAATGACTCTTAACTCTGATGTAATATTAGAATCAGCTGAGGAGTGACTGTAAAAATATACAAACACCAGACAGCACCACAGCAATTCTGATTTACCTTGCTGGGCATCCATATATCTGGGATGTGTGTTTTTCTATTTAGATCTATGCAATTTCATCACCTGTGAAGTTTGTATATCCCCTATGCAGTGAAGATAAGTAATGTTTCTATCTCAATGATGGCTCACATTGCCCTTTATAACCACACCTGCTTCCCTACCAGCTTCCCCCACTTCCTTAACTCCTGGCAACCGCTAACCTGTTTTCCATTTCTATAACTGGGTCATTTCAAGGTTGTTATATAAATGGAATTATACAGTGTGTAACCTTTTGGCATTGGCTTTTATCACTCACATAATTCTCTGGGAACTCTTCCATATTGTGTGTATAAATAGTTGGTTTCTTTTTATTGGTGAGCAGTATTCCAAGGCATGGATGTGCCACAAGTTTATTTAACCATTCATCCCTCAAATAGGGTGAAGATTATGTGAAATGCCCTGGCCCACTGTGATGTTTCATGTGTTGACATGACCAGATTATGCGGTACCTGGATATGTGGTCAAATATTATTCTGGGTGTCTCTGTGAGGACATCTCTGGATGAGATTACCATTTGAATTAGTAGACTGAGTAAAGCCAATTGCCCTCCCCAATGTGAGTGTGCCTTATCTATTCAATTGAAGGCCTGGATAAAACAAAAAGGCTGGACCTCTTTGAGTAAAGGGGAACTCTTCATGCCTGACTGTCGTGACATTCATCTTTTTCTGCCTTTGGACTCAAACTGACATAGTGTCTCTTAGCATGAATCTTGAGCCTGCCTGCTTTCAAATTGGAACACACATCATCAGCTGTTCTGGTTGTACAGCTCACTTTAGCCTTAAAGACACACATACACTGAGAGTAAAGAATGCAAGAAGAGGGCGCCTGGGTGGCTCAGTTGGTTAAGCGACTGCCTTCGGCTCAGGTCATGATCCTGGAGTCCCGGGATCGAGTCCCGCATCGGGCTCCCTGCTTGGCGGGGAGTCTGCTTCTCCCTCTGACCCTCCTTCCTCTCATGCTCTCTGTCTCTCATTCTCTCTCTCTCTCTCAAATAAATAAATAAAATCTTTAAAAAAAAAAAAAAAAAAAAAAAGAATGCAAGAAGACATTTCAAGCAAATGGTAACAAGAAAAACAAAGCAGATAACTATATTTAGACAAAACAGACTTTGAAAATGGCATAAAGAGACAAAGAAGGTCACATAATGATAAAGGGATCTATCCACCAAGAAGATATGACAATTATAAATATTTATGTGACCAAGATCTGAGCACCTAAATACATAAAGCAAAAACTAATAGAAGTAAAAGGAGTAATAAACAGAAATATGATAGTAGTTGATGACTTTAATACACCACACTCAACAATTAGATCCTGCAGAGAATCAATAAGAAAGCAGATTTAAACAACACTTTAGACCAAATAGAACAGAGAGATACAGAACATTCTATTCAACAACAGCAAAATATACATTTTTCTCAATTGCACATAGAACATTTTCTGCAAGAGACCATGTTTTTGGCCACAAAACAAGGCTTGGAAAATTCAAAAAGACTGAAATCATGCCACATATCTTCTCCGACCACAATGGTATGAAGCTGTCCCTATTTGAAGACATGATTTTATATAGAGAAAACATTAAAGAATCCCCCTCACACAGATTTAATCAATGAAATCAGTAAAGCTGTAGGACACAAAATTAACATACAGAATCAGTAGTTTTTCTATATACTGATGACAAATTATCTAAAAAAAGAAATGAACAAAACAATCCCGTTTATAATAGCATCAAAAACAAACACTTAGGAATAAACTTAGCCAAGCAAGTGAAAGTTCTCTACTTGGAAAACTATAAGACATTGATGAAATAAATCAAAGAACACACCAAAAAATGGAAAGGTATCCTGTGTTCTTGTACTGGAAGAATACTGTTAAAATTTCAATACAACCAAAATCCATTTAAAGAATTAATACATTTTCTGGAGTTTTTATTTAAATTCCAGTTAACATATAGTGTAGTATTAGGTTCCGGAGTAGAATTTAGTGATTCATCACTTACATTTAACACCCAGTGCTCATCACAACAAGTGCCCTCCTTAATACCCATCACCCATTTAACCCATCCCCCTGCCCACCTCCCCTTCAGCAACCCTCAGTTTGTTCTCTATAGTTAAGAGTCTGTTTTATGGATTGCCTCTCTTTTTTTTTTTCTCCACCTATGCTCATATGTTTTGTTTCTTAAATTCCACATATAAGTGAAATCATGGTATTTGTCTTTCTCTGACTTATTTCACTTAGCATAATACACTCTAGCTCCATCTACATCACTGCAAATGGTAAGATTTCATTCTTTTTGATGGCTGAGTAATATTCCATTATATATATATGCCATATCTTCTCTATCCATTCATCAGTCGATGACATTTGGGTTCTTTCATAATTTGGCTACTGTTAATAATGTTGCTATAAACATCAGGGTATATGTTTCTCTTTGAATCTGTATTAAGCCTCCAATGGCATTTTTTTTTAACAGAAGTAGAAAAACAAGTGTAAAATTTATATGGAACTGCCAAAGCCTCCAAATAGCCAAAGCAAGCCTGTGAAAGAGCAAAGCAGGAGGCATCATACTTTCTGATTTCAAGCTGTAGTATAAAGCTATAGTAGTTAAAACTATATGGTACTGATATAAAAACAGAACAATAGATCATTGAAACAGAACTGAGAGCCCGGAAATAAATCCAGGAATATACAGTCAATATTTGACAAAGGAGCCTGAAATATTCAATGGAGAAAAGGCAGTCTCTTCATTAAGTGGTGCTGGAAAAATGGGACATTCACATGTAAAAGAATGAAAATAGACCCCCATCTTATCTACTCATGAAAATGGTTTAAAGACTTAAATGTAAGACCTGAAACCATGAAACTCCTGAAAGAAAACATAAAGAAAAATTCTGTGATGTGGATCTTGGCAATGATCTTTGGATATGACACCTAAAGCAAAGGCAACAAAATAAAAAATAAGTGGGACTACCTCAAATTTAAAAGCCTCTATGCAGCAAAAGAAACAATCAACAAAGTGAAAAGACAACTTATGGAATGGGAGGAAATATTTGCAAACCATGTATCAGATAAACATTTAATATCCAAAATAAAGCACTCATAGAACGCAATGGCAACAAACAAAAAATAATCCAATTAAAATGGGTAAATGACCTGAATAGACACTTTTCCAAAGAAGATATATGAATGACCACCAGGTACATGAAAAGGTGCTCATACCACTAGTCATCAGAGAAATGCAAATCAAAACTACAATGAAATATTACCTCATACCTGTTAGGATGACCATCATTAAAAGGACAAAAGATAACAAATGCCGTGAGAGATGTAGAGAAAAGGAAACACTTGAGCACTGCTGGGGGTATTATAAACTGGCACAGCCACTATGGAAAACAGTATAGAGGTTCCTTGAGAAATTAAAAATACAAATACCAGTTCTAGAGAAGATGGCAGAGTAGGAGGATCCTAAGCTCACTTTGACCCACAGATGCACCTAGATAACACCCACAGCAGTGTAAATAACCTAGAAAAGGACACAGACCAGCAGAAAAGACTCTCCACAGCTAATCATAGAGAAGAGGTCACACTGAAAATGGTAGGAAGAGCAGAGACATGGTTGGGAAACAAGCTGACCCACAAGACTCTCTGCAGGAGGAAAGGACACTGCAAACACAGAGAAGGGTTGGGGGGAGAAGACCCACACCAGGCACCTCAGGCACAGGGACTAGCAATGGGAAGACAAATCCCTACATTTGACTTTGAAAACCACAGGGGCCTAATTTCACAAGTTTTTACAATCAGTGGGGCTTGACATAGGTACTTTAAAAAATCAGCAGACTCAGCTGTGGGAGAGCCAGAGAGCAATAGGAAAATGAGTGCTCATCCTTAAAGAGCCAGAGCATAACAAATAGCCCCACTGAGATACAGCATAGAAACAGCAGTTTGAAGAACACCTGGGGTATATGAAAAGGAGACTTATTTACTAAACTCAGAATGTGTGCCAGAGGGACAGGGTTCTTTAGGGACTTCTCCAAGAACAAAAGAGCTGGCAGGCACCATCTATCACCCCACCCCCTGGCCTAGATAACTCCATACATGTGAGAACCAAAATAAATATTTTCCACCTAGCTTGCTAACAGTACCTGCCTTCCACCCCTCGCATTCTCATGCAGATCTGCCCCATCCAACCCACCCTCAGCAGGAGCCCATCCAAAGTGGTGCCAAAAGGATGGCATTGTGCAAGCAGCCCTGACACTGGCCAGCATCACTCCAAAGTGACTCCTGTCCTGAGGAAGATAACTACACACACCGGGTTTACTGTGGCCCCAGAAATAGGCCAGTGGCAGGCATCTGGTTTGACTTCAGGTCCTGTCCACCAATGAAAGCCTCTCAGGAAACAACACAGGGAGAGCACCCTGGAGTTCACTGGGACTGCATCTCTGACAAATGCTTGGTCTAACAACTCAAGCCCAAGGAAGTCTCAGAGTGGCCCATTAATAACACAGGGACCAAACACTGCCTACAACAGGCAAAGATAGCCATTGCAGATGACTGGACTGAAGGCAAATGTGGCTCAGCCAACAACAGTAGGGTACACACAATGTGCAAAGGAGAAACTCCCCTGAAGTGCCAGGTTCTGGTGAACAAGGAATATTGCACCGCAGGACACTACAGGACCTCTTCATAAGGCCACTACTTTCAAGAGCAGGAGACATAGCTGACTTTTCTAACACATAGAAACAAACACAGAAAATTAGACAAAATGAGGAGACAGATGATTATGTCCCAAATGAAAGAACAGGACAAAATCACAGCAAGAGAGCTACATGAAATGGAGAAAAGCAATGTGCCTGACAGAGAATTATTTTTTTTTTTATTTTTTTAGAGAGAGAGAGAGCACAGGCAAGAGAGGGGAGGGGCAGAGGAAGAGGGAGAGAATCTAAAGAACACTCGGGTCTGAGGGCAGAGCCTGACACAGGGCTTGATCTCACGACATTGAGATCATGACGTGAGCTAAAATCAAGACTCAGATGCTTAACTGACTGAGCCACCCAAGCACCTCCTGACAGAGAATTTAAAATACTGGTCATAAGGATACTCACTGGACTTGAGAAAACAGTGGAGGATCTCAGTGAGACCCTCAACAAAAAGATAGAAAATACAAAAAAGAACAAATCAGAGATAAATTCAATAATTAAAATTAAAAATAGCAGACTATCTGGTAGACTAGAATAACTAAATAGTAGACTAGAGAAAGCAGAATGGACCAGTGAGCCAGAAAACAGAAATGAAAAGCAATCAAGATGAACAGGAGAAAGAAAAAAAAAAGTAATAAAAAATGAGAATAGGTGAAGAGAACTCAGTAATAACATCAAGCATTATAATATTTGAATTATAGGAATCCCAGAAAAAGAAAAGGGAGTAGAAAATTTTATTTGAAGAAATAATAGCTGAAAACTTCCAAAATCTGGGGAAGGAAACATACCAGATCCAGCAGGCATAGGCCAGCCCCAACGAAATCAACCCAAGGAGGTCCACACCAAGATAGAGTGACTAAAATGGCAAAAAGTAGTGGTAGAGGACTCTAAAAGCAGAAAGAGAAAAGAAAGCAGTTACATGCAAGGGAAACCTCACAATGCTATCACCTGATTTTTCAGCAGAAACTTTGCAGTCCAGAAGAAAGTGGCATGATATATGCTAAGTGCATAAAGGAAAAAAACCTCCAACCAAAAATACCCTATCTAGCAAGGCTATCATTCAGAATAAGAGAGAGAAAGAGTTTCCCAGACAAACAAAAGTTAAAGGAATTCATCACAACTAAACCAGCCTTACAAGAAATGTTAAGGGAATTCTTTGAGTGGAAAGAAAAGACCATAAGCAGGAATAAGAATAGAAGGAAGCACAAATGCAGTAAAGTCAAGTATATCTATAAGAAATCACTCAAGGGATTCACAAAATAAAAGAATGTAAAGTATGACTACATATACCTAAAGTATGGGGGAAAGGGAGTAAAAATTTAGTACTTTCAGAATCGATTCAAACTTAAGTGATCATCAACTTAATGTAGACTACTTTAGGCATAATATGTTATATGTAGACCTAATGGTAACCACAAATAAAAAACCTGTAATAGATTTGCAAAAAATAAAGAAAATCAATCCAAGTATATCATTAAAGAAAGCCAGTAAACAATGAGAGAAGAGAGCAACAAAGGAACATAGAAAAACTACAAAAACAACATTAAAACAAGTAACAAAAGGCCAGTAAGTACATACTTATCAAAAATAACTTTAAATGAAAATGGACTAACTGCCCCAATCAAAAGACATAGGGTTACTGAATGGATTTAAAAACTAAGACCCATTTACATGCAGCCTACAAGAGAGTCATTTCAGACCTACACACATGCAGATTCAAAGGAAAGGGGTAGAAAAACATCTGTCACGCAAATGGAAGTGAAAAGAAAGCTGAGGTAGCAATACTGTATCAGACAAAGCAGCTTAAAACAAAGACTAACGAGACAGAGAAGAACACTATACAATCATAAAGGGAATAATCTAACAAGAAGATATGACAATTGTAAATATTTATGCATCCCACATGGGAGCACCCAAATACACAGAACAGCTATTAACAAATATAAAAGATGTAATCAATAGTATATAGTAATACTAGGAGACTTTAATACCCCACTTATATTAATGCATAGATCATCCAAACAGAAAATCACCAAGGAAACACTGACTTTGAATGATACATTGGACCAGATAGATCTAACAGATATATTCAGAACATTGCATCCTATAATAGTGGAATACACATTCTTTTCAAATGCACATGGAACATTCTCCAGGACAGATCACATGTTAGACCACAAATCAAGTCTCAATGAATTCAAAAATACTGAAGTCAAATCATCCATCTTTTCTGATCACAACACTATGAAACTAGAAATCAACCACAAGAAAAAAAATAAGAAAAGAACACAACTACATGGAGGTTAAATAACATGCTACTAAATAATGAATAGATCAACCAAGAAATCAAAGAGAAAATTTTAAAATACAATGATCCAAAATCTTTGGGATGCAGCAAAAGCTGTTCCAAGAGGGAAATTTATAGCAATACAGGCCTATCTCAGGAAGAAAAATCTCAAATAAACAACCTCACTTTACACCTAAAGGAGCTAGAAAAAGAACAACAAACAAGACCCCCAAACCAGCAGAAGGAAGTAAATAAAGATTAGAGCAGAAATAAATTAAGTAGAAACTTAAAAAATCAATAGAACAGATCATTGAAACCAGAAGCTGATTCTTTGAAAAGATCAACAAAATGTATCAACCTGTAGCGAGACACATCAAAGAGAGAGAGACAGACAGACAGACACAGAGATAGACAGAGACAACTCAAACACAATTAGAAATGAAAGAGGAGAAATGACAACACCACAGAAATACAAAGGATTATAAGAGAATATTATGAAAGAGAATATTATGAGAGATACGTAAACAAATTGGACAACCTAAAAGAAATAGATAAATTCCTAGAAACTTATAACCTCCCAAACTGGATTAGGAATAGAAAAGCTGTGCAGGCTGATTGCCAGCAATAAAATTGAATCAGTAATAATAATTAAAAAAAAAAAACCTCTCAGCAAACAAAAGTCCAGGGCCAGACGGCTTCTACGGTGAATTCTACCAAACATTTAAGGAAGAGTTGAATACCTATTTTTCTCAAACTATTAAAAAAAGGGGGGATGCAAAGCTTCCAAATTCATTCCGAGGCTAGCATTACCCTGATACCAAAACTAGGTAAAGACATTAGCAAAAAGAGATCTACAGGCCAGTATCTCTGATGAACATAGATGGAAAAAATCCTCCAAACAAAATATTAGCAAACATAATCCAACTATACCTTAAAAATATCATTCACCATGATCAAGTGGGATTTATTCCAGGATACAAGTGTGGCTCAATATTCACAAATCACATTGACTGATAATATCACTTTAACAAGAGAGAAGATTAAAATCATGCAATCATTTCACTAGATGCAGAAAAATCATTTGACAAAGTACAACATCCATTCATGATTTAAAAAAAAAAAAAAACAAAAAACCTCAACCAAGTAGGTTTGGAGGGAACATACAACATAATAAAGGTTATATATGAAAGACCCACAGCTGACATCATACTCAATGGTGAAAATCTCAGAGCTTTTTCCCTAAGGTCAGGAAAAAGACAAGGATGTCCACTCTCACCACTTTTATTCAACACAGATCTGGAAGTCCTACTCACAGCAGTCATACAACAAAATGAATTAAAAGGCATCCAAATTGGTAAGGAAGAAATAAAACTCACATTATTTGCAGCTGGCATGATAATATATATAGAAAACCCTAAAGACTCCATCAAAAAACTGCTAGAACTGATAAATTCAGTAAAGTTGCAGGATACAATATCAACATACAGAAGTCTGTTGCATTTCTATACACTAATAATGAAGTGGCAGAAAGAGAAATTAAGAAAACAATCTCATTTACAATTGCACCAAAAATAACAAAATACCTAGGAGTAAACTTACCAAGGAGGTGAAAAACCTGTATTCTGAAAACTATAAAAATTGATGAAAGAAATTGAAGATGACACAAACAAATGGAAAGACATTCCATGCTCGTGGTTTGGGAGAACAAATATTGTTAAAATTTCCATACTTCCCAAAGCAATCGACATATTTAATGCAATCTCTTTCAAAATACCAATGACATTATCCACATAACTAGAACAAGTAATTGTACAATTTGTATGGAAACACAAAAGAGCCCCCAAAAGTCAAAGCAATCGTGAAAAAGAACAAAACTGAAGGTATCACAATCCTAGATTTCAAGATATATTACAAAGCTGTAGTAATCAAAACAGTATTGTTTTGACACAAAAATAGGCACATAGTTCAATGGCATAGAATAGAGAGCCCAGAAATAAACCCACGATTACTCTTTGACAAAGAAGGCAATAGAAGGTAATAGGAAAAAGTCTCTTCAACAAATGGTGTTGGGAAAACAGGACAGCTACATGTAAAAGACTGAAACTGGACCACTTTCTCACACCACACACAAAAGTAAACTCAAAATGGATTAAAGACCTAAATGTGAGAACTGAAACTATAAAAATCCTAGAGGAGAACAGGTAGTAATTTCTCTGAAATTGGCCATAGCAACATTTTTTTAGGTAGGTCTCCTGAGGCAAGGGAAACAAAAGCAAAAATAAACTATTGGGACTACATTAAAATAAAAACCCTCTTCACAGCAAAGGAAACAATCAACAAAACTAAAAGCAACCTATAAAATAGGAGAAGATATTTGCAATGATATATTCAATAAGGGGTTAATATCCAAACTGTAAAAAGAACTTAAACATCTCAACACCAAAACCCACAACTAATCCAACTAAAAATGGGCAGAAGATAGGAACAGACATTTCTCCAAAGAAGACGTACAAATGGCCAACAATCACATGAAAAGATGCTCAACATCACTCATCATCAGAGAAATGCAAATGAAATCCACAGTGAAGTATCATCTCACACCTGTCAGAATGGCTAAAATTAAAAACACAAGAAACAAATTTTGGCAAGAATGTGGAGAAAAGGGAACCCTTGTGCACTGTTGGTGGGAATGCAAACTAAAGCAGCCACTGTGGAAATCAGTATGGATTGTCCTCAAAAAATTAAAAATAGGATTACCATATGATCCAGTAATTCCACTGCTGGGTATTTAACAAAAGAATGCAAAAACATTAATTCAAAATAATATATGCACCCCTAAGTTTACTACAGCACTGTTTACAATAGCCTTATTATGGAAGCAATTCAACTGTCCATTAATAGATGAATGGATAAAGAAAATGTGGTGTTTATATATAACTCAACCACAAAAAAATGAAATCTTGCCATTTGCAACAGCATGGATGGATTAGAGGTTATAATGCTAAGTGAAATGATTCAGAGAAAAAGACAAATACTGGGCGCCTGGGTGGCTCAGTTGGTTAAGCGACTGCCTTTGGCTCAGGTCATGATCCTGGAGTCCCTGGATTGAGTCCCGCATCGGGCTCCCTGCTCGGCAGGGAGCCTGCTTCTCCCTCTGACCCTCCCCCCCTCATGTGCTCTCTCTCTCTCTCTCATTCTCTCTGTCTCAAATAAATAAATAAAATCTTAAAAAAAAAAAAAAGAAAAAGACAAATACTATATGATTTCACACATTTGTGGAATTTAAGAAATAAAACAAAAGAACAAAGAAAAAAGGAGACAAAACCCAGATTTTTAAATATAGATAAGCAACTGTTGGATACCACGGTGGAGGTGGGTATGGTTGAAATAGGTGAAGGGAATTAAGAGTACATTTACCATGATGAGAACTGAATAATGTATAGAATTGTTGAGTCACTATATTGTGCACCTAAAACTAACAAAACACTGAATGTTAATTATACTGAAATTGAAAAAACTGAAAAAAACGAACAAACAAACAAACAAATAGAAATACCATATGATCCAGCAATTCCACCTCTGGGCATATATCCAATAGAAATGAAAACGTCAACTTGAAAGGATACCTGCATCCCTATATTCACTGAAGCATTATTTGTAACAGCCAAAACATGGAACCAACTGAAGTGTCCATGAAGGGATGAATGTATAAAGAAGTTGTGGTAATATAAGGGTCTAGTTTTAGTCTTTTACATGTGAATATCCAATTCTCATATATATGATATATATGATTCATAGATATATTTCTATGTATAATAGAATACTATTCAGCCATAAAAAATGAGGAAATATGCCATTTGTGACAATATGGATGGACCTTGAGAGAATTATGCTAAGTGAAATAAGTCAGACAGAGAAAGACAAATACTATATAATCTCACTTATATATGGAACCTAAAAGAGAAAAACCGAATTCATAGAAAAAGAGATCAGATTTGTATTTACCAGAGGTAAAGGTTGGGGTGAGGAGGATTGCAGGAAAACGGTCAAAAGGTAAAAATGTCCAGTTACAAGATAAATAAGTACCAGGATTATAATGTTCAACATGTCATCATGAGGACTATAGTTAACACGGCTGTAGGGAAGTTGTTAAGAGAGTAACTCCTAAGAGTTCCCATCACAATGAAAATCTCTCTTTTGGGGATGCCTGGCTGGCTCAGTTGGAAAAGCATGCAACTCTTGCTCTCAGGCTCATGAGTTCAAGCCCCACATTAGGTGTAGATATTACTAAAAAAAATTTTTTTTGCTTTTTCTCTTTATTGTATCCATGTGAAATGATGAATACTAACTAAACTTACTGCAGTCATTATCTCACAATATAAATAAAACCATTATACTGTATACCTTAAACTTATACAGTGATATATGATAATTATATCTCAATAAGACTGGAAAAATAAAAAAATGAAAAAAAATCCACTAATCAAAAGATGATTGAGAACACTGATAAAATAGATAAATTTCTTAAAGCTTAATGAAGGGGGGAAGAAAAGAAAGTAAAAAAAATAGACTTAGAAAGGGAAATGTTTTTACATTTTTACATACATTTTATATACGTACACATACATTTTTACAACTCTTAAGTTTTAAATTTTGAGATATTTTTGATAACTTATATGAAAGTAACAATAAGCACTTGATGAAAAATAAAAGAAAATATAAAAGTTGATCTGGTATAATTCAGGAAAAAAAAAAAACAGGCTTACATAAAAATCAGAACCAAGTATAACAACTAGAGATTAGAGTACAAGCAGGTTCAACACAAACCACTATCTGTACAGAAAAAGATTGCCAGTTGGTTATTCACACAATTTTAACCTTGGGAATATACTTCCATTTGTTTACAGCAGGGGAAAAAAACCTTCCTTTTCACCAAGGAAAGACTGCATTGGTAAGGAGCTCAATAGGCTGGTGTCAGTCACCAAACATCTCCCTATAAAATAATATGCTAACATCTCAAGTGGATTGAAGAGCAGTAATTTGAGTATCCAAGTGGGCAGTACTTAAGGACCACCTGGGAGGTTATACAGACTTTCAAAGAAATACCTGGGTGAAACCTGAGTGTGGTCAAAATAAGGGTGGGGGATAAGAGTATGTAGTTTTGCTCAAATATGTAAAACCCAGCAGATGTCTGTGAGAGGCTTACAGTCTTTATGCCTGTACTTTTCCTGGTGGTCAGGCTATTCTACAATCACGTGGCTGAATTCCACATTATCTTGTCTATTATATTTTTTAAAAATCCCACGTTGCACGGAGAAATGGTTGTGCAGGAAAAGGAGGTCTTCAGGTACTGCTTGGGACTTCAGTGTCCTCAGCGCTCTATAGATTAGATTGCTCCACCAGTCACTGGCCACTGACTTTAGTCAGAACAGCTTAGAGAGGGAATAGAGCAAAAAATGTCAAAAATAACCTAATAAAACTGATCAAAAAGAAAAGAATATCTAAATAAAACAAGTGATTTGAAAATGTGCGCGCATGCACTCACGCACACACACACACACCCCCCAGGCAAATCCAACTGAATATTCAAGGAATGGATTGTCTCAATCTTACATAGAGTGTTCTAGAAAATAAAGAATTTTCAGGGAGGAGCAAGATGGCAGAGGAGTAGGAGACCTGGATTTTGTCTGGTCTCAGGAATTCAGCTGGATAGGGATCAAACCATTCTGAACACCTACAAACTCAACAGGAGATCAAAGAAAAGAATAGCAACAACTCTCTGAACAGAAAAGCGACCACTTTCTGGAAGGTAGGACATGCGGAGAAGTGAATCCGAGGCGATATTCGGGAGGATAGACGGCGGGGGAGGGGCCTCCGTTGGCCGCTTCTGGCAAGTGATAGAGCTGCGGAGCACAAAATCGGAACTTTTAAAAGTCTGCTCCACTGAGGGACATCACTCTGGTGGCTTAGCGGGGGATGGAACCCTCCGGGACAGTGTGGTCTCAGGACCCTCGGGGTCACAGAAAGACCGGGGGTGCCTGAGTGTGGCAGAGCTCCCAGGTAACGGAGCAGGGAAGCCGGCTGCAGAGGCGGGGCCCAGGCGCGGGCTCTCAGCTCAGGGTTGCCATAAACCATGATCCGCGGCACAATCGGGCCACTGCTCCTCCAGCAGGGACCCAACAAGTGGCAGATCCGGGGAGACTCACCTTCCTCCCCTGGGAGGAGCCGCGCGGGAGTGCACCGCAGGGATCTGCTGGGTTTGGAGACTCCACACAGGGTCGGGTGCCAGAGATAGAAACGCGCGGTCACAGGCCGGGTGAGCACGGAGTGTGGCCGGAGGCCGGGGAGACGGGAGTGACTGGCGGCTTTTCTCTGGGGGCTCACTGAGGAGCGGGGCCCTGAGTTCTCGGCTCCTCCGGGGTGGAGATTGGGAGGCCGCCATTTTCACTCTCCGCCTCCAAAGCTGTACGGAAAGCTTGCAGGGAACAAAAGCTGCCGAGAGCAAACCCGAGCTGATGACTTAGCCCGGACCGGGCAAGGGCGGGGCAATTCCGCCTCCGGCAAAGACATTTGGGAACCACGGCAACAGGCCCCTCCCCCAGAAGATCAGCAAGAACAGCCAGACAAGACCAAGTTCACTGATCAATGAGAACGGCAGAACTCCAGCCCTAGGGGAATACTGCAAATAGAATCCATGGCTTTTTTACCATGATTCTTTAGTCTTTCAAAGTTAATTTTTTAAATTTTCTTTTTTTTTTGAATTTTTCTTTTTCCCTTTTTCAACCAACATCTTATCAATCCCTTTTTTAAAAAATCTTTATTTTTCATTTTTAGAGTCATATTCTATCTCTTCATATTAGTTAACCATATATATATATATATATATATATATATATATATATATATATGTTCTCTCTTTAAAATTTTGGGACACAGTTTCTTCTAACAGACCAAAATATACCCTAAATCTCTAGTGTATGGCTTTGTTCTAGTCTCCTGCCTGATCACATTCTCTCTTTTTTTTTTAAATCCTCTTTCTTTTTTCAACCAACTTCTTATCAATTCCTTTTATAAAATCTTTTATAATTTTCATCTTCACAGTCATATTCCATCCCTTCATTGTGTTTACCCTCATTTTTGTACATATATAAGCTTTTCTTTCTTTAAAATTTTGGGAGGCACTTTCTTCTAACAGACCAAAATACGCCCAAAATCTAGTGTATGGCACTGATCTATGCACCAGCCTGATCATATTTGATCATATTCGGGTTTTTTGGCTTGGTTGGTTGGTTGGGTTTTTTTATCTTTTTCTTTTTTTTCCTTTTTCTTTCTTTCCCTTTCTTCCCCCCCAGTTTCAGGTCTCTTCTGATTTGTTTAGTGTATATTTTCCTGGGGTCGTTGTTACCCTGTTAGCATTTTGTTCTCTCATTCATCTATTCTCCTCTGGACAAAATGACAAGACGGAAAAAAATCACCTCAAAAAAAAAAAAAAAAAAGAACAAGAGGCAGTACTGACTGCCAGAGACCTAATCAATACAGACCTTAGTAAGATGTCAGAACTAAGTTCAGAATGATGATTTTAAAGATACTAGCTGGGCTTGAAAAAAGCATGGAAGATATTAGAGAAACCCTTTCTGGAGAAATAAAAGAACTAAAATCTAACTAAGTCAAAATCAAAAAGGCTATTAATGAGGTGCAATCAAAAATGGAGGCTCTAACTGCTAGGATAAATGAGGCAGAAGAGAGAATTAGTAATGTAGAAGACCAAATGATGGAAAATAAAGAAGCTGATAAAAAGAGAGATAAACTACTGGATCATGAGGGCAGAGTTCGAGAGATAAGCAATACCATAAGATGAAACAATATTAGAATAATTGGGATCCCAGAAGAAGAAGAAAGAGAGAGAGGGGCAGAAGGTATATTGGAGCAAATTATAGCAGAAAACTTCCCTAATTTGGGGAAGGAAACAGGCATCAAAATGCAGGAGGCACAGAGAACCCCCCTCAAAATCAATAAAAATAGGTCAACACCCCGACATCTAATAGTAAAACTTACAAGTCTCATAGACAAAGAGAAAATCCTGAGAGCAGCTCGGGAGAAGAGATATGTAACCTACAATGGTAGAAACATTAGATTGGCAACAGACCTATCCACAGAGACCTGGCAGGCCAGAAAGCACTGGCATGATATATTCAGAGCATTAAATGAGAAAAATATGCAGCCAAGAATACTAGATCCAGCTAGGCTGTCATTGAAAATAGAAGGAGAGATAAAAAGCTTCCAGGACAAACAAAAACTAAAGGAATTTGTAAACACGAAACCAGCCCTACAAGAAATTTTGAAAGGGGTCCTCTAAGCAAAGAGAGACCCTAAAAGTAACATGGACCAGAAAGGAACAGAGACAATATACAGTAACAGTCACCTTAGAGGAAATACAATGGCACTAAATTCATGTCTTTCAATAGTTACCCTGAATGTAAATGGGCTAAATGCCCCAATCAAAAGACACAGGTTATCAGATTGGATAAAAAAACAAGACCCATCGATATGCCATCTGCAAGAGACTCATTTTAGACCGAAAGACACCCAGATTGAAAGTGAGGGGGTGGAAAACCATTTACCATGCTAATGGACACCAAAAGAAAGCTGGGGTGTCAATCCTTATATCAGGCAAATTAGATTTTAAACCTTTCAAAGACTATAATAAGACATGAGGAAGGACACTATATCCTACTTAAAGGGTCTATCCAACAAGAAGATCTAACAATTGTAAATATCTATGCCCTAACGTGGAGCAGCCAATTATATAAGGCAATTAATAACAAAAGCAAAGAAAAACATCAAAAACAAACAATAATAGTGGGGGACTTATCACTCCCCACACTGAAATGGACAGATCATTTAAGCAAAAGATCAACAAGGAAATAAAGACTTTAAATGACACACTGGACCACATGGACTTCACAGATATATTCAGAACATTCCATCCCAAAGCAACAAATACACATTCTTCTCTAGTGCCCATGGAACATTCTGCAGAATAGATCACATCCTAGGTCACAAATTAGGTCTCAACAGGTACCAAAAGATTGAGATCCTTCCCTGCATATTTTCAGACCACAATGCTTTGAAACTAGAACTCAAACACCTGAGGAAAGGCAGAAAGAACTCAAATACATGGAGGCTAAAGAGCATCCTACTAAAGAATGAATGGGTCAACCAGGAAATTGAAGAAGAATTTTAAAAATTCATGGAAACGAAAATGAAAATACAACTGTTCAAAATCTTTGGGATGCAGCAAAGGCAGTCCTAAGAAGAAAGTATATAGCAATACAAGCCTTTCTCAAGAAACAAGAAAGGTCTCAAGTACACAACCTAACCCTACACCTAAAGGAGCTGGAGAAAGAACAGCAAATAAAGCCTAAACCCAGCAGGAGAAGAGAAATAATAAAGATCAATGCAGAAACCAATGAAATAGAAACCAAAAGAACAGTAGAACAGATCAACGAAACTAGGAGCTGGTTCTTTGAAAGAATTGACAAGATTGATTAACCCCTGGCCAGACTTACCAAAAAGAAAAGAGAAATGACCCAAATCAACAAAATCATGAATGAAAGAGGAGAGATCACAACGAACACCAAAGAAATACAAACAATTGTAAGAACATATTATGAGCAACTATATGCCAGCAAATTAAATAATCTGGAAGAAATGGATGCATTCCTAGAGATGTATCAACTACCAAAACTGAACCAGGAAGAAATAGAAAACCTGAACAGACCAATAACCACTAAGGAAATTGAAGCAGTCATCAAAAATCTCCCAAAAAACAAAAGCCCAGGGCCAGATGGCTTCCTAGGGTAATTCTACTGAACATTTAAAGAAGAATTAATATCTATTCTTCTGAAACTGTTCCAAAAAATAGAAATGGAAGGAAAACTTCCAAATTCGTTTTCTGAGGCCATTACGTTGATCCCCAAACCAGACAAAGACCCCATCAAAAAGGAGAATTACAGACCAATATCCTTGATGAACATGGATGCAAAATTCTCACCAAAATAATAGCCAATAGGATCCAACAGTACATTAAAAGGATCATTCATCATGACCAAGTGGGATTTATCCCTGGCTGCAAGGTTGGTTCAACATCCACAAATCAATCAATGTGATACAATACATTAATACAAGAAAGAACAAGAGTCATATGATCCTCTCAATTGATGCAGAAAAAGCATTTGACAAAGTACAGCATCCTTCCTTGATCAAAAGTCTTCAGAGTATAGGGATAGAGGGTACACACCTCAATATCATAAAAGCCATCTATGAAAAACCCACAGCCAATATCATTTTCAATGGGGAAAAACTGAGAGCTTTCCCCCTAAGGTCAGGAATATGGCAGGGATGTCCACTATCACCACTGCTATTCAACATAGTACTAGAAGTCCTAGCCACCACAATGAGACAACAAAAAGAAAGAAAAGGCATCCGAAACGGCAAAGAAGAAGTCAAACTCTCACTCTTTGCAGATGATATGATACTTTATGTGGAAAACCCAAAAGACTCCACCACAAAACTGCTAGAACTCATACAGGAATTCAGTAAAGTGCCAGAATATAAAATCAATGCACAGAAATCAGTGGCATTCCTATACACCAACAAGAAGACAGAAGGAAGAGAAATTAAGGAGTCAATCCCATTTAAAATTGCACCCCAAACCATAAGATACCTAGGAATAAATCTAACCAAAGAGGCAAAGGATCTGGACTCAGAAAACTATAAAATACTCATGAAAGAAATTGAGGAAGACACAAAGAAATGGAAAAACTTTCCATGCTCGTGGATTTGAAGAACAAATATTGTGAAGATGTCAATGCTACCTAGAACAATCTACACATTCAATGCAATCCCTATCAAAATACTAACCACTTTTTTCAAAGAAATGGAACAAATAATCCTAAAATTTGTATGGAACCAGAAAAGACCCCGAATAGCCAGAGGAATGTTGAAAAAGAAAAGCAAAGCTGGCGGCATCACAATTCCGGACTTCGAGCTCTATTACAAAGCTGTCATCATCAAGACAACATGGTACTGGCACAAAAACAGACACATAGCTCAATGGAACAGAATAGAGAGCCCAGAAATGGACACTCAACTCTATGGTCAACTAATCTTTGACAAAGCTGGGAAGAATGTCCAGTGGAAAAAAGACAGTCTCTTCAACAAATGGGGTTGGGAAAATTGGAGAGCCACATGCAGAAGAATGAAACTGGACCATTTCCTTACACCACACACAAAAATAGACTCAAAATGGTTGAAACACCTCAGTGTGAGACAGGAGTCCATCAAAATCCTAAAGAACACAGGCAGCAACCTCTTTGACCTCAGCCGCAGCAGCTTCTTGTTTCTTCCTAGAAACATTGCCAAAGGCAAGGGAAGCAAGGGCAAAAATGAACTATTGGTACCTCATCAAGATAAAAAGCTTTTGTACAGCAAAAGAAACAGGCAACAAAACCAAAAGACAACTGACAGAATGGGAGAAGATATTTGCAAATGACATATCAGATAAAGGGCTAGTATCCAAAATCTATAAAGAACTTACCAAACTCAACACCGAAAGAACAAATGAGCCAATGAAGAAATGAAGAAATGGGCAGAAGACATGAACAAACATTTTTCCAAAGAAGACATCCAAATGGCCAACAGACACATGAAAAAGTGCTCAACATCACTTGGCGTCAGGGAAATCCAAATCCAAATCAAAACCTCAATGAGATACCACCTCACACCAGTCAGAATGGCTAAAATTAACAAGTCAGGAAACGACAGATATTGGTGGGGATACGGAGAAAGGGGATTTCTCCTACACTGTTGGTGGGAATGCAAGCTGGAGCAGCCACTCTGGAAAACAGTATGGAGGTTCCTCAAAAAGTTGAAAATAGAGCTACCATAGGACCCAGCAATTGCACTACTGGGTATTTACCCCAAAGATACAAATGTAGGGATCCGAAGGGGTACATGCACCCCAATGTTTATAGCAGCAATGTTCACAATAGCCAAACTGTGGAAAGAGCCAAGATGTCCATCGACAGATAAATGGATAAAGAAGATGTGGTATATATATATATATATATATATATATATACAATGGAATATTATGCAGCCATCAAAAGGAATGAAATCTTGCCATTTGCAATGAAATGGATGGAATTGGAGGGTATTATGCTGAGCGAAATAAGTCAATCAGAGAAAGACATGTATCATATGATCTCACTTATATGAGGAATTCTTAATCTCAGGAAACAAACTGAGGGTTGCTGGAGTGGTGAGGGGTGGGAGGCATGGGGTGGCTGGGTGATAGACATTGGGGAGGATATGTGCTATGGTGAGCGCTGTGAATTGTGCAAGACTGTTGAATCACAGACCTGTACCTCTGAAACAAATAATGTATTATATGTTAAAAAAAAAAGAAGAAGAAGAAGATAGTAGGAAGGGAAAATGAAGGGGGGGGAAATTGGAGGGGGAGACAAACCATGAGAGACTATGGACTCTGAGAAACAAACTGAGGGTTCTGGGGGTGGGGGGATGGGTTAGCCTGGTGATAGGTAATAAAGAGGGTACGTGTTGAATGGAGTACGGGTGTTACATGCAAACAATGTATCATGGAACACTACATCAAAAACTAATGATGTAATGTATGGTGATTAACATAACAAAGAAAAAATAAAATAAAGAATTTTCACTGAGTGATTTTTTTCAATGAGCTTATGAACTTGATAGAAAATCCATACACGCTAAGTAAACTAGGACTAGAGGGGAACTTCCTCAAATTTATAAATACTATCTACAAAGAAACCTGAAATTAACATATTTATTGGTAAAAAGAACTCAAAGCTTCTCTAGTAAGATCAGGAACAAGAGAAAATATTCCCTCTTACTACTCTGTTAACATCATGATGAAAGTTCTAGCTAATGCAAAAAGACTAGAAAATGAAATTAAAAATTATATATATCAAGAAGGAAGATATAAAACTGCCTTTGTTCACACATGATATAATCTTCTATGTAAAAGAGATAAATGACCAAAACAAAAAAACAAAAACAAAAACAAAAACCCTCCTGGAACTGATAAGAAATTACAGCAAGATTTCTGGATACAAGGATAATATACAAGTCAATTTTTTTCCTGTATACTAACAATGAACAAGAAGTTAAAATTAAAAATAATACTATTTACATTAGCACCTCCTAAAATTAAATACTTAGGTATAAGTTGGACAAAATATGTTTAAGAGCTCAATGAGGAAAACAGCAAAACCCCGATGAATGAAATCAAAGAAGAACGAAGTAGATATGGAGATACTTCATGTTCATGAAGAAGAAGATACAATGTTGTCAACATGTCAGTTCTTCCCAAAACAGTCTATAGATTCAATGGAATTCCAGTCATAATACTTGCAAATTAGTTTGTGGATATCAACAAATGGATTCTAAATTTATATGGAGAAGCCAAAATTCAAAACCCACACTATTTAATGAGGAGAAATAATTTGGAGTGTTGACACTACCTACTTACTATAAAGCAACAGTTAACAAGACAGTCCATAATTGGTGGAAGAATAGACAAACAGATCAATGGAATAGAAGAGAGAACCCAGAAATAGACCCCCAAAATATAGTCAACTGATCTTTGACAAAGGAACAAAGGCAATATAGCAAAGGCAATGGAGCAAAGCTGGTCTCTTCCACAAAATGGTGCTGAAACAACTGGACATTGAAATTTTAAAAAAAAAGATTCTAGACATAGACCTTACACTCTTCACAAAATGATCTTAAAAAGGGTCACAGGCCTAAATGTAAAATCTAAAGCTTTAAAACTCCTAGAAAATAACATAGGAGAAAACCTAGATGGCAGGGATAAGGAGTTGACCTTTTAGATTCAACACCAAAGCCATGATTCATGAAAGAAGAAATGATAAACTGGACCTCATTAAATTCAGAACTGTGGAAGACAATATGAAGATAATGAGACAAAAGCTACTTACCATGAGAAAATATTTTCAAAAGACACATCTGTAAAGGATGGTATCTGAAATATACAAAGGACTCTTAAAACTCAACAATAAGAAAGCAAACATTGTTTATAAATGGGAGAAAACCTTAAAAGGCCATTCCTCTAAAAAGATACAGATGGCAAATACACATACGAGAAGATGCATCACATTATTGTCATCAGGGAAATACAAATTAAAACAACAGTGACATACCACTACACACGTATTAAAATGACAAAAATGCAAACACTGACAACACCCAATGGTGATGAGGATGTGGAGTAACAGGAAGTCTTTTTCACTACTGGTGGGAATGCTAAATGGAATAAGATGCTTTTGTGGTTCCTTATAAAACTAAGCATAATCTTAACCATCTGAGCCACCCAGGCGCCCCAAAACTAAGCATAATCTTAACACATGATTGATCAATCACAACCCAAAGGAGTTGAAAATTTATGTCCACACATAAATCAGCACACATATTTTAATAGCAGCTTTATTCATGATTACCAAAATATAGAAACAACCCAATGTCCTGCAGTAAGTGAATGACTAAGTAAAAGATGGTATATCCAGGTAATGAATTATTACTCAGTGCTAAAAAGAAATGAACTTCCAAGCCATGAAAAGAGAGAGAAAGGGGCAGAAATCTTACTTTATGAAATAATGTATGAAAACTTCCCTAACCTGGGAAAGGAAACAAACATCCCAATCTAGGAAGCCCATAGAGTTCCAAGGAAGATAAACCCAAAAAGACCCATACCAAGACACATTACAACTGAAATGTCAAAAGTTAAAGAAGAGAATCTTAAAAGCATCAAGAGAAAAACAAGATGTTATGTACCAGGAAGATCCCATAAGACTATCAGCAAATCCTTCAGCAGAAACATTGCAGGCTGGAAGTGAATGGCATGAAATAATAAAGTGCTGAAAGAAAATAAAAATGACCAAAAACACTCTACTGTGCAATGTTATCATTCAGAATTGAAGGATAGAATATTTCAGACAAGCAAAAACTGAAGGAGTTCACCACCACTAAACCAGCCTTTCAAAAATGTTAAAGGGACTTCTGTAAGCTGAAAAGAAAAGCAATAATTAGTTAAGAACACATAAGAAAGAATAAATCTAATCTGAAAGATAAATATATAATAAAGATAGATTAGTCACTTTTAAAGCTAACATAAAGGTTAAAAGACATAAGTAGTAAAAATAACTATGATTACAATAATTAGTTTAGGAATACACAAGATAAAAAGATGTGAAATTTGACATAAAAAAACAAAAAGTGGGGAGATAGTAAAAATCCTGAGGTTTAGAATGGGATCAAGCTTAAGTTGTTATCAATTTGATATAGACTGCTATAGATATAAATTTTAAGCCTCATAGTAACCACATAAAAACCTATTGTAAATACACAAAAGAGAAAGGAATGTAAGCATACCACTAAACAAAATCATCAAACCATGAGGGCAAAAGAAAAAGGAAGAGAGAAAATCGTAAAAACAGACAGAATGCAATTAATAAAATGGAGAAAAGCACATACCTATCAATAATTACTTTAAGTATAATTGGACTAGATTATCTAATCAAAAGACATAACATGGCTGACTTAATAAAATAATAAAAAAAAAAGACCCATCTATATGCTGCCTACAAGAGATTCACTAGGACATAAGGACACAAACTACAAATGATGGGATGGAAAATGTTATTTTGAGCAATTGGAAACCACAAGAAAACTGGAGTAGCTATATTTTTATCAGATAAAATAGACCTTAAAACAAAGACTGTGTAAATATACAAAGAGAATTACATGATGATATTATCAATCCAGCACTAGAATATAACATTTGTAGATATTTACGCAGCCTACTTACAGCACTTAAATATATAAAGCAAATATCAACAGACCTAATGGGACAAATAGACAGCAATACAATAATAGTAGGGAAATGTAATACCCCACTTATATCAATGGATAGGTCATCCAGACAGAAAATTATTAACAAATGTCAGCCTTAAATGATATATTAGACCAGATAGACTAACAGATATATACAGAACATTCTATCCAAAGGCAGCATGTTTCGCATTCTTCTCAAGTGCACATAGAACATTTACCAAGATGGATCATATATTAGGTCACAAAACAAGTCTTAATAAACCTAAGGTCACTGAAATCATACCAAGTATCTTTCCTAACCATAATGGTATAAAACTTAGAAATAAATTACATGAAGAAAACTAGAAAATTCAGAATACATGGAGATTAAAAAACATGCTACTGATAGAAGCATGTTGTAGGTCAAAGAAGAAATCAAAAGAGAAATATAATACCTGAGACAAACAACATGAAAGCTTAACATGCCAGAATTTCTGGGAAACAGAAAAAGCAGTTGAATAAATTTCATGACAATAAATGCCAACCTGAAGAAACAAGAAAAGTCTCAAATAGCAATCTAACTTCACACCTCAAGGAACTAGAAAAAGAACAAAGCCCCAGATTAGTACCAGGAAGAAAATAACACAGAGCAGAAATAAATGAAATACAAAAATTTTTTAAAAGCTATGGAAAATACCTAGCTGTGCAATTGCTGGATCATAGGGTAGTTCTACTTTTAACTTTTTGAGGACTCTCCATACTCTCTAGAGTGGTTGCACCAGTTTGCATTCCCACCAACATACAAGAGGGTTCCCCCTTTCTTTGCATCCTTGCCAACAACTGTTTTTTCCTTTGTTGTTAATTTTAGCCATTCTGACAGGTGTAAGGTGATATCTCATTGTGGTTTTGATTTGTATTTCCCTGATGATGAGTGATGTTGAGAATCTTTTCATATGTCTGTTGGTCATCTGGATGTCTTCTTTGGATAGGTGTCTATTCATGTCTTCTGCCCATTTCTTAACTGTATTATTTTTTTGGGGGGTGTGGAGTTTGGCAAATTCTTTATAAATTTTGTATACTAATTCTTTATCAGATATGTCATTTGCAAATATCTTCTCCCATTTGGTAGGCTGCCTGTTCATTTTGTTGTTTCTTCACTGTGCAGAAGCTTTTTATCTTGATGAAGCCCCAATAGTTCATTTTTGCTTTTGTTTCCCTTGCCTCTGGCAATGTGTCTAGTAAGAAGTTGCTATGGCTGATATCGAAGAGTTTGCTGCCTGTGTTCTCTAGGGTTTTGATGGTTTCCTGTCTCACATTTAGGTCTTTCAAATATAGATTTGAAGGGGTACATGTAACCCTGATGTTTATGGCAGCATTATAAACAATAGCCAAGCTATGGAGAGAGGCCAAATGTCCATCAACTGATGAATGGATAAAGGTGTGTATGTGTGTGTGTGCACATGTGTATACACATACACACACACACACAATGGAATATTACTCAGCCATCAGAAAAATGAAATCTTGGGGGAGGGGGAATTGGTTAGCCTGGTGATGGGTATTAAGAAGGGCACATACTGCTTGGAGCACTGGGTGTTAATCGAAAACAATGGATTGTGGATCACCACATCAAAAACTAATGATGTATTGTATGGTGACTAACATAACATAATAAAATTTAAAAAAAATGAAATCTTGTCATTTGCAATGATGTGGATGGAGCTAGAGTGTATTATGCTAAGTGAAATAAGTCAGTGAGAGAAAGACAAATACCATATGCTATCATTCATATGTGGAATTTAAGAAAGAAAACAGATGAACATACGGGAAGAGGGAGAAGGTAAAAAGGAGAGAGGGAAACAAACTGTAAGAGACTCTTAATAATAGAGAACAAACTGAGGGTTGATGGAGAAGGAAGAGGGTGATGGGCTAGATGATTGATGGGTATTAAAGAGGGCACTTGTTGTGATGAGCACTGGGTGTTGTATGTAAGTGATGAATCACTGAATTCTACTCCAGAAAACAATATTGCCCTGTATGTTCACTAACTAAAATTAAATTAAAAAAAAAAAACTATAGAAAAGATCAATAAAACTAAAAGCTGATTCTTTACTGAGACTCACCAAGAAAAAAGGACAAAAATAAATAAAATCAGAAATAAATGTTACAACTAATACCACAGAAATACAAAGGATTATGAGAGACTACTATAAAAATTATATACCAACAAATTGGGCAATAGAAGGGATAAATTCCTGAAACATAATATCTACCAAGATTGAGTCATGACGAAGTAGAAACTCTGAACAAACATTTTACTAGTAAGAAGACTGTATTAGTAAGGGGAAAACCTCCCCCAAAATCAAAAGTACAAGACCACATTGCTTCACTGGTAAATTTTACCAAACATCCAAAGAATTGGATCCATTCTTTTCAAACTCTTCCAAAAAAAGAAGAGAGAATCACCACATACTCATTTTATGAGGCCAACATTATTCTGATGCCAAAACATGATAAGGATTCAAGAAAATTATAGGCCATTATACCAGAGTAAAGTAGATGCAAAATTCTCAATAAAGTATTAAAAAAACAAATCAACAATACATTATTATATAAGGATTATACAACATGATCATGTGATTTTTTTTTTTTAATGGGACTGGAAGGAAGGTTTGACATCTATAAATCAGTCACTGTGAAACACCACATTAACAAGATAAAGAATAAAAATTGTATAATCGTCTCAATAGAAGCAAAAAGGCATTTGACAAAAATCCAACATTAATTTATGATAATAACTCTCAAAAAAATGGGTATAGAGGAAACATACTTTGAAATAATAAAGGCTATATATGACAAGCCCATAGCTAACATCATACTCAATTGTGAAAAGCTGCATGCTTTTTCTCTAAGATCAGGAACAAGAAGATGTCCACTCTTGTAACTTTTATTCAACATTGTATTGGAAATCACAGCCAGAGCAATTAGGCAAGAAAAAGAAATAAAAAATATCCAAATAATAAAAGAAGAAATAAAACTGTTACTATTTGCAAAAGATGTAATATTATATAGAGAGAAGCCTAAAGACTCCATCAAAAAACTATTAAAACTAATAAATGAATTCAGTAAAATTGCAAGATATAAAATCAACATGATTTAAATTAAAGTTTTAAAAGTATAAAACTCTGTGAGGAAACATAAGGGGTATACTTCTGGACATTAGTCTTGGCACTGATTTTTAGGATTTAATGCAAAAGCAATGGAACAAAAGTAAAAATGAATAAGTAGGACTACATCAAACTAAAAAGCTTCTGCACAGCAAAGGAAACCATCAACAAAGGGAAAAGGCAACCTACTGATGGGAGGACATATTTGCCAATCATATATCTGGTAAGGGGCTAACATCCAAATATATAAATATAATTAAATAGCAAAAACCCAAACAATTCTATTTCAAAAATGGGAAGAATATTTGAATAAACATTTTTTCAAAGATGACATAAGAGGTGGCCAATACGTACATGAAAAGATGCTCAACATCATTAATCATCAGAGAAATGCAAACAAATGAAATATCACCTCACACATCTTAGAATGACTATTATTAAAAAGACAAGAAATAACAAGTGGCAAAAATGTAGAGAAAAGCAAACCCTTGGTGCACTGTTGGTGGTAATGTAAACATGCACTACCATGATTACTGCAGCATTTTTTACATTAGCCCAGATATGTAAATGAACTAAGTGTCCATCGATGTATGAATGAAGAACATGTGGAACAGTGAAATGTTATTGAGCAATGAAAAAGAATAATATTATGCCACTGCAACACCATGGATGGATCTCAAGGGCATTATGCTAACTAAGTGAAGTGAGTCAGAGAATGACAAGTACCTTATCTCTGTGAAATGTTAACAACAACAAAAAAGCCAAACTCATAGATACACAGAACAGAATGGTAGTTGCCAGAGGCAGGGGTTGAGAGAAATGTGTAAACTTTTACCTTAAATACATTGAAAAAAATGATTAAAAACAAGGTAATCTATGCTGTTAGAAGTTAGGATAGTTGCAATTGGTGGGGTGGGGTGGGCAGTAAACGAAAGGGGTAGTGTGCTGGTAATTCTGCCTTGTTATCCAAGTACTGATTACATGGATTTGTTTAGTTTGTGGAAACATATTAAGCTATACATTCATGATATGTGCACTATTCTGTATATTATAATTCAATTAAAGTTTTTTAGAATGCTATAAAAAATAACACAAGTTTCCTGGTTGGTGAAGATGTTGAAGTGCTGAGAGGTCAACATGTCTGGAGAGAGTGTGCAAACTACATACTCCTGCCCCAATGCATGTGTTCTACATGGTTGTTACTGATTGTATCTTTTGAATTAAACTAACCATTTAGCCCAGTTATGAGATACAGTAAGTTCAAAATATCAGAGGCCAGGCTACTTCCCCCACGTGGGCGCATGGATGTCCTCAGATATGGAGAAAGAACCATTAGGGACCTGCTCAGCACTAGAGTGGTGAGCCAACATGAAGCAAAGTGTCAAAGAAAAAAATTATTTTTTCTCAAAAATGCAATCTAAATGCACTTTGTTGGTAAAGACAGGACTCTTTGAAGAAACTTCTCCCCATTTACCTCACTCGAGGCATCAGGTGCCACCTGCTCACTCCCCCTATGCAGCACTCCAGAGAGCAAGTATCTCCTAGAGGGGAACTTTTAGTCATGTCTGATGCCCCAGATTTTGTGGTTGCCATCCAGGGGACACTCCTGGATTGCCTGGCTCTGGAGGCCGAGGGGGCTTGTGTTCCTGAGTCCCATGACACTTTAACAACTGAAGAGACATTTCTTGGCAGGCTACCACCCCCAGTACACTGCACAGATAGCAGACTGAAACACACACCCAGTCTTTTTGAGAAAGAGGCCTATTTGCTTGTCCAGGGACTTTGGCCTGAGAGGTAGACAACTGGTTTGGCAACTATGGGCCCATGGAGTTGCTCTCAGGAAACAGAAGCTGGTGGATGCAATCAGCACTCTCCCTCTGTCTCACTCCAACTTCCTGTTTTCTCCCAGAAAAGAGCTTATACCTTTGTGTGGCACCACAATTTTTCCATCTGCCACCAGGAGACACATCTCTATCACCTGGCTCTGGTGGCCAAAAATATTACATTCTCAGATCCCACAGAAGTATAACCAATAGAGAATAAATACTTAAACAGCTACAACACTTGGAACACAGCAAAGACAACAGATTCAAGAGCTCAATCTTTCTGTGAAAGAGGTCTATTAATTTATCATCAAGCTGAAACTTGAGGGGAGGGCTTCTAATTAAGCACATATCTAAGGGCTGACTATAATCCTTTCAAGAGATCTTAGAGGACAGTCACTATCTTCTCACTTTGCTGTGTTTCAACACGTCAGTATCTATTAGAGGGGAGATGTTTTAACATAAGTGATGTCCCAATTTCTGCAGCTGCTGCCCAGGGTTGCTCCTTGATCATTTGGCTCTGGTGGCCAGAGGGGCTTGCTCCTGGCCCAACAGGACTGTGACTACTGGAAAGACAGTTTTTGGCAGACTACCACCCCCAGGGCCCTGCACAGAGAGAAAACTAAAAGAAATATCCAGTCTTTTTGGGAAAGAGGCCTATTTGTTTATCCTGAAGCTTCACCCTCAGGCATAAGCCAGCGGGGCTAATGCTTATGGTTCAAACAGCACTGTATATATTTGAATAATTTTAAAACTGCTGCCTGAGTGTCTGGTTTCCAGTCATCCTGAATCTAGGTGCTGACTGAGATCCTCCCCTTTGGGATACTGACAGATCTTGGTACAACTTCAACAAATGGGAGCTATTAAAAATAAATAGATTGCTTCAACAATCAAAATTGTCTGAGAGACTTATTTCTTGTGTTTTTCATTATAGCCATTCTGACAAGTGTGAAGTGATAACTCATTGTGGCTTTAATTTTGTATTCCCCTGATGATGAGTGATGTTGAGCATCTTTTCATGTGTTTGTTGGCCATCTTTTTTTTTTTTAAAGATTTATCCATTTATTTGAGAGAGCGAGAATGAGAGAGAGAGAGTACATGAGAGGGGGGAGGGTTAGAGGGAGAAGCAGGCTCCTCGCCGAGCAGGGAGCCCGATGCGGGACTCGATCCAGGGACTCCAGGATCATGACCTGAGCCGAAGGCAGTCGCTCAACCAACTGAGCCACCCAGGCACCCTGTTGGCCATCTTTTTGTCTTCTTTGGAAAAATATCTATTCAGAGCCTCTATCAATTTTTTAATTGGGTTATTTGGGGTTTGGGTATTATATAAGTTCTTTATATATTTTGGATATTAACCCCTTATTGGATATATCAATTGTAAATACCTTCTCCCATTCAGCAAGTTGCCTTTTTATTTTGTTGATGGCTTCCTCACTGTGCAAAAATGTTTTCTTTTGGTGTAGTCCCAATAGTTTAAGTTTGCTCTTGTTTCCCTTGCCTGAGAAGACGTATCTAGAAAAAAGTTTCTATAGCCATTTCAAAGAAATTACTGCCTGTTTTCTTCTAGGAATTTTATGGTTTCTGGTCTCACATTTAGGTCTTTAATCCATTTTGAGTTTATTTTTGTGTGTGGTGTAAGAAAGTGGTCTGGTTTCATTCTTTTGCATATAGCTCATGCACTGTTGGTGGGAATGTAAATTCATGCAGACACTGGAAAGCAGTATCAAAGTTCCTCAAAAAATTAAAAACTTAATTACCATACAATCCAGTAATTCTACTACTGGCTATTTACCCAAAGAATATAAAAATGCTAATTTGAAATGACATATGCACTTCTATGTTTTTTCAGCATTCTTTACCTTAGCCAAATTATGGAAGTAGCCCAAGTATTCACTGATAGATGAATGGATAAAGAAGAAGTGGCATATAACTCATCCATAAAAAGAATAAAATGTTGCCATTTACAGCAACATAGATGGACTTAGAGGGTATAATGCTAAGGGAAATAAGTCAGTCAGAGAAAGATATACACCATATGATTTTACTCATATGTAAAATTTAAGAAACAAAACAAATGGACAAATAAAAAAAGACAAACCAAAAACATTCTTAAATACAGAAAACATGGTTGTTAATGGGGAGGTGGGAGATGATGGGTAAAATAGGTAAAGAGGATTAAGAGTCTATTTATCTGGATGAGCACTGAGAAATTTACAGAATTGTTGAATTGTTATATTGTACATCTGAAACTAATATAAGACTTATTTATACTTGAATAAAACAAGACATTTTTAAAAAAGCAAATCTGAAAAGAAAATGTTTGAAAGACAACCAAGGAATAGGGCAGGGTTAAACAATAAGATTTATCCTACATGAGGCCACTCCTTCAAGACTGGGAGAGGTAGATGTTTCATCTAATGCACAGAAACCAACATAGAGTCAAGCATAATGAAGAAACAAAGGCATATCTTCCAAATTAAAGAACAAAATAAAACCTCAGAAAAAAATTCTCAATGAAACAGAGCTAAAGCATTTACCCAATAAAGAGTTCAATGTAATGGTCATAAAAATGCTCAATAAACTCAAGAGAAGAATGAACAGAGTAAGAAATTCAACAAAGAGATATAAGAATGTAACAAACAGAAGTCACAGAAGAATACAATAAGTGCACTGAAAAATGCACTAGAGGAGTTCAAAAACAGACTCGATGAAGCAGAAGAAAAGATAAGTCTACTCAAGACCTAGAAGGGGAGTCAGAGCAACATAAAGGAAAATAATGAAAAAAAGTGAAAATATGGGACAAGTGTACTCACAACCACATTACAGTTGTGTCAGGAGAAGTGAGAAAAGGGGGCAAAAATCTTATTGGAAGGAATCATGGCTATAAATTGCTTAACCTGAGGGAAAAAAAATACACATCCAGATCCAGGAAGCCCAGAGAGTTCGAAATAAGAGGAACCCAAGCAGACCCATGCAGAGACAGATTATAGTTAAAATATCAAAAGTTAAATACAAGGAGAAAATATGAGAAGCAGTAAGTGAAAAATAAATTGCTACATACAAGTATACTCACATAAGACTATAAGCAGGTTTTTCAGCAGAAACATTGTAGGCTAAAACTGAGGGAAACAATATATTCAAAGTGCTAAAAGAAAAAAAATATCCAAACAAGAATAATCCATCAAAAGTATCATACAAAATTGAAGGAGACAAAGTTTTCCAGACAAGCCAACAACATTACTGCTGTTCAACAGCAGTAGTCTGGCCTTATAAGAAATGTTAAAGGAACTTCTTCAAGCTGAAAAGAAAGAGGGAAAATTAATGAGAAGAAAATATATGAATATATAAATTTCACTAGTAAATATATAAATAGGTAATTAATCACTTACAAAGCTAGTGAAAATGTTAAAGTAGGAAAACAACTATAACTACAGTAATTTATCAATGGATATACAGGTTAAAAAGATTGAAATATGATGTCAAAAATTGTGTGTGGGGGGAGTACAAATATAGAACTTTTAAATACATTCAAACTTATGTTATTATCAACTTAAAATAACTGTTATAAACATAAGTTGTTATATGTAATTCTCATGGTAACTTCAAAGCAAAAACCTATAGTAAATATACAAATAATAATTAGGAAATTATTTATGCATACTATTAAAAAAAGAAATCAAGCACAAGGGAAGAGAGTAATAGAAAAAAAGAACAAAGAGGAATTGTAAAATAGAAAACAATTAAAATGGCAATATGTATTTATCAATAATTACTTTAAATGTAAATGGAGTAAATTCTCCAATCAAAAGATTGAATTGGTGAATGGTAAAAAACCAAACAACAACAACAAAAAGACCCATCTATATGACTGAAGTAAAAAGATGACAAAAGATGTTCTATGCATGCTGGACAATCTGGAACCTCTGCTTCTGCTCTAGGGCCACATGAACCAGTGAGATCCTGTGCCAGGTATATGGGAGGAGACAGAATCAGGGTTAGGTCATCCCACTGAAATGCAAGCCCAGGGCCCTGGACAGTGACTAAAATGAAAGTAAAGGATGGCAGTGTCCTGCAACCCATTCATGAAATAGGAGCCTCAAACTCCACAGCAGGACCAAACCAGACCTCTGACTTTGATCAGATGTTAAGTCTTCCAGTGATCTTCTCCTGACCACAGCCAACCTATGCTGGATTAGATGCCTTTATTGGTAAACTATGTATGTTTATCATTGTACTTGCAACATTATATTTTAATTTCTAAGTTTCTAGATATGTTCCATGCAGGTGGAAACTGGAAGAAAGCTGAGGTAGCTATACGTATATATAATAGATTTTAAAACAAAGGTTGAAATAGGAAACAAAGCATGTCATTGTATATTGATAAAAGGTACAATCCAAAAGAAGACATAATATTTGTAAGTATTTATATACATAACACAGGACAACATAAATATATAAAGCAAATATTAACAGATCTAAAGGAATAACACAGAGCTATACAATTCTAGTTATGGATATTAATAACCCACATACACCAATGGATAGATCATCCAGACAGAAAATCAGTAAGAAAACATTGGCCTTAAATGAAACACTAAATCAGATAACTTGCCACCTATATATCGGACATCCCAGCCCAAACCAACAACATACATTCTTCTCAAGTGCATGTGGAACATCCTCCAGTACAGATTATATGTCAGGCTACAAAACAAATCTTGATAATTTTAAGAAGATAGAAATCATATCAAGCATCTTTTATGACCACAATGATGTAAAACTAGAAGTTAATTATAGTAAGAAAACTGGAAAACTCACAAATATGTAGAGATTATACAACATCATATGAATGACAATGGATCAATGAAGAAACAAAAGAGAAATTAAAACATACCTTCAAAAAAAAAACCAAAATAAATCATATTAAAACTAATGGAATATACCAACTGCAGTTCTAGGAGGGAAGTTCATAGTGATAAACGTCTACGTTAAGAAACAAGAAGTATCACAAAAAAAACCCCTAACTTTATAACTCAAGTAACTAGAAAAATAAGACTAAATAAAGCCCAAAGTTAGTGGAGGAAAGAAATAAACTTCAAAGCAAAAATAATTGAAATAGGGACTAAAAAGATGGTATCAAAGATCAATGAAAATAATAAAAGTAGAGGGTTTTTTTCTCTAGAAATATTCCTTTTTTTCTTCTCAAGTTTTTATTTAAATTCTAGTTAGTTAACATATATGGTAAAATTGGTTTCAGGCATAGAATTTAGTGATTCATCACTTGCATATAACACTCAGTGCTCATCACATCAAGTGCTCTCCTTAATAGCCATCACCAGTTTAGCCACCCCCCACCCACCTTCCTCCATTAACCCTCAGTTTGTTCTCTAGAGATGAGAGTCTCTTATGGTTTGCTTCCCTCTCTTTTTCCCCCTTCCCCTATGTTCATCTGTTTTGTTTCTTAAATTCCACTAGGAGTGAAATCATATGGTATTTGTCTTTCTATGACTGACTTATTTCACTTAGAGCTGATTTTTTCAAAAGATAAACAAAACTGACAAAACTTGAACTAGATTTACCAAGAAAAAAGAGAGCATTAGAAAAAAATCAGACATGAGAGGCGCCTGGGTGGCTCAGTCGTTAAGCGTCTGCCTTCAGCTCAGGTCACAATTGCAAGGTCTTGGGATCCAGTCCCGCATCGGGCTCACTGCTTGGCGGGAAGCCTGCTTCTCCCTCTCCCACTTCCCCTGCTTGTGTTCCCTCTCTCGCTGTGTCTCTCTCTGTCAAATAAATAAATAAAATCTTAAAAAAAAAAAAAGAAAAAATCAGAAATGGAAGGAGATCCATTACAACTGATAACACAGAAATACAAAGAGTCTCAAGAGACTACTATAAGAAATTATTTGCTGACAAGTTTGAAAATCTAGAAAAAAAAATGGACAAATTCCTAGAAGCATGACTGAACCAGAAAGAGATAGAATATCTGAACATATCAATTATTAGCAAGGAGATTCAATCAATATTAAAAAAAAAACTCCAAAGAGGGGTGTCTGGGTGGCTCAGTCAGTTAAGCATCTGACACTTGATTTTGGCAGGTCATGATCTCAGGGTTGTGAGATCCAGCCCCGCGTTGTAATCTGCACTGGGCATGGAGCCTGCTTAAGATTCTCTCTCTTCCTCTCCCTCTGCCCCTCTCCCTTCTTAAAGAAACAAAAGTCAAGGACCAACTGACTTCATTGGTGAATTCTACCAAACATTTAAGAAAGAATCCCAATCCTTCTCAAACTGTTCCAAAACATTAAAGAGGAAGGAATGCTTCCAAACTCATTTTATGAGGCCAGCATTATCTGATACCAAAAGGACAAGGACACTACAAGAAAGGAAAATTACAAGGCAATATCCATGAGAACATAGAAGTAAAGATCATCAACAAAATATTAGTAAACCAAATAACAGTACATTAAAACAATCAAGTACCATGATCAAGTACAATTTATTCCAGGGATGCAAGAATAATTCAACATCTGCAAATCAATTAATAGGATACTCCACATTAACAAAATGAAGTAAAAAAACATGATTATCTCAATAGATGGAGAAAAAACATTTGACAAAATTCAACATCCTTTCATGATAAAATGTCTTAAAAAAAAGTGGCTACAGAGGGAACATACCTCATCAAAATAAACACTACATATGAGAAGGCCACAATTAACATCATCCTCAATGGTGAAAAGCTGATAACTTTTCCTCTAAGATCAGGGCCAAGATAAGAATGTTCTTATCTTATTCTTGGGGCACCAGGGTGGCTCAGTTCATTGGGCAACTGCCTTCGGCGAGGGTCATGCTCCTGGAGTCCCAGTATCAAGTCCCACATTGGGCTCCCTGCTCAGTGGGGAGTCTGCTTCTCCCTCTGGCTCTCCCTCTTCTCATGCTCTCTCTCTCTCTGTAATTTTCTCTTTCTTAAATAAATAAATAAATAAAATTAAAAAAAAAAAGAATGTCCATTCTCGCCACTTTTATTTCACATAGTTGGAAGTCTTAGCTGAAGCAATTAGCCAAGAATTAAAAGACATTCAAACTGGAAATGAAGTAAAATTGTCACTATTGCAGGGACATGACAATATATGTGGAAAACCCTAAGGATCCCATCAATTAGCTGTTAGGATGAATAAACAAATTCAATAAAGTTTCAGGATACAAAATCAATACATCCAAGTCTGTTGCATTTCTACACACTAATAATTAACTATCAGAAAGAATTTAAGTAATCCCTTTTATAATTGCATGACCAAGAATAAAATACCTATGAATAAATTTAACCAAGTAGGTGGAATACCTGTACATTGATAACTGTAAGACATTAATGGAAGTGTTGAGGAAGACACAAATAAATGGAAAGATAGATATAACTTACTCATGGATTGGAGGAATTCATATTATTAAAATGTTTATATTACCCAAAGCAAACAAATATAACACCTATGTAATTCCTATGAAAATTCCCAAGCAATCTCAGAGAAGAATCCTATAATTTGTGTGAAATCCAAAAACTCTGAACAACCAAAACAATTTTGAGAAAGAACAAAGGTGAAATCACATGCCCTGATTTCAAATTATATTACAAAGCTATATTAGTAAAATAGGATTATATTGGCAAAAAAAAAAACCCAAAAAAACAGATTCATAGATCAATGAAATAGAATAGAAGGCCCAGAAATAAACCTATGCATATACGGCCAATGTGCAAAGGATCCAAGAATATATATCCAAGAATTTATTCCAGGGGGGAATGCCTGGGTGGTGGCTCAGTTGGTTAAGCACATCTGACTCTTGATTTCTGCTCAGGTCATGATCTCAGTGTACTGGGACAGAGCCCCACATCGGGCTCCATTCTCAGCACAGTCTGTTTATGCTTCTCTCTCTGCTCCTCTCCTTGCACTTGAGAAAATTGTAAAACTTTATTGGAATACCTTAAGAAAACAAATAAGGAACAATATGAAATAGATTCAATAAATAAAAAAGGATACCATGTGCGTTAATTGGAAGACAATAGTGGAAAGATATCTTCCCCCCAATAATTTATAGTCAATTCCATTGTTTATATACATGCATGTGTAGTCACAAGCTATTTCTTAAAGCTCCCCCAGATATTTAAAACTCTCATGGCATTGATAAACAAGCTAAGGGGCTTTTTCTACCAGATAAGAAGACTCATAATAAGCAACAGTAATTAAGATGATATGGTATTGATGCAAGGGTAGATACACACATCAACAGAGCAGAACAGAGAACACAGAAATGGACCCAAATATGTATAGAAATTTAGTATATAACAAAGATGGCTTTAAAGTTGGTAGGGACATCATAGAAAATATTATTCATATGGGAAAAAAATTCACTACCTCTCACAGTACATTAAAAAAAAAAAAAGCCAGGTGGATTGATAGCTTAAAATTATAACACTTAAATAAATTATAAGATTGTTTCCTGAGATTAAGATGGGTTAGCCTGGTGATGGGTATTAAAGAGGGCATGTTCTGCATGGAACACTGGGTGTTATATGCAAACAATGTATCAGGGAACACTACATCAAAAACTAATGATGTGATGTATGGTGATTAACATAACATAAAAAAAAAAAAAAAACCTCGAGTGTTTTCCCAAAGACAAATATTGGATGTTGCAACAAGCAGAGTGCATCATGATTGCTAAGTTCCTTTAAGAAATCTTTCCTATCCAAGATTATGCTTATTTACTTTGATGTTGCTGCTAGATTATAGAAGGGCCTGTTGACCTTATGTTATATAAGGTAATGGATTTATGATTGGCTTTCACAAGAGTCCATCTCTTCTGCTTTGGGGAGATAATAAAAAGAGTCAGAAAAACACTTCCACTTAAAAAAAAATAAATTATAAGATAATCTTTGTAAATAGGGAAGGATTTGTTAAACCTGAAGACATAATCCATAAAGCAAAAAATGAAATAAATTGTATTATATAAATTTCAACAAATAAATCATATATTAAAATTTAAGACCTCTAAAGAATAGTGCCAAAAACAAAATTAAAATGCCCAGCACACAGGCAAAACACCTTATAAACACATAGCCTATGAGAAGACCTTTCTCCAATGTTCACATATTAAACATCGGAGGATTTGTAATGGAGAAAAAACCAACACAGAATATATATAAATATTGGAAGGTATTTCTTATAGTTCAAACCTTAATATCAGATCATTCACATCAGAGAACTAATCTATTTCCTACCCTTTCCCCACAAAAACCTCAAAGCTTTCCTCATTTGTAATATAATCACAGAGACTTGAGGTGTAGCAAAATATTTTCATGACTCAAAATCTAATAAGAAGCAGTACATTTATAATGGGGAAAAATCCCAAGCATAAAGACAGAAAATTTTAATAGAGGATATCCAGAGGAAATGAGACTAGACAATTTGTCTAGTCTAAACACGTTGATTTAACTGTCCTCTTGCAAGTTACTGTCATTCCTTGCCAGGCAGCAAACTCACTGATGCATTTCAGCTCAGTCTTAATCACCCACATATTCTTAACTAAATGCCTCTCTTGTCATGAGCCTGAGAGAATAAGTGGGAGAAGGGAAGGGGAGAGAAAGAGAGATTTTTTTTTTTTAAATCTCCCACACCCCTGAGTTTGGGAAGAGTGATATTAGTGGAAGAGACTAGGATGTGAGGTATCTAGAAATAGATCGGAGAGAAATAGCAGAGGTAGAGGGCCTAGATGACTAAACAGGAAGTCTTAGAGGAGAAGAGTGAATAGCAGAGTAACACACCTGTCTAAGCCTGCTCTGAAAGTTGAACAATCTTCTGTGCCTCCTCTTTTTTGACAAAGAAAAACAAATCTATTTACCACAGGGAAATAGCTTGTCAGCCATCTGGCCAACCTGTTAATGAGAAGCAGAGGCCTGGCTTTGGAATTTGATAGTATTAGTGGTTAGGGCAGGATGGACAGGGGTTATCTGTGTGGAAAGCAATGTACTAGGCAAAGGAAAACCTTACAGTATGGAACACTGAGTGTTTCCCTTTACCTAAAAGCAGCCAAGACAAGCACCCAACAAAGGAGATCCCCGAGATTAGAGGTAGTTACAGTCCTATTCAACAGCCAGGAGAATCCGTTTTTTGGCCTGCCCTATATCCCAACTGCTTATTATCAAATGATTGATTTATTTGACAAATGTTTAGTAAGCATCTATTGTGTTCTAGGCCTTGGAGAAAAACACAGTGAACCAGACAGCTACTGTCCCTGCCCTTGTAAAGTAAACATGTTTTACAGGGAAGGCAGGTTAAAAGTAATAAAAGGAAGAAGAATGGAAATGGGGAATTGCAGAGAGGGGAATTACTTTAGATAGGGTGGTCAGCAAAGCCTTGTAAGGTGACTTTTAAACTCAGAAATAAAGAAAAAGAACTAGCCATTCAAAGAATGAGAGGAAAAGCTTTCTAGATGGAAGAAATAACACATACAAAAAATTCCAAGGTAGGAAAAAGCTGAATGGGTCTGAAGAATGAAAAAAGGCTACTCTATCTGGAATAAGACAAACAAGGAAGAAACTGGAATGTGATGGGGTTAGAAACAAGCAAGGTACAGATTAGGCATGACTTTAGATCATGGAAAGAGAGTTGGGTTTCATGCTAAAGCTAATGGAAAACCAGTGAGGTTTTTAAGCAGAAAAATTATATGACTGAATTTATCTTTTATGATGATTTTTGCAGCTCTTCAGAGAATGAATCGGAAAGAAAACAAGCAGGGGATGAGTTAGATTTTGGCAGTAATCTATGCAATGTAGGCACCAGATGACCATCCCAGTAAAGATTTTCAGAATGTATTTGTGATATATTTTGGAGACAGAAATGATAGGATTTGCTAAAAGATGGGTTCAGTGTGTAGAGTAAGGGAAACAGAAGATTCAAGAGTGACTCCTAGATTCTGGTTGAATGACTAGGTAGATGGTAATGCCATTTTATGGCTTCATAGATAGAGAGGTAAAGAAAATAATTTGGGGGGATAAATAAGTCAGTTTTTGTTATGCTATCCTGTTGCAACAAACTCCCAAATCTCGACACTGGCTTACAATGTTTTATTATAATAGTTTATTATAACTTTATTTCCCCCCCACACAATATATGTCCAAAGGTATAAGCCAGTTACAGCTCTGTTCCATGTTTTTTGCTTTAGGACCCAGGCTAAAGAATAGTTCCCATCTGCACTGAGAAATAAAACTAAAAGCTAGAAACATGCTAGCTCTTACAGCTTCTGCTCTGCCACCTCTTGTGTTTTATTTCACTCATCAAAGTAAGTTTCAAGGTATTATTAAAATTCCAATGAAGTGGTCTGCAATCCACTTCTGACACTACCTGCTCAGAGTTAACATCAGGCTCCAGAGTTTTATGGTCTCAGTACAACACAATTCTACCCTTACTTCAGAAACCAGCCACACTTCGGCAGGGGGTGTGGGGGGCGTGAGGTCACCTGTGCTTCCAATCAACTGGCTATAAATTTGGGTGGTTCCAGCAACTTCTTTATATTTGATAATTTGCTAAACTGATCCACAGAAGTTAAAAAAATGTTTATTTACAACTCTTTTTTAAAGGATACAACTCAGGACCATCCAAATGAATAAGAATGAGATCTGAAATGGAACAAAGACCATCCTTGTCCTCCTCCCATTGAATAAAGGCACATCTCCCTCCTGGCACATTAATGTGTTCAGCAACCAGGAAGCTCAACCATTCCTCAGTATGCAGAGTATTTATTAGGGTGTCATTAAGTAGGCATGATTGGTTAAATCAATAAACATGATTGAACTCAAAATCCTCCCTAAAGATTAAATTCTCCCAAAGTCCCAATCATCTAATTGCATAGTTGGTCTTTCTGGTGACCAGCCCCCATCTAGAAGTTATCTAGAGGCCCACTATCTCACTAACATAAAAAACATACTCCTATTGCTTTTTAAGAGTTTTTAAATTTTCTGCAAGAAACTGTGGACACAGACCATATATATGTTTTATTATACCATACATGTCAAGCTTATGCATGCTTATATACATAACTATGCAGGTAAATTGGCAAAAGGTGGGGATATTTTATTCTCTTTCAGGAAGGGAAGATGAATAATTGAAAACAGTTTTACATACCATGTGTTAGGTCTCTCTTTGAAGATCTAAACAGAAACAGAACCAATAGGATATATACAGATACATGTATGTTTTTTTTTCAAAGATGGGAAACAGCTTTCTAATTATTCCACAAAATCATCAACTATAAAAAGACAGTCATTTAAAAAATCTGCAGAAAAAGGGGTTTCTGGGTGGCTCAGCTGTTAAGCATCTGCCTTTGGCTCAGGTCATGATCCCAGGACCCTGGGATCAAGCCCCATGTTGGGCTCCCTGCTTGGCAGGAAGCCTGATTCTCCCTCTCCCACTCCCCCTGCTTGTGTTCCTTCTCTCACTGAGTCTCTCTCTGTCAAATAAATAAATAAAATCTTTAAAAAATCTGCAGAAAAAATTAATAAACAAATAAAAACCACCATGGACAAGAGAAAAAACAAGAAACTGGAGAATACAAAACTTATATCACCAAAGGTATATTGACTTTAATATACTTAAGGCTTCTACAAATCAATAGGAAAGAACAATCAAGATATTTGAAGAGACAATACTCTAAAAATTCACTGGCTCTTAAACTTATGAAAATGGCTCAACTTCCATCATAATACAAAGATGCAAAAGAGAAAGAGGAGTTTCTATGTTTCCTTACCAGGTTGGTGAAGACTGAAAAATTTGGTAACACTTGATAATACATCAGAGAAGATGTAGAAAACATATTTTACTATTGGGAATGTATATTTTCCAACTTTAGTGGAAGACAATTTGATAATATCTTTAAAATCATAAATACACATACCTCTGACCCAGCAAATTGTACTTCTATTAATTTATACTACAGTGAGACCCACATAGGGATAGATTCAAGTTTTGTGGGGCCTGAAGTTTATATACTTCTCACTGCTATCTTTAAGAAAAAGATGCAAAATTATAAACACAAGAGAGCCTATTACAGCCACACATGGATAAGGAATGAAACAAACAGTCCTATCCAGCTATTCTCAGCCAGTGGCATATCCCCTCACTCCTTACCTCAGAACTTCAATAGCTGCCTCACTCCAAAGTAGATCCTAATGGCAGACCCAACAGACTCAAGGATGTTACCAGTACACATGTCCAGAAACACAGAAGTGAACCTGCAAAGTCTGGACAAGAACCCTATCTACTCATTTATAGAGGCCAATATAAAGAATAGATGATCATCAAAAAAATGACATCACCAAAGGAAGCAAATGAAGCTCTAATAACTGACCGAAAAGAATGGAGATCTATGGGCTGTCAAAAAATTCAGAATAATCCTCTTAAAGAAGTTTAGTGAACTATAAGAACACACAGAGAACTACAGAAAATTAAGAAAACAATGCATGAGGGCGCCTGGGTGGCTCAGTTGGTTAAGCGACTGCCTTCGGCTCAGGTCATGATCCTAGAGTCCCGGGATCGAGTCCTGCATCGGGCTCCCTGCTCGGCAGGGAGTCTGCTTCTCCTTCTGACCCTCCTCCCTCTCATGCTCTCTGTCTCAAATAAATAAATAAAGTCTTAAAAAAAAAAAAAAGAAAACAATGCATGAAAGAAATGGAAATTCAACTAAGAAGTAAAAAACCTTATGAAATTTAAACAAATTCTACAGCTAAAAAAATACAATAACTTAATAATTTAATAGAGAACTTCAAAAGAAACAATCATGCAGAAGAAAGGATAAGGAACATGGAAGATAGGATATTTGAAATTCCTTAGTCAAAGGGGCAAAAATTAAAAAAAAATTAAAAAGAATTTTAAAAGCCTATGGAATTTATGGAACACAATGAAAATCAATTTGCATTATGAGAATTCCAGAAGGAGAAGAGAGAGTAAAAAAGCAATGTATATTTAAGGCAAATGGCTCCCATCTTCCCAAACCTGAAAGAAATAGAAATCCAGATCCAAAAGGCTCAAAAGACCCTAAAGAAGTTGAACCCAAATAGGACTACACCCAGACATATTGTAATTGAATTGCCAAAACTCAAAGACAAGGAAAATATTAAAAGAAGCAAGAGAAAAGAGATAAACTATATACATACAGAAAAAAATTCATAGAACTATCAATGGATTTCTCAAAAATAATTTCAGGCCAGAAGAAAATGGGAAGACATATCTAAAGTAATAAAAGAAAACAACAACAACAACAACAACAACAAAACCCACCTGACAACCAAGAATACTACGGCCAGAGAAGCTGTCCCACAGAAAGGAAAGCAGGATAAGAACTTTCCCAAACAAAAGCACAGGGAATTCACCACCACTAGACATGCCTTATAAAAAATGCTGAAGGAAGTTGTTTAAGTGGCAATAAAGGATGTTAACAAACATCATAAAAATGTAAGGAGTCTGTATAAAACTTACCAGTAATGATAAACTTATAGTTCAAGACAGATTCTCTAATATGGTAATGATGGTGCATAATTTAATTACAACTCCATTTTAAAAGTTAAGAACACAGGCAGTAACCTCTTCAACCTTGGCCACTGCAGCTTCTTCCAAGACACATCTCTAAAGGCAAGGGAAACAAAAGCAAAACTGAACTATTGGGACTTCATCAAGATAAAATCTTCTGCACAGCAAACAGTTGACAAAACTAAAAGGTAACCTACAGAATGGGAGAAGATATTTGCAAATTACATAACAGATAAAGGGCTGATATCCAAGATCTATAAAGAACTCCTCAAACTCAACACCCAAAAAACAAATAATCCAGTCAGGAAATAGAAGACATGAACAGACACTTCTCCAAAGAAGACATACAAATGGCTAACAGACACATGAAAAAATGCTCCACATCACTTGCCATCAGGGAAGTGCAAGTCAAAACCACAATGAGATACCACCTTACACCAGTTAGAATGGCCAAAATTAACAAGAGAGGAAACAACAAATGTTGCTGAAGATGTGAAGAGAGGGGAAACTATTACACTGTTGGTGGGAATGCAAGCTGGAACAGCCACTCTGGAAAACAGTATGGAGGTTTCTCAAGAAGTTAAAAATAGAGCTAACCTATGACCCAGCAATTGCACTACTGGATATTTACCCCAAAGAGATAGATGTAGTGAAAAGAAGGGGCACCTGAACCCCAGTGTTCATAGAGCAATGTCCACAATCGCCAAACTGTGGAAGGAGCCAAGATGTCCTTCAACAGATGAATGGATAAAGAAGATGTGGTTCAAATAAACAATGAAATATTACTCAGCCATCAGAAAGGATGAATACCCACCATTTACATTGATGTGGATGGAACTGGAGGGTATTATGCTAAGTGAAATAAGTCAAGCAGAGAAAGATAATTATCATATGGTTTCACTCATATGTGGAATATAAGGAATAGGGCAGAGGACCATAGGGGAAGGGAGGGTAATCTGAGTGGGAAGAAATCAGAGAGGGAGACAAACCATGAGAGACTCTGGACTCTGGGAACCAAATTGAGGGTTCCAGAGGGAGGTGGAAGGATGGGGTAACTGAGTGATGGGCATTAAGGAGGGCACATGATCTGATGAGCACTGGGTGTTATATGAAACTGATGAATCACTGAACACTACATCAAAAACTAATGATGTACTATACATTGGCTAATTGAACTTAAAAAAAAATAAATAAAAGTTAAAAAACATAGTAAAAGTGACAATAACTACAATAATCCGTTATAAGTTGCACAATGTAAAAATTCCATTAAAATAGTAACATCAATAACCTAAAATGTGCAGGGGAGTAAAAGTGTAAAGAAGTGGCCTTCTGTTAAAGTTATTAGTTTAAAATAGGTATTATAATTTAAAAATATTTTATGTAACATAAGGGTAAGCCCTTTAGCAATTACAAAAAAAAATTATAAAGAAATCAAAGCATATTGATACCACAAGATACCAAATCACAAAAAAGATGTCAGGATAAGAAACAAGGTACAATGAACCTTGAAACAACCAGAAAACAAGTAACAGCATGGTATTAGTAAGTTCTTAACTATCAATAATTGCTTTCAATATAAATGGATTTATATTATCCAATCAAAAGATATTGAATGGCTGAATAGATTTTTAAAAAATCCAATGATACGCTGCATACAAGAAATTCACTTCGGTCTTAAAGACAGACATAGGCCAAGCATGAAGAAATAGAAAGATATTACAAGCATACAGTAAAAACAACAACAACAACAACAAAAGCCCAAATGCAGAGAGAGCTAAACTTGTATTAGACAAAATACACTTTAAGCTAAAAATAGTAGAAGGACACAAGAAAAGTCAATATATAATGATAAAGGGATCACTCCATCAAGATACAACAGTTGTAAATATTTATGTGCCCAATATCAGAGCACCTAAATACATCAAGCAAAAACTAACAGAGCTAAAAGATATAAACAACAATACCATAATATAGTTGGAGACTTTATTTTTTTTAATTTAATTTTATTATGTTATGTTAGTCGGAGACTTTAATACTCCACTCTCAACAATGGATAGATCATCCAGACAGAGAATGAATAAGAAAACAGTGAATTTGATCAAAACTATAGACCAAATGACCTAACAGATAAAGAAAACATTCTATTCCACAATAGCAGAATATACATTCTTCTTAACTTCACATGGAACATTTTCTAGCATAGACCTAGATCATATGTTAGGTCTCAAAACAAGTCTTAGCAAATTCAGAAAGATTGAAATCTTACCAAGCATCCTCTCTGACTGCAATGGTAAAAACTAGAATTAATAGCAACAGGAAAACAAAAACAGATGAACACATGGAAATTAAACAACACTCTCATTAACAACCAATGGATCAAAGAGGTATTAAAGGGGAAATAGAAAAGTATCTTGAGAAAAACAAAAATGGAAACTTACTAAAACTGATGGGATGTAGCAAAAGCAGTTCTAAGAGGGAAGTTCATAGTAATAAATGCCTACATTAAGCAATAAGAAATACCCCAAACAACCTAACACTATGCCTTAAGGAACTAGAAAAAAACAAACTGAGCCCAAAGTTAGCAGAAGGAAGGAAATAATAAAGATTAGGGCAGGAATAAATTAAACAGAGAAAAGGAAAACTGTAGTAAATATTAACTAAACTTAAATTTGGTTCTTTGAAAGATAAAGACAAGTGACAAATCTTTTAGCTTGACTAACCAAGGAAAAAAGCCATAAGACCTAAATCAATAAAATATAAGTGAAAAAGGAAACATTGCAACTGATACAACAGAAAACAAAGTATAATAAGAGACTACTATGAACAACTGTACACCCCAAAACTGGATAACCTAGAAGAAATGGAAAAAATTCTTAGAAACATACAAATTACCAAGACTGACTCAGGAAGCAATAGAAAATCTGGATTAACCAATTACTAGTAAGGAGATTCAGTAATCAAAAATGAACCAATGATGAAAAGCCCAGAATTAGATGTCTTTAATGGTGAATGTCTCCAAACATTTAAAGAATAATGCAGCTCAAACAAAATGGCAGAGCAGGAAGATCACTCACTCACACTCACTTACTTCCACAGACACACTGAGGCTGAAACTACATATAGAATTCTCTCTGAAAACAATGTGAAAGCTAATGTAACAACTAATCTAAAGCAAAAGATATAAAGAGAAATCCACAACAAGAAGGACAGAAGCGTCAGAGAAAGGATCTGGTTGGACCTTAGACTGCCCAGTGAAGCAATCCACAAGTAGGAGGGATATCAAACAGTGCAGATGTCCTCTCTGAGAAAAAGGGGTTTAAGCCACATTATCTAGCAACCCCTGGCCTGGGCACCTTCACCGGGAAGACGTGCCTCCATAATGTCTGGCCTTAAAAATCAGTGGAACTTAACTCTGGAAGAGCTGGAGGGCTAAAAGAAACTGAGACTGCTCTTAAAGGGTCCACATATAAACTCAGAACCTCCAAGATACAGCATAGAGGTGGAAGTTTGAAATCATACAGACAGAAAGTAGAATGGAGGTAGCCAGGGGCTGGGAGGAGAAGATCAGAGGAGTTAATATTTAATAGGTATGGTCTCAGTTTTGCAAGATAAGGAGTTCTGGAGATGGATGATGATAATGGTTACAGAACAATATGTAAGTACTTAATACCACTAAACTCTACACTTAAAAGTAGCTAAAATATCAAATTTTATGTTATGTATATTTTACTATAATAAAAAATGGGGGGAAAAAAGCACCTGGGCCAAGGGTGTCTGAGGGCCAGAGTCTGTAGGAACTTTGTCCAGGAAAAAAAAGTGCTTGGTGGGAGCCATTTTTCTTGCTTTCTTTCTTCCTAGCTGTCCTGATGCTGGCAGGTGCCAGTCTTGACATTCTCTATCTACCCTAGTAGCAACACTCATCCTGCCATAGTGTCCCTCTCAGATCTGCCCTGCCCAAATGGGTCATCCAAAGAGGTACCCCTCCAAAGGGGCTCTCACCCCACCATACCAAGAGGATGGCCTCTACCAGGACTGCACCCCAACAAAGGGTCTCTTACCCTGATGGGGGTAAGCTGCTCCTACCCACCAGCATAGCCACAACATATCTGGCTGGGCCTAACATCCAGTCACACTGGCAATGAGCTTTGCCCACCAGCATGCACACAATAGCTGCAGCTAGGCCTCTGATCCAGCCACCTGAAGGGCCAGCCCCACTGACCACCTGCCCACAGCAGTGATGGACAGGCATTGCAGCCAGCCAGGCCAGGGTTCTATACCATCCCACCAGCATGCCCACAGCACTCATGGCCCAGACACAAGGAGGGTGTATGCAGACTACACAGAGATAGCCCTGGAGGACCTAGTTCTGATGATCAGAAGAGTTGTGCTTTGGGGAAACTCCTTATGGACTTGTAGACCTAGGTGAACCACCTATACATAGAAACAAACAAAAAGAATCAGGCAAAATGAGGAGACATAGGAACACATGTTCAAAATGAAGGAACAGAACAAAACCTCATAAAAAGAACTAAACAAAATAGAGATAAGCAATGTACCTGATTAAGAGTTTAATGGTCATAAAATGCTCACCAAAGTTGGGAAAAGAATGAACATAGTGAGAACTTCAAATAAGAGATAGAAAATATTAAAAAAATGGAATGTGGCTCAGGTCTTAGGCCCCTTGCAGCAGGGAGGGTACTTGGCCAGCCTAGGTGGGCTGTGCTTGCCTCATGTCCCCTCAAGCTTTGCCTGCCCAGAGCTCTGTTACTCCTGGCAGCTGGAATGGAAAGGTAAGAGTAGCACTCCAAGGCCAGGGGTGGGCAGGCAGCTGAGCTCATCACTGGCTACATGAGGCACAAATACCACATGGAACCACCAGAAGGGTTCTCGCCCAGGCATGGTAACAACTTTGCACTTTTCTTCCCCAGGGCTCAGCACCAGCTATTTGTAGTAGGTTTGGGGCTAGCCCATCTGACAAGGCAAGAGCCCACCTAGGATCAACGTTGGGCATGGAGAGAGTTTGTCCTCAGTGCCTGTGCGGCTTACAGCTGCCTGAGTTCTAAGCACAGGAGATGGAGTATGCATCAAAGTTTTTACAAGAAAATGTGCATTGTCACAGTGGGAGAGGCCCTAGGAAGTACTGTTAACCATCTACATGGTCATCAAAATAAAATTCTTCTTGCATTGACATGAAACACACTAAGCTAGATCCAGATCATCACTCCCCTGACAAACAGAAGGCCATCTCTATGAGTGACCTCAAATTGAGGATTTTCAGAGCCTACTCAGGCTCCTGGAGTGAATGACATTATGAAATAGGCAGCTTTGTCCAAGATCTTGAATCAAGAATTTTGTCTCCACTTATCTTCTCTTAAAACCTCCTCTCTCCCTGACCTGGCAAATTCTCTGACCCAGAAATTTAAATAAAACCTTTTCTTTTCCATTTACATGAAGATTGGTGAGAGATTGCTTGTCTTAACATATTCTTCCCCGTTCTTCAACTATGGGCTCCCTTTCAAACTGTCTTATTTAACTAACTCTTACTGCTTTTTCAACAATTCTAGCACAACCTAAACAGCCACTCACACCAGTCTTCCAAACCCTGGCCACCTTAACTAATCTATCTGATTGCTGGTTATGTCAACATCTAGATAATGCAAAAGAACCCAAAGGAGTTTTTGTTCCTGCCAGTGCAAGTATCTGGTGGACCTGTCCTGGACAATGGGTGTAAAAAACGGAGTGGTATTGAACAGCAAGAGAATAAAATCAGTCTATTTTCTCCTATGGTAGAGTAATTTGACATTGGGAAACCTCCACTGAAGCTCAAGATATATTCTTTACTCAGGTAAGTCTACTGCAGGGAAAAATTTCCCTTTGTATTGAAAGTAAAAATGTCACTGAATCCTTCCTAGGTGACATACCAAAAAATACTATAATCAAACACCATGGTTTGATTCCACAAATGCATCTTCAAGCCTTCTAGGGATGTTATAAATCAGTACAAGACTAATTGTTATGATAAAATGTTTGCCTAGTCACTGGACAATATTCCTTTACAGGCTGCACAAGTGGGACCTAGAATAGCTTGGCTTTTCCCTTGGCTGGTCTGCCTAATACCCAAGACTACATATAGGGATGACAAAATACTTTCCATGTGAATAGAAACAAGAGGAAAGCTGAAGTAGTAATACTTCCTTCAGACAAAATAGACTTTAAAATAAAGACTGTAACAAGAGACAGAAAAGACATTATATAATAATAAAGGTATCAATCCAACAAGAGGATATAACAATTGTAATTATCTATGCACCCAACATAGGAGCACCAAAATACATAAAACAAATATTAACAGACACAAAGGGAGAAGTTAACAGTAATACAGTAATAGAAGGGGACTCTGACACCCTGCATACATCATTGGAGAGATCCAAGCAGAAAATCAAGAAGAAAACAGTGGCTTTGAAGGATGCACAAGACGACATGGAATTAACAGATACATACAGAACATTATATCCCCAAATAGCAAAATTCATTTTTTTTTTCCAGTACACATAGAACATTCCCCAGGATAGATCTCCTGTTAGGTTAGGCCACAAGAAAAATCTCAATAAATTTAAGATTGAGATCATATCAAGTTCTCAATGAAATTAGAAATTAATTATAAGAAAAAAAAAAACAAGAAAAAATACCAACACATGGAGACTAAATAACATTCTACTAAACAGCCAATGGTTCAACAACAACAACAACAAAAAATGAAAGAGAAAATTAAAGAATACCTTGAAACAAGTGAATATGAAAACACATTTCAAAACCTATGGACACTGGTGGGGGGTGGGAGGGATGGGGTGGCTGGGTGATAGACATTGGGGAGGGTATGTGCTATGGTGAGTGCTGTGAATTGTGTAAGACTGATGAGTCACAGACCTGTACCTCTGAAACAAATAATACATCATATGTTAAAAAAAAAAAAAGAAGAAGAAGAAGAAGATAGCAGGAAGGGATAAATGAAGGGGGGGGAATCAGAGGGGGAGACGAACCATGAGAGACTATGGACTATGAGAAACAAACTGAGGGTTCTAGAGGGGAAGGGGTGGGGGGATGGGTTAGCCTGGTGATGGGTATTAAGGAGGGCACGTTCTGCATGGAGCGCTGGGTGTTATGCACAAACAATGAATCATGGAACACTACATCAAAAACTAACATAAACATAACATTAAAAAAAAAAACCTATGGGACACTGAAAAACACTTCTAAGAGGAAAGTTTATAGTGATACAGGCCTACCTCAAGAAACAAGAAAAATCTCAAATAAATAATTTAACCTTATACCTAAAGCCACTAGAAAAAGAACAAAGTCCAAATTTAGTAGAAGGAAGGAAATAATAACTGCTAGAGCAGAAATAAAGGAAACAGAAGCTGAAAAAAAAAACCCACTAAGAACTTTTCTTTGAAAAGATGAACAAAATGAACAAACCTTTAACCAGATCATCAAGAAAGAAGACTTAACTATATAAAAAAATAAAAGAATATTAAAATTAACATCACAGTAATACCAAGGATTATAAGATACTATTACAAACAATTATATGCCAATAAATTGGACAACCTAAAATAAATGGATAAATTCCTAGAGACATGCCACCTTCCAAGACTGAACCAGAAATAGAAAATCTGAAGAGATGGATTACTAGTAATTAAATTGAATCAATAATAAAAAAATTTTCCATCAAATACAAGTCCAAAACCATACAGCTTCAGAAGTAAATTCTATCAGACATTTAAGAAAAGAGTTAATACCTATCCTTTTCAAGCTATTCCAAAATCTGAACAGAAATATTTCAAATTTGGGGTGCCTGGGTGGCTCAGTTGGTTAAGCGACTGCCTTTAGCTCAGGTCATGATCCTGGAGTCCCAGGAACAAGTCCTGCATCAGGCTCCCTGCTCAGCAGGGAGTCTGCTTCTCCCTCTGACCATTCCCCCCTCTCATGTGCTCTCTCTCTCTCTCTCGCATTAAAAAAAAAAGAAAAGAAAAAATATTTCCAAATTCATTCTATGATGCCAACATTACCCTGATACCAAAACCAGACAAAAACACGACAAAGAAAGAAAATTATATGCTAAAATCCTTAGCAAAATATAAGAAAACCAATTTCAATAACACATTAAAAGGATCATACACCATGATCAAGCGAGATTTAATCTAGGGATGCAAGATGGTTCAATATCCACAAAACATGCAAAGTGGTTTTTAGGACATTAATAAAATGAAGGATAAAAATACTAGGATCACCTCAATAGATGTAGAAAGAACATTTGACAAGATCAAACATCCACTTATGAGTAAAAAAAAAAAAAAACACAAAAAACCAGCTTACAGAAAAGTGAGTATAGAGGGAATGTACTTCAACACAATTAAGGCCATTATGTCAAAAACTAATGATGTATTGTATGGTGACTAACATAACATAATATTATAAAATAAAATTTTTTAAAAAGACCATTATGACAAACCAACAACATCATACTCAGTGTTGATTAGGAAATAAGACAAAGATGACTACAATCATCATTTTTAGTAAATATAGTACTGGAAGTACTAGAAATGGCACTCATACATACATACAAACATAAGCAAGGAAGCAGGCATTCAAAATGGCAAGGAAGAAGTAAAAATGTTGGGCGCCTGGGTGGCTCAGATGGTTAAGCATCTGCCTTCGGCTCAGGTCATGATTCCAGGCTCCTGGGATCGAGTCCCGCATCGGGCTCCCTGCTCAGCAGGGAGCCTGCTTCTCCCACTGCCTCTCTCTCTGTCTGTCTCTCATGAATAAATAAATAAAATCTTTAAAAAATAAAAAGAAGTAAAAATGTCATTACTTGTAGATGACATGATATAAATATAGAAAACCCTAAAGATTCCACCAAATAACTATTAGAACTAATAAAGGTATTCAGTAAAATTGCAGGATACAAAATTAATATATAAAATTCTATTGCATTTCTATATACTAATAATGAAATACGAGAAAAAAATGAAAAAATCTCATTAACCATTGCATAAAAAGAATAAAATATTTAGGAATAAATTTAACCAAGGAGGGTAAAAAATATAAGATATTGATGAAAGTAATCAAAGAAACACAAATCTATGGAAATATATGCCATATCTATGGATTAGAATATTGTTAAACTATTCATTCCATCTGAAGCAATCCACAGATTCAATGCAATCTCTATCAAAATACCAATACTATTTTTCACAGAATTAAAACAAATAATCCTAAAATTTGTATAAAACCACAAAGGATCCCCATTAGCCAAAGCAGCCTTGAAAAATAAGAATAAAACTAGAGGCATCACAGGGGCGCCTGGGTGGCTCAGTCATTGGGCGCCTGCCTTCGGCTCAGGTCATGATCCCAGGGTCCTGGAATTGAGCCCCACATCAGGCTCCCTGCTCAGCGGGAAGCCTGCTTCTCCCTCTCCCACTCCCCATGCTTGTGTTCCCTCTCTCATTGTGTCTTTCTCTGTCAAAAAACAAAAAACAAAAAACAAAACAACTGAAGGCATCACAATCTCAGATTACAAATTATACTACTAAGTGAGCCATGTGCAGCCCAAGCCCATTAAGCTGGCCAGGGTCACCAAGGTGCTGGGCAGGGCCGGCTTGCAGGGACAGTGCACACAGGTGTACATGGAGTTCATGGACCACACAAGCCGAGTCATCATCCACAATGTGAAAACCCCTCTGTGCGAGAACAACCTGTTCACCTAATTGGAGTCAGAGTGAGAAGCTCAGAGGCTGCAATGAACTTATGGCTGGGTCGTGGATGTCTGGGTCAACCACTTGGCTTACAGGGATGATCTGCTATTTTTAACAAAGTATACTAATTAAAACTGTATGGTACTGTCATGAAACAGCTGTGTATCAATGAAACAGAATAGGGAGCCCAGATATAAAAACCTTACTTACATGGTGAGTTAATCTACAACAAAGGAAACAAGCATGTATAGTGGAGAAAAGACAATCCTTCAACAAATAGTTCTACACAAACTGAACAGCTAATGTAAAAGAATGAAACTGGACCACTCTCCTGCATGATATACAAAAATAAACTAAAAATAAACTAAAGACATTAATGTAAGACCTGAAACCATAAAACTCCTAAAAAAACAGGCAGTAATCTCTTGGACATCTGTTTTAGGAATATTCTTTCAGAACTGTATCCTCAGCCAATGCAATAAAAGCAAAAATAATTGTGACTACATCCAAGTAAAATGCTTTTGTACAGCAAAGGAAACAATCAACAAAATCAAAAGACAACCTACTGAATGAGAGGAGATATCTGCAAATAACATATCTGATAAGGGATTAATATCCAAATAAATGAAGAACTCATACAACTCAACAGCAAAAAACCCCAAACAACTTGATTAAAAACTGGGCAGAGAATCTGAAAATACATTTTCCAAAAGAAGACATATAATGGCCAACAGACACATGAAAAGATGTGCAGTGCAAATCAAAACCACAATGAGATCACCTTAAACCTGTCAGAATGCTAGTACTTAAAATAGAAATAAGTGTTGGGCAGGATTTGGAGAAAAGGAAACCCTCACGCACTGTTGGTAACAATGTAAACTGCTGCAGCAGTTGAAGGTCCCTCAAAAGCAATATAAAGGTCCCTCAAAAAAAAGAAATGGAAATACCATAAAATCCACCTAACCTATTTCTGGCTACTTGAAGAAAACAAAAACACTAATTAAAAAAGATATGTTTCTCTTGTTCCTCTTTCATATGTTCCTCTATGTTCATTGCAGCATTATTTACAATAGCCAAGATATATAAGCAACCTGCGTCCATCAACAGATGAATGGATAAAGATGAGGCACACACACACACACACACACACACTGGAATATGATTCAGTCATATAAAAGGATAAAATCTTGCCATTTTTAACCACATGGATGGACCTAGAGGGTACTACACAAATGACATGTCAATCAGAGAAAGACACATGCCATATGATTTCACTTTTATGTGGTATCTAAAATACAAAACCAACAAAGGAAACAAAACAGAAACAGAATCACAGATTCAGGAAACTGTTGGTTACCAGAGGGAGAAGTGGTGGGAGATGAAAAAAAATAAAGAGGATTAAGAGGTAAAAACTTTCAGTTGTAAAATAAGTCAATCATAGGTAAGGTACAACATAGGTAATATAGTCAATAATATTGAAATAATTTTGTATGGTGACAGTAACTAGACTTATTGTAGTGACCATTTTGTAATGTATAAAAATATCAAATCACTATGAGGTTCACCTGAAACTAATAGGATATATATTTTTTAAGATTTTATTTATTTATTTGACAGAGAAAGACACAGCGAGAGAGGGAACACAAACGGGGAGTGGGAGAGGGAGAAGCAGACTCCCCATCGAGCAGGGAGCCCCATGCGGGACTCGATCCCGGGACTCCAGGATCATGACCTGAGCCGAAGGCAGTCGCTTAACCAACTGAGCCACCCAGGCGCCCACTAATAGGATATTTTATGTCAGTTTTATTTCAATTGAAAAAATAAATAAAAAGGAAACTGTCCCATTCCTAATAGCATCAAAAATAACAAAATACTTAGGAATAAATTTAGCCAAGGAAGTGAAAGATATGTACAATGTAAACTATAAGACTTTGTTAACATAATCAAAGACACAAATAAAAAGGCATCCTGTATTCATGGTTTGGAATTAATACTGTTAAAATGGCCAAAATACCAAAAGTAATCTTCAGATTCAATACAATCCCTATCAAAATACAAAAGGTATTCTTCACATAAACAAAACAAAGAATCCTAAAATTTGTGTGAAACCACAATGGACCCTTTAAAGCCTAAGCATTCCTGAGGAAAAAAGAAGAAAGACATTACACTTCCACATTTCAAACTATATAATACAAAACTATGGCAATGAAAACATGGTACTGGCACAGAAAAAGACACATCAATGAATGAAACAGAATAAAGAGACCAGAATTAAATCCTGTCCTATATGGTCAACCAATATTCAACAAGGGAGCTAAGAACACCCAATTGAGAAAGGACAGTCTCTTCAACAAACGGTTCTGGGAAAACTGGAGAAACGCATGCAGAACAATGACACTGAACCCCTATTTCACACCACTTGCAAAAATTAACCTGAAAAGGATCAAAGACTTAAACATAAGACCTGATACCATAAAATTTCTAGAAGGAAATGTAGGGAAGAAGCTTGCTGATATTGGTATTGGTAATGATTTTTTTGGGCATGATGCCAAAAACACCAACAACAAAAGCAAAAATGAACAAATGGAATTATATCAACTGAAAAGCTTTGACAGGATTGGGTACGTCCAGGGTGGTATGGCCATAGACCAACTTAAAAGCTTCTGTATGGCAAAAAGAACAATTAACAAAATGACAAACAATGTACGGAATGGGAGAAAATTTTTGCAAACCATATATTAGGGGTTTCACTTATTTGTGAAACATAAGGAATAGCATGGAGGCCATTAGGAGAAGGAAGGGAAAAATGAAGCGGGGGAAATCAGAGGGGAAGAGGACCCATGAGAGACTATGGACTCTGGGAAACAAACTGAGGGTTTTAGAGGGGAAGGGGGGTGGGAGATGGGTTAGCCTGGTGATGGGTATTAAGGAGGGCACATATTACATGGAGCACTGGGTGTTATATGCAAACAATGAATCATGGAACACTACATCAAAAACTAATCATGTAATGTATGGTGACTACCATAACATAATAATAAAAAATGGAGTTAATATATACAGAATATATATAATAAAAACCAAACAATAAATTAGGCAGAAGTACTATGTAGACATTTTTTTTCCGAAGAAAACATCAAAATGGCCAAGAAGTAAATGAAAAAATGCTCAGCATCACTAATCATCTGGGATATACAAATTAATACCACAATGAAGAGTGAGGGAACATGGCAGAGTAGGAGGATCCTGAGCTTACCTCCTAACCACTGACACACAAGGGCATCAACTACATGTAATGCAACTCACTCTGAAAATGACCTGAAGATTTCAGAGCAGATCTTTCATAGCTAAAGACTTAAAGAGAAGGCCACATTGAAAAGGATAGGAGAGGTAGAGATATGATTGGAACCAAACCCCCTATGTGGCAACAGCAATTAGAGAGAGTTCACAGGTACAGAGGGGTGAGGGGATTAAGCCCCACACCAGGCACCCCAGCCCTCAGAACCTGTACTAGGAAGATGAATCCTCATAATGTCTGGCTCTGAAAATCAATGGGACTCTGATTTTTCTCGCAGATAACTCTGGGAGAGCCAGGGGGCTTTAGAAAACTGTCTCTGCTCTTAAAGGGTCAGCATGTTATATCAATCAGTTCAAGAATGGAAACAGCAGTTTGAAAAGTGCCAAGGCAATACCTGAAGATTTATTGACTAATTTTAGGGCATGTGCCAGAGGGGCACGGATCTGCTGGAGCTTTTCCTGGGAACTGAAGTACTGGCAGTCACCATTTTCCTGCCCTCCTTCAGCCTAGGTGGCCAGATGCTTACAGAAACCAGTACTGATACCTTCCTTCTACCTTACTAGCGCTGCTTGTCCTGTTCCCATGCTCCCCTGTGGATTACCCAACCTGTCCACACTGGCAGGAGCTCCTCTGAAGTGGCTTCCACACTGCCACACCTGGTAGGCATCCCCAGTAAGGACAGGCATCCCCACAGACCAACTATTGCACTGCCACGCCTAGTGGCCAGCCCTGGCTGGGACAGGAATCCCCAAGGACAGGGGAACCTAGCCCCTCTCATCATCACACACACAGTATCTAATTCATCTTGGGATGAAAACCCACACTACTGCACCCACAGTAGTTGTCCTTGGTTACTGCAGACAGCTGGGCTGAGGGCAGGCACCACACACCAGGGTAGCTCAGCAACAACAGGACGGCACAGGCAGCCCACACAGGGGACAACCTGGGAACTTCTGATTCTGGTGATCAGGAGGAATTTTGGAACTGGGACCCAAAGGATGCCTTCTACATAAGTCTACTACTTTGAAAACGGGGAGACATAACTGACAGACCTAATACATAGAAACAAACACTCACCAAATGAAGAGACAGAGGAATATGTTCCATTGAAAGAAAAGGATAAAACCTCAGGGGAAAAAATGCTAAATGAAATGGTGATAAGAATCTACTTGATAAAGAGTTCAAAGTAATGGTCATAAAGATATTCACTGGGTGTTATACGTAACTAATGAATCGTTGAACACTACATCAAAAACTAATGATGTACTATATGTTGGCTAATTGAACATAAAAAAAAAGATACTCATTGGACTTGCGATAACAGATGAACATAGTGAGAACTTTAAAAACACAAAGAAAATATAAAAATGAACCAGTCATGGGGGCGGAGCAAGATGGCAGAGGAGTAGGAGACCTGGATTTCATCTGGTCCCAGGAATTCAGCTGGATAGGGATCAAACCATTCTGAACACCTACGAACTCAACAGGAGATCGAAGAAAAGAATACCAGCAGCTCTCTGAACAGAAAAGCGACCACTTTCTGGAAGGTAGGACATGGGGAGAAGTGAATTGGAGGCGATATTCGGGAGGATAGACGATGGGGGAGGGGGCCTCCATCAGCTGCTTCTGGCAAGTCATAGAGCGGGGAAGCACAAAATCGGAACTTTTAGAAGTTGGCTCTGCTGAGGGATGTCGCTCCAGTGGCTAAGCGGGGGGTGGAACCCTCGCGGGACAGTGTGGTCTCAGGACCCTCGGGGTCACAGAAAGACCAGGGGTGCCTGAGTGGGGCAGAGCTCCCAGGTATCGGAGCAGGGAAGCCAGCTGCAGAGAGGGAGCCAAGGAGTGGGCTTGCAGCTCGGGGTTGCCATAAACCGTGATCCCCGGCACAGTCGGGCCACTGCTCCTCCAGCAGGGACCCAACAAGCGGCAGATCTGGGGAGACTCCCCTTCTTCCCCTGGGAGGAGTGGTGCAGGAGTGCACCGCAGGGATCTGCTGAGTTTGGAGACTCCACATGGGGTTGTGTGCCAGAGATAGAAACGCGCGGTCACAGGCCGGATGAGCACAGAGTGCGGCCGGAGACCGGGGAGATGGGAGTGACTGCTTTTCTCTGGGGGCGCACTGAGGAGCGGGGCCCGGAGTTCTCGAGTTCTCAGCTCCTCTGGGGTGGAGATTGGGAGGCCGCCATTTTCACTCTCGGCCTCCAAAGCCGTAGGGAAAGCTTGCAGGGAACAAAAGCTCCTGAGAACAAACCCGAGCAGGTTACTTAGCCAGGGCGGGCAAGGGCGGGGCAATTCCGCCTCGGGCAAAGACATTTGGGAACCACGGCAACAGGCCCCTCCCCCAGAAGATCAGCAAGAACAGCCAGACAAGACCAAGTTTACCGATCAATGAGAACGGCAGAACTCCAGCGCTAGGAGAATATTGCACATAGAATCCATGGCTTTAGTCTTTCAGTTAATTTTTTTTTATCTGTCTTTTTTTTTTAATTTTTCTTTTTCCCTTTTTCAACCAACATCTTATCAATCCCTTTTTTAAAAAATCTTTTTTATTTTTCATTTTTAGAGTCATATTCTATCCTTTCATAGTAGATACCCTTATTTTTGGCATATATATATATATATATATATATATATATGTAGTTCTCTCTTTAAAATTTAGAGATACAGTTTCTTCTAACAGATCAAAATATACCCTAAATCTCTAGTGTATGGCTTTGTTCTAGTCTCCTGCCTGATCACATTCTCTCCCTTCTTTTATTTCTTTTTTTTTTAAATCCTCTTCTTTCTTTTTTCAAACAACTTCTTATCAATTCTTTTTATAAAATTATTTATAATTTTCATATTTAGAGTCATATTCCATCCCTTCATCGTATTAACCCTTATTTTTGTACAGATATAAGTTTTTCTTTCTTTAAAATTTTGGGAGGTACTTTCTTGTAAAAGACCAAAATACACCCAAAATCTAGTGTGTGGCACTGATCTATGCAACAGCCTGATCATATTTGATCATATTCTGTTTTTTGTTGTTGTTGTTCTGTTTTTGTTTTTCTTTTTTCTTTCTTACCTTTTCTTTTCCCCCAGTTTCAGGTCTTTTCTGATTTGTTTAGAGTATATTTTCTGGGGATGTTGGTACCCTGTTAGCATTTTGTTCTCTCATTCATCTATTCTCCTCTGGACAAAAGGACAAAATGGAAAAAATCACCTCAACAAAAAGAACAGGAGGCAGTACTGACTGCCAGGGACCTACTCAGTACAGACATTAGTACGATGTTGGAACTAGAGTTCAGAATGATGATTTTAAAGATACTAGCTGGGCCTGAAAAAAGCATGGAAGTCATTAGAGAAACCCTTCCTGGAGAAATAAAAGAACTAAAATCTAACCAAGTTGAAATCAAAAAGGCTATTAATGAGGTGCAATCAATAATGGAGGCTCTAACTGCTAGGATAAATGAGGCAGAAGAGAGAATAAGTGATATAGAAGACCAAATGATGGAAAATAAAGAAGCTGAGAAAAAGAGAGATAAGCAACTACTGGATCATGAGGGCAGAATTCAAGAGATAAGTGATACCGAAAGACAAAACAACATTAGAACAATTGGGATCCCAGAAGAAGAAGAAAGAAAGAGGGGCAGAAGGTATATTGGAGCAAATTATAGCAGAGTACTTCCCTAATTTGGGGAAGGAAACAGGCATCAAAATGCAGGAGGCATGGAGAACCCCCCTCAAAATCAATAAAAATAGGTCAACACCCCGACATCTAATAGTAAAACTTACGAATCTCAGAGACAAAGAGAAAATCCTGAAAAGAGCTTGGGAGAAGAGATCTATAACCCACAATGATAGAAACATTAGATTGGCAACAGACCTATCCACAGAGACCTGGCAGGCCGGAAAGCACTGGCATGATATATTCAGAGCACTAAATGAGAAAAATATGCAGCCAAGAATACTATATCCAGCTAGGCTGTCATTGAAAATAGAAGGAGAGATAAAAAGCTTCCAGGACAAACAAAAACTAAAGGAATTTGTAAACACGAAACCAGCCCTACAAGAAATTTTGAAAGGGGTCCTCTAAACAAAGAGAGAGCCTAAAAGTAAGAGAGACCAGAAAGGAACACAGACAATATACAATAACAGTCACCTTAGAGGCAATACAATGGCACTAAATTCATGTCTTTCAATAGTTACCCTGAATGCAAATAGGCTAAATGCCCCAATCAAAAGACACAGGCTATCAGATTGGATAAAAAAACAAGACCCATCGATATGCTGTCTGCAAGAGACTCATTTTAGACACAAAGACACCACCAGATTGAAAGTGAGGGGGTGGAAAACCATTTACCATGCTAATGGACACCAAAAGAAAGCTGGAGTGGCAATCCTTATATCAGACAAATTAGATTTTAAAGCAAAGACTATAATAAGACATGAGGAAGGACACTATATCCTACTTAAAGGGTCTATCCCACAAGAAGATCTAACAATTGTAAATATCTATGCCCTAACATGGGAGCAGCCAATTATATAGGGTAATTAATAACAAAAGCAAAGAAACACATCGACAACAATACAATAATAGTGGGGGACTTATCACTCCCCACACTGAAATGGACAGATCATCTAAGCAAAAGATCAACAAGGAAATAAAGACTTTAAATGACACACTGGACCACATGGACCATTCCCTGCATATTTTCAGACCACAGTGCTTTGAAACTAGAACTCAATCACAAGAGGAAAGGCAGAAAGAACTCAAATACATGGAGGCTAAAGAGCATCCTACTAAAGAATGAATGGGTCAACCAGGAAATTAAAGAAGAATTTTAAAAATTCATGGAAACGAAAATGAAAACACAACTGTTCAAAATCTTTGGGATGCAGCAAAGGCAGTCCTAAGAGGAAAGTATATAGCAATACAAGCCTTTCTCAAGAAACAAGAAAGGTCTCAAGTACACAACCTAACCCTACACCTAAAGGAGCTGGAGAAAGAACAGCAAATAAAGCCTAAACCCAGCAGGAAAAGAGAAATAATAAAGATCAGAGCAGAAATCAATGAAATAGAAGCCAAAAGAACAGTAAAACAGATCAACGAAACAAGGAGATGGTTCTTTGAAAGAATTAACAAGAATTGATAAACCCCTGGCCAGACTTATCAAAAAGAGAAGAGAAATGACCCAAATCAACAAAATCATGAATGAAAGAGGAGAGATCACAACCAACACCAAAGAAATACAAACAATTATAAGAACATATTATGAGCAACTCTATGCCAGCAAATTAGATAATCTGGAAGAAATGGATGCATTCCTAGAGATGTATCAACTACCAAAACTGAACCAGGAAGAAATAGAAAACCTGAACAGACCAATAATCACTAAGGAAATTGAAGCAGTCATGACCAAAAATCTCCCAACAAACAAAAGCCCAGGACCAGATGGCTTCCCAGGGGAATTCTACCAAACATTTAAAGAAGAATTAATACCTATTCTTCTGAAACTGTTCCAAAAAATAGAAATGGAAGGAAAACTTCCAAACTTGTTTTATGAGGCCACCATTACCTTGATCCCCAAACCAGACAAAGACCCCATCAAAAAGGAGAATTACAGACAAATATCCTTGATGAACACGGATGCAAAAATTCTCACCAAAATACTAGCCAATAGGATCCGACACTACATTAAAAGGATTATTCACCATGACCAAGTAAGTGGAAGATCTCTACTCTGAAAACTTCTAAACATTAATAGAAGAAATTGAAGATGACACAAATACATGGAAAGCTATCTTATGTTCATAGATTGGAAAAATCAGTATTGTTAAAATGTCAATACTATCAAAGGGCATCTATAGATTCAATGAAATACCTATCAAGTTTTCAGTGGCATTTTTTATAGAAGTATGAAAAAATCCTAAAGTTTATATGGAATCACAAAAGATCCCAAATATCCAAAGCATTCTTGAACAAGAACAAAGTAGGACGTATAACACTTGCTTACTTGAAGCTATGCTATACAGCTATAGTAATCAAAACAGTATGGTAACTGGAATTCAAAACAGACAAATAGACCAATGAAACAGTATTGACAGCCCAGAAAAAAACCCAAGCATTTACAGTTAACTAATATTTGATATAGGAACCAATAAAACTCAGTGAAGGAAAGATAGCTTTTTCAATAAACTGTGCTGGGAAAATTATATATTCACATATAAAAGTATAAAACTTGACCTCTATATTATAAACACACAAAAATTAAGTGAATTAAAACTTAAATTTAAGACTAAAACCTTGAACCTCCTAGCAGAAAACATAGGAAAAAAATTTGACATGGGTCTTAGCAATGAATTTTTGGACATGACAACTAAAGCACAAGCAATAAAATTTTAAAAATAAACAAATGGAAATACATCAAAGTAAAAAGCTTCCCAGCAAAAGAAAAAAATCAACAAAGTGAAAAGACAATTTATCGAATGAGAAAAATATTTGCAAACCATCTATCTGATAGAGGGTTAATATCCCAAATACATAAGGAACTCCTACAACTCAATAGCAAAAAAAAAAAAAAAAAAAAAAATCCAATATAAAAAATGGTCAAATTATCTGAATAGACATTTCTCCAAAAAAGACATGGTATATGAAAAGATGCTCAACATCACTAGTCATTATGAAAATGCAAACGAAACCACAATCAGATTTCATCTCATACTGGTTAGAAAAGCCATCATCAAAAAGCCAAGAGATAAATGCTGGAGATGTGGAGAAGAAGGATGTGCACTATTAGTAGGATTGTAAACTGGTACTGCCACTATGGACAAGAGTACAGATGAGCCTCAAAAAACTAAAAATAGAACTACATATGATCCAACAATTCCACTTCTGGGAATATATCCATAGGAAACAAAAACACTAACTTGGAAAGATACCCGAACCCCTCATGTGTATAGTGGCATTATTTACAATAGCCAACACATGGAAAAAAGCTAAATGTTCATCAGTGACTGAATGGACAAAGAAGCTATGGTATACACACACACACACACACACACACAAGGAAACACTCATCCATAAATAATGAAGAAATTTTGCCAATTGTGACAATCTGGATGTAGCTTGAGGGCATTGTACTAAGTGACAGGAGTCAGAGAAAAACAAATACTGTATGATCTTGTTTATATGTATAATCTAAACAAACAAAAATCATAGAAAAAGAGAGATTTGTGGTTATAGTCAGGGGTTGGAGGAAGGATAAGTTGGAAGCTGATGAAAAGTTATAAACTTCCAGTTATAAGAACTAAGTACAACATGAGGCTATAGTTAATACTACTGTATGATATATGTACGCAAATTGTTAAAAGAGTATATCCTAAGAATTCTCATTACATGTGAATTTTTTTTCTTTTTATTGTATGTATATGAGATGACAAATGCTAACTAAACTGATAGTGGTAGTCATTTACAGTGTATGTAACTTAAACCACTATGCTGTACACCTTAAAGTTATACAGTGGTATATGGCAATTACATCTTAAAGCTAGAAAATGAAAAAAAATAAATATAAAAACAAAAAATTGTTACAAAAGTGAATATTCGGAACCGATGGAAGTGAAGACTATGAAGTTTAAGCTTCATTCATGGATCATGTGCCCCTGCCCTCACATACATGCAAATAATTAACATCATTTTAGTTTGTTTGTAAGAATAAAAGATTATAAATTACCTAAATGTCCACCAGTAAAGACTGGTTAAATAAATTATGGTACCTTCACACAATGGATAACTATGCAGTGATTTTAAAATTTTGAAAGTCCTGGATACACAAAATCAAATAGGCCTCAAAAGATATTGTCAAAACAAACAATCACAAACTCAAGGTACACAGGAACACATAGAACATATGATTTGTGTCGAAGAAAGGGTGAGGAGTCAGCTTCAAGGAGCTTCACTGGTGTTCTCGCAAAACTTTCTAGTGGGTGGTGCTGAGAGTTACACTCAGCAATGGTCAGGGTTATGACTTAGTTCTCTGCCTAGGCAGAAGGGCAGGACCAGGATATGTAGTCAGCAAGGCTCTTTGAGGTCTCAAATGAGGCAGGCCTGCATTCCATGGAGTTCCCTTGTCAAACTGTGCCACTGTCTTGTCTCTGCAGATGAGAAAAACTGCTGGTTGGAACTGCTATTTGTGTGCTTTAAATAGGAATTTGGTTTGCCCAGATCTGAGAGTGGATTGCTGCAAACCCCTTCTCCCCCTTCTCTGTCACAGTCTGATTTCCAGTGGTCAAGCCCCATAGATTTCCCTACAATCCCTGAGGGGCAAGGCTGGAGTAACCCATTCCCAAGGAGTGGCCAATGATGCTGGGGAGCTGGATGTCCATCTAGGGCTCTCTTTTCCCACTGAAACCATAGGCTCAGGTGAGTACTCTTGGTTTATTGCTCCACTGACCTGAGGGAGGGGAACTGGGGTCAGCATATAGCCTCTCCTCTAATCCTTCTAATATGGTCTCATTCTCTGTGATGAAGGGGATGCTTCAGTCTTATCCCCATGTTCTAGGACTTTCACAGTGGTGGCTTGTCCTTGAAGAGTTGTTAGTTGTTCATTTGAGGGAAAATGAAGTTAGAAACAACCTACATCTTTTTTAAGGTCAATTCCCAAGTCATTCCCCATGTATAGCCCATCTCCAGCTGAGTGTAGCTCTTGGCTCCACCTAACTAGAAAGCCTTGCCATAAAATCTGTAAAACTTGGAGCTAACTGTCCCACTCTGTTTGAAAAGGGAAACTAATTTATGGTCGCATCCACAGCTGAGGGTAGCTCCCAGCCCCTTTTGACCAGGAAGCCTGAACAGAACATCTGGGAAGCTGCTTAGCTCAGCAATACTTTAGTGGAAAGTTTGGCAGGCTTCATTGCAAAGTAGCAGAGCAAAGCAGATAGCCCTGTCTTGTCAGGAAGTCTGGGGCACAGTTCTGCTTCAGTCAAGACTCCAAACAAAAAGCCTTGCAGCAGGTTTTGCCACCCTGCCCAGGCAGGGGAGCTAATTCATATCCCCATTCACTGCTAAGGCTAGCTCTTGGCCCTGACTGACCAAAAAGCCTGGACTGAGCACCTAGAAAACTATTTTTCCCAGAGCATTTGAATAAAGTACCTGCCTAGTGGTGCTGCCATCTGCAGAGCCAATCTGGTGACAGTTTAGCCTGAAAGCTTGGTGCATAGGTACACCTGATTAGCTTGTCAGTCTTGGGGTCAGCTGTATGCCTTTCTCCACCCCAAGCGGAGAAGCTAATCTTTTGCCCTGACCACTGTTGAATACAGCCACCAATTTTGTTAAACACAAACCACAGTCAGAGTTCTCAGGAATCTCAATAGCCCACCTTACAGCTCTGACTAAAGTGGGACTTGAGTGGAGAACACAGCCAGCAGCTCTGTGCATTCAGAGTGCAATTTGATAGTCCTGTTTATCTGGGGAGCAAAGCACACAGGTCTGTCTGATTTGGTTACCAAACAATAAACCTTGTCAGCCCTGGAGCCTTTTCTGCAGTCCCAAACTGGCGGGAAAGCTAGTTTACAGCTCTGGCCAAAGCTGAATACAGTTTCCAGCCTGACCAGACCAAAAAAGCTAACCAAAGCTCCTGGAAATCTGTGTAACTCATCCTGCCACTTCGATTATAGCAGCAGATGAGCAGGGAGCTGGCAAGTATCATTACCCCTCTGCAGAGCTAGCAGAGTTGTCCATCAGTCCAGGGAACTTGATGCATAGTCCTCCCTAATTTTATCCCAAAACAAGAGCCTTGCCAGCCTTAAGGTCTGAACAAGGGCCCTAATATACAGAACAACAGCAGAATATACATTCTTCTCAAACACACATGAAACATTTTTTAGGACAGACCATATGTTAGGCCACATAACAATTAGTAGGAAACTCAAGAAGTTAAAATCATACCAAATATGGACCACACTGGAGCATACTGACCACAATGGTTATAAATGAGAAATCAATAACAAGAGAAAACCTGGGAAACTCATGAATCCATGCAAATTAAGTTTCCTGAATAACCAATGGATCAAAGAAGAAATCAAAAGGGAAATAAACATTTTGAGACAAATAAAAATGGAAACATGATGTACCAAAAATTATGGGATGAGGCAAACATATTTCTAAGAGGAAATTTTATAGCTATAAACACAATACATCAAGAAAATGGAAAGATCTCAAATAACCAACCTAATTTAACACCAAAAGGAACTAGAAGAACAAAAACAAAATAAGGCCAAATTAGGAAAAGGAAAGAAATGATAATTAGAACAGAAATAAATGAAACTGAGAACAGAAAAACAATAAAAATATTTTAACAATTTGTTCCTGTAGCAATTGTAAAGATAAAAAAAATTGGCAAAACTTTATCTAGATTAACCAAGGAAAAAAGAAAGAGGATCCAATTCAACAAAATTATAAATGGAAAAGAAGACATTATAACTGATGTCCCAGAAACACAAATAATCAAAAGAAGCTACTATGGACAACTATATGCCAACAACTGAACAACCTAGAAGTGGAAAATTTTTAGAAACATATAACCCACCAAGACTTATTCAGGAAGAAAAAGAAAATCTGAATACAACAATTACTAGTAAGAGGATTGAATCAGTAATCAAAAATTTTCCAGTGAAGTGAGCCCAGGACCAGACAGCTTCATAGGTGAATTTTACCAAGTATTTAAAGAAAAATTAACAGCAATCTTTCTTAACTTTTCCCAAAAAAATTGAAGAAGAGGAAATAGTCTCAAACTCATTTTATGAGGGCAGCATTACCCAGATACCAATGCCAGAAAAGGACATTCTCAGAAAATAAAAACTGCAGGCCAACACCCCTGATGAATATAGATGCAAATATTTTCAATAAAATACTGGCAAACCAAATTCAGTAGCTTTAAAAGAATCATTTATCATGACCAACTGGTATTTATGTCTTGGATGCAAGAATGGCTTAACATATATAAATCTATGTGATATGTTAATGGAATGAAAGAAAAAATCATATGATCATCTGAATAGACACAGAAAAAGCATACAACATTCGACATCCATTCATGTTAAAAAATCTCAAAAGATTAGGTAGAGATGGAATATATCTTAATATAATAAAGGCTGTGCATGACAAAGCTGAAAGCCTGAAAGCTTTTTCTCTAAGTTCAGGAACAAGTCAAGGGTGCTCACTCTTGCCACTTCTATTTGACATATTACTGAAAGTTCTGGCTAAAGCAATCCAGCAAGAAAAAGAAATTAAAGTCATTAGAATTAATAGGGAATAGGTAAAATTGTTTCTATTTGCTATTGACATGATTTTATATATAGATTATTCTAAATTCCAATTAAAAATTTGATATAATCAACAAATTAAGTAAAATTGTAGGGTATAAAATTAACATACAAAAATCAGGAGTGTTTCTATACATTAATGAATAATCTTAAAAAAGATAGGAAAAGATCCAATTTACAATAGCAATAAATAAAATATTTAGAAATAAATTTAACCAAGGAAGTCAGTTTTACTTTGAATACTATAAGACATTGATGCAAGAAATCAAAGACAAAAATAAATAGAAAGGTACCCAGTATTTATGGTTGGAAGAATTAATATTGGTAAAATGTCCATACTATCCAAAGTCATCTATAGATAAAATGCAATCTCTATTAGGATTCCAATGGCATTTCTTACAGAAATAGAAAAAAAAAATCCTAAAATTTGTACAAAACCACAAAAGATGCTGGATAGCCAAAACAATACTGAGAAAGAAAAACACAGAAGGCAGCATAACACTTACTGATTTCAAACTATATTATAAAGCTTTGGTAATTAAAAAAAAATATGTTACTGGCAGGTTAGCCTGGTGATGGGTATTAAAGAGGGCATGTACTGAATGGAGCACTGGGTGTTATACGCAAACAATGAATCATGGAACACTACATCAAAAACTAATGATGTAATGTATGGTGATTAACATAAAACAAAATTAAATTTAAAAAAAACAGACACATCTGGGCGCCTGGGTGGCTCAGTTGGTTAAGCGACTGCCTTCGGCTCAGGTCATGATCCTGGAGTCCCGGGATCGAGTCCCGTGTCAGGCTCCCTGCTCGGCGGGGAGTCTGCTTCTCCCTCTGACCCTCCTCCCTCTCATGTGCTCTTTCTCATTCTCTCTCTTTCAAATAAATAAAAAATCTTAAAAAAAAACCAAAAAAAACAAAAAAAAAACCAGACACATCAATGGAACAGAATTGAGGCCCTAATAGTAAACCCATGCATATAAGTCAACCAATATTTGACAAGGATATCAAGAATTCTCAGTGGAGAAAAGACAGTCACTTCAATAAATAGTGCTGAGAAAATTGGATATTCACATGTAAAAGAATGAAATTATACTCATTTCTTACACCACTAAAATAAACTCAAAATAAATTAAAGACTGAAACTGTAAACCTCCTAGAAGAGAATATAGGAAAAAAGTTCCTTGACATGGTCTTAGCAATATTTTTTGGACAGGACACACAAGAAATTAAAAAAAAAAAAAAAGAGTGACTACATCAGACTAAAAAGCTTCTGAATAGCAGAAGAAATGATCAACAAAATAAAAACTCAATCTACAGAATGGGAAAACAATTGCAAACCATATATGTGATAAGGTGTTAATATTTAAAATATGTAAAGAACATATACATTTCAATATCAGAAAAAATAAAAGAATTAAAATGTGGACAAAGGACCTGAATAGACATTTTTCCAAAGAAGATATTCAAATGGCCAATAGGTACGCAATTAGGTTCAATATCACTAATCACTTGGGAAATGCAAATCAAAACCACAATGAGGTATCAATCTCATGCCTGTCAAGATGACTATTATTAAAAAGACAAGACATAACAAGATCTGGCAAGGCTATGGACAAAAGGGAACCCTTGGGCACTGTTGGTGGGATTATAAATGGAGGATACAAAAAATATTAAAAATAAAATGACCGTGTGATCCAGCATATATTCTGGGGATACATCTGAGGGAAAAAGATCATGATGATGAAGAGTTATTTGTACCCACTACTTTCGTTGCAGCATTATTTACAATAGCCAAAACATGGAAACAACATAAGTGCTCACCAACAGATGAATGGATAAAGAAGAAGTTGTAGTTTGTACACGTGTACACACACACACACACACACAGTGGAGTACTGAATACTCTTTGGCCATGAAAAGTACAGAAATCCTCCCAATTGTGACAACATGGATGAACCTTGTTTGAAGATGTTATGCTAAATTAAATAAGTAAGACAGAGAAAGACAAATACCATACGATCTCACTTCTATGTGGAATCTTAAAAACAAAGCCAAAACCAACCATAAAACAAAAAAGCAAAACTCAGACTCATAGAAAAACAGATCTGACTTCCAAAGAAGATGGCAGAGTAGAAGGATCCTAAACTCACTTCATCCCACAGATACACCTGCATAACACCCACATCAGTGTAAATAACCCAGAAAATGACCCAAGGCCTGCCAGAACAGACTTTTCACAGCTAAAGGTAGAGAAGAGGCCATATCAAAAAATAGTAGGAAGGGAGAGAAGGGGTCAGGAACCCAACAGAGCCATGAGACTGTCTGTAGGAGGGAGGGATACTGCAAGCACAGAGAAGGGATAGGAACAAACCCTGAACCAGGCACCTTGGGTGCCAGGCAAAGGGGGCCTGCACTGGGAAGATAAATCTCCATAATATTTGCCTTTGAAAACCAGAGGGACTTAACTTCATGGTTTTTTTTCTTTTTTAAGATTTTATTTATTTGAAAGAGAGAGAAATAGTGACAGAGCACAAGTGGGGGGTGGGGGAGAGAGAGAACCAGGCTCCCTGCTGAGCAAGGAGACCCAAGCGGGCTCGATCCCAGGACCCCAGGATCATGGCCTGAGCCGAAGGCAGACACTTAGCCAACTGAGCCACCCAGGTGCCCCTTAACTTCCTGAGTTCTTACAATCAGTGGGGCTTTAATACCAGGAACTTTAAAAATCAGCAGACAATTATCATATGATCTCACTCATGTGGAATTTAAGAAACAAAACAGAGGGTATCATAAGGGAAGAGAGGAAAAAATAAAACAAGATGAAATCAGAGAGGGAGACAAACCATAAGAGACTCTTAATCATAAGAAACAAACTGAGGGTTGCTGGAGCAGAGGGGGTTGGGGGGTTGGGGTAACTGGGTGATGGACATTAAGGAGGGCATGTGATGTAATGAGCACTGGGTATTATATAAAGACTGTTGAGTCACTGACCTCTACCTCTGAAACTAAATATATATTATTTTCTTAATTAATTGAATTTAAATTAAAAAAAAGAATCAGCACACTGGCCTGTGGAAGAGCAGGAGGTGATAGGAAATGGAGTCCCCATCCTTAGCATAACGAATAACCCTGCTGAGATACAGCAAGGAAGCAGCAATTTGAAAAGTGCCTGGGGTGTATGGGAAAGAGATTTATTTACTAATCTAGAAAATGTGCTGGAGGAACAAGGATCTTTAGGAGACTTCTCTAAGAGCAAAAGAGCTGGCAAGCACTATTTTTCTCCCTGCCTCCTAGCCTAGATTTGTGGACACCAGTGGGAACCAGCGTGAACACATTCCACCTAGCTTGCTAAAAGCCTGCCCTGCCCCTGTGTGCTCATGTGGGCCCACCCACCTCTAACCCACACTCAGCAGGAGTTCAGTGAAGCTGCTCCAGGTCTTCTCCCAGAGCAGACAGGCACACACCCTGTTAACACTATGCACAACGCGCCCCCCCCCCCCATGTTCTCCTGTGGACCTATCCAAAGAAATCCACCTTTGGCAGGATTATATCCAAAGCAGTGCCACAAGCCTGGCAGTATGCAAACAGCCCAAGCGACTCCAAAGTGACTCTTGCCCTGGGGGTATGGGAAGATAACCACACACACCAGTTCAACTGTGGTGCCACCAGTGAGCTGGGGGCAGATATCTTGCCTGACTGCAGGTCCCAACCACCAATGAAAGACTCTCAGGGAACAACACAGGGAGCATGCCTTGCAGTTTGGTGCCACGACTGCTCGGACAAACACGTGGTCAGACCCAACTCAAGCCCAGGATGGCCCAGACTGGCTCATTAACAACACTGTGACCAAACACTGTGCACAAAATGCAAAGAGAGGAATTGAAGGTGATGGGACTGAAGGCAAAGTGGCTCAGCCACAATAGTAGGTAGGTACCCATGAAATGCCAGATTCTGGTGAGACGTTGAACTACAGGGCATTACAGGACCTCTTCTTCATAAGGCCACCACTTTCAAGAGCATAAAACATAGCTGACTTTCCCAACACATAGAAACAGACACAAAGTTAAGCAAAATGAGGGACAGAAGAATATGTCCCAAATGAAAGAACAAGACAAAATCACAGCAAGAGAGCTAACTGAAACAAAGGTAAGTAATAGGACTGAAGAGAAATTAAATGGTCATAAAGATGCTCTTTAAACTTGAGAAGAATGTGGAGGATCTCAGTGCAATCCTCAACAAAGAGAGGACATAAAAAAGGACCAATCTGAGATGAAGACCTCATTAAGCCAAATTAAAAATACACTATGGGGAATAAATACTAGAATAATGGAAGGCAAAGAATGGATCAGTAAGCTGGAGGACAGAGTAATGGAAAGAAAGCAAGCTCAATAGGATAAAGAAAATATAAAAATAACAAGTGAGAATAGATTATGGGAACTCAGTGACACCATGAAGCGTAACAACATGCACATTATAGGGATCCCATAAAGAGAAGAGGGAGACAAGGGGGAGCAGAACATTTATTTGAAGAAATAGTAACTGAAAATTTCCCTAATGTAGGGAAGGAAACAGAAATCTATATCCAGGAGGCACAAAGAGCTGCCAACAAAATCAACCCAAGGAGGTCCACATCAAGACATAATGTAATTAAAATGGCAAAAAAAAAAAAAAGTAGTGATAAAAGAGGATTTTTAAAATGGCAAGAGAAGGGGTGCCTGGGTGGCACACTTGATTAAGCATTTGACTTTGACTCAGGTCAAGATCTCAGTGTCCTGGGATTGAGGCCTGCTTCCTGCTCTACATTCAGTGGGGAGTCTGCTTCTCCCTTTCCTTATTCCTCTGCCCCTCCCCCTGCTTGTGCTCTCTTTCTCTCAAATAAATAAATAAAATCTTTAAAAAAAAATGGCACGAGAAAACAGTTACATACCAAGGAAACCCCATAAGGCTGTGAGCTGATTTTTCAGCAGAAACGTTGCAGGCGAGAAAAGAGTAGCATGATATATATGAAGTACTGAAATGAAAAAAAAAAAAAACCTGCAACCAAGAATACCCTATCCAGCAAGGTATCATTCAGAATACAAAGAGAGATAAAGAGTTTCCCAAACAAAAGTTAAAGGCCTTCATGACCGCTAAAATAGCCTTACAAGAAATGTTAATGGGGATTCTGAGTGGAAATGAATGAGTATAAGCAGCATTGAGAAAACTTGGAAGCAAAAAAGCAGTAAAATTAAATATATCTATAAGAATCACTTAAGGGATTCACAAAATAAAAGAATGCAAAGCATGACAACATATACCTAAAACGTGTGGCAGAGGAATAAAAATTTAACACTTTTATTTATTTTTTAAAGTTTTCATTTAAATTCCAGTTAGTTAACATATAGTATAATACTAATTTCAGGTGTACAATATAGTGATTCAACACTTCCATACAACTCCGGGGGCTCATCACAAGTGCACTCCTTGATCTCCATCACCTATTTCACCCATCTCCCCACCCACCTCCCTTCTTAGAACTATCAATTTCTCTATAGTTAAGAGTCTGTTTAGGGGTGCCTGGGTGGCTCAGTTGGTTAAGCGACTGCCTTTGGCTCAGGTCATGATCCTGGAGTCTCGGGATCGAGTCCCGCATCGGGCTCCCTGCTCAGTGGGGAGTCTGCTTCTCCCTCTGACCCTCCCCCCTCTCATGTGCTCTCTCTCATTCTCTCTCTCTCAAATAAATAAATAAAAAATCTTTAAATAAAAAAAGAGCCTGTTTATTGGTTTGCCTCTCTTTTTCCCTTTTCTCATTTCTTTCTTAAATTCCATATATGAGTAAAATCATATGGTATTTGCCTTTCTTTAACTTATTTCACTTAGCATAGTACTCTCTAGCTCCATCCATGTCATTGCAAATGGCAAGATTTCATTCTTTTTGATAGCCAAGAAATATTCCATTATAATATTAATGGATATTGTATAATATATAATTGTATAATATATATTGTATAATATATAATACAATATAATGGATATATATGTATGTATATATATAATGGATATATGTATACACACACACACACACACACCCCACATCTTCCTTACCCATTCCTAGGTCAATTAATATTTGGGCTGTTTACATTATTTGCCTATTATTGATAATGCTGCTATAAACATCAGGGTGCATGTATCCCTTTGAATCAGTATTTTTGTATCCTTTGCATAAATACCTAGTAGTGCAATTACTGGATCATAAGGTAGTTCTATTTCTAACTTTTTGAGAAATCTTCATAGTGCTTTCCAGAGTGGCTACTCCAGTTTGCATTCCCACCAACATGCAAGAGGGTTCCCCATTCTCCACATCCTTGCCAACACCTGTTGTTTCTTGTGTTGTTGATTTTAGCCATTCTGACAGATGTGAGGTGATCTCATTGTGCTTCTGATTTGCATTTTCTTGATGATCAGTGATATTGAGAATAGTGATGTTGAGCCACTTTTCATGGGGCTGTTGGCCGTCTGTATGTCTTCTTTGGAAAAAATGTCTATTCATCTACCCATTTTTAAATTGGATTATTAATATTTTGGGTGTTGAGTTTTATAAGTTCATTATATATTTTGGATACTAACAATTTATCAGATATGTCATTTGAAAATATTTTCTCACATTCTGTAGGTTGCTCTTTAGTTGACTGCTTCCTTCACTGTGCAGAAGCTTTTTATTTATTTATTTATTTTTAAAGATTTTATTTATTTATTTGACAGAGAGAGGGAGACAGCGAGAGAGGGAACACAAGCAGGGGGAGGGTCAGAGGGAGGGGGAGGGTCAGAGGGAGAAGCAGGCTTCCCACGGAGCAAGGAGCCCGATGCAGGGCTCAATCCCAGGACCCTGAGATCATGACCTGAGCTGAAGGCAGTCGCTTAACCAACTGAGCCACCCAGGCGCCCCAAGCTTTTTATTTTGATCTAGTCTCTTATTTTTGCTTTTATTTCCCTTCCTTCAGGAGACATATCTAGAAAGAAATTGCTACAGCCGATCTCAAAGAGGTTACTGCCTGTGTTCTCCTCTAGGATTTTTATGGTTCCAGGTCTCACATTTAGGTCTTCCATCCATTTTGAATTTATTTTTGTGCATGGTATAAAAAGTAGTCCAGTTTCATTCTTTTGCATGTTGCTGTCCAATATTCCCAGCACCATTTTTTGAAGAGACTGTCTTTTTCCCATTGGATATTCTTCTCTGTTTTGTCAAAGATTAATTGACCATATAGTTTCAGGTTCATTTCTGGGTTTTCTATTTTGTTCCATTGATCTATGTGTCCATTTTTGTGCCAGTACCATACTGTTTTGATCACTACAGCTTTGTAGTATAACTTGAAGCCTGGAATTGTGATATCTCCAGCTTTACTTTTCTTTTTCAAGGTTGCTTTGGCAGTTTGGGGTCATTTGTAGTTCCATACAAATTTTAGGATTGTTTATTCTATTTCTGTGAAAAATGCTGTTGATATGTTAATAGGGATTACACTAAATCTGTAGATTGCTTTGGATAGTATAGACATTTTAACAATATTTATTCTTCCAATCCATGAGCATGGAATATCTTTCTATTTCTTTTTGCCATCTCTATTTCTTTCATCCATGGTTTATAGTTTTCAGAGTACAGGTCTTTCACCTCTTTTGTTAGGTTTATTCCAAGGTATCTTATTGGTTTTGGTGCAATTATAAATGGGATTGATTCTTAATTTTTCTTTCTGCTGCTTCATTATTGGTGTATAGAAATACAACAGATTCTGTATGTTGATTTTGTATCCTGCAATTTTACTGAACTCATTTATGATATGAGTATGAGTATCATATGAATATGATATATTCTAAGTGCTGAATGGAAAAAAGCTGCAGCCAAGAATACTCTATGCAGCAAGGCTATCATTCAGAATGGAAGAAGAGATAAAGAGTTTCCTAAACAAGAACTAAAGGAGTTTGTGACCACTAAAGCAGCCCTGCAAGAAACATTAAGGGGGGGGGTCTTTGAGTGGAAAGGAAAGATAAAACTGACAAAGACAAGAAAGGATCTCAGAAAATCTTCATAAGCAAACACCACAAACAAGTAATGAAATGGCACTAAATATATATTTATCAATAATTACTCTGAATGTAAATGGATGGACTAAACACTCCAATCAAAAGACAGGGTGTTAGAATGGGAAAAAAACCCAAGACCCATGTATATTTTCCTTCAAGAGACTAATTTTACACCTAAAGGCACCTGCAGATTGAAAGTGAGGGGGTGGAGAACAGTAAAACACAAATTGATGTCAAAAGAAAGCCGGAGTAGCAAACTAGACAAAGAAGGGCACTATATTATAATAAAGGGGACAAACAAGAAGATCTAACAATTGTAAATATTTATGCACCCAACACAGTAGCTCCCAAATATATAGAACAATTAATAACAAACAAAAAGGAACTAATTGAAAACAATACAAAAATAGTAGAGGACTTTAACACGCATCCCAATGTTTATAACAGCACTATCAACAAAAGCCAAAGTATGGAAAGTATGGAAAGAGCCCAAATATCCATTGAATGATGAAAGGATAAAGATGTGAGATACACACACGTATGCACACACACACACACACACACTAGAATATTACTTGGCCATCAAAAACAATGCAACCTTGCCATTTGCAATGACATGGATAGAACTAGTGTGTATTATGCTAAGCCAAATAAGTCAGTCAGAGAAAAACAGATACCATATGATTTCACTCATATATGCAATTTAAGATACAAAACAGATGAACATAGTAGAGGAAGGGACGGTAAAATAAAATAAAATAAGATAAAAATAGTGGGAGGCAGGAGAGACTCTTATAGAGAACAAACTGAGGGTTGCTGGGGGGAATGGGCTAAAAGGGTGATGGATGAAGGAGTACACTTGTGATGAGCACTGGGTGATTTATGCAAGTGATGAATCACTAGATTCTACTCCTGAAACTAATGTTACACCATATGTTAGCTACTTGGAATTTAAATAAAATATTAGACAAAAAATAGAGAAGATTTAATACTATTCTTCTTAAACTATTCCAAAAAATAGAAGGCAAAGTTCCAAATTCATTCTGTGAGTCCAGCATTACCCTGATACCAAGACCAGAAAAAGACACTACAAAATATTAGAACTACAGACAATATCTCTTATGAACATAGATGAAAAAATCTTAACCAGAATATTAGCCAACCAAATCCATCAATACTTTAAAAATTATTCACCACAATCAAGTGGGATTTATTCCTGAGATGCTAGGGTGGTCAATTTTCTCAAATCAATCAATGTGATATATCACATCAACAAGGCAAAGGATAAAAACCATATGATCATTTTAATAGATACAAGAAAGACATTTGATGAAATATAACATCCATTTATGATAAAAACCCTCAATAAAGTAGGTCTAGAGGGAACACACTTTATTTTTTTTTTTTAAGATTTTGTTTATTTGACAGAGAGAGACACAGCGAGAGAGGGAACACAAGCAGGGAGAGTGGAAGGGGGAGAAGCAGGCTTCCCACGGAGCGGGGAGCCTGATGCTGGGCTTGAAGGCAGACACTTAATGACTGAGCCACCCAGGTGCCCCGAGGGAACACACTTTAACATAATAAAGGCCATATATGAAAAACCCACATCTAATATTCTCAATGGGGAAAGATGAGAGATTTCCCCCTAAGATCAGCAATAAGACAAAGATGTCCACTCTCACCACTTTTATTCAACATAGTACTGGAAGTTCTGGCTACAACAATCAGACAAGAAAAGTAATATCAATGGCATCCAAATTGGTAAAGAAGAAGTAAAATTTTCACTATTTGCAGGTAACATGATACTATATATAGAAAACCTTAAAGAGCCCACCAAAAAACTACTAGAACTGATAAATGAATTTATTAAGCTCACAGGATACAAAAATCAATGTACAGAAATTCATTGTACTTCTATACACTAACAATGAAGCAGCAGAAAAATTAAGAAAACGATCCCTTTTACAATTGCACCAAAAATAATAAAATATTTAACCAAGGAGGTTAAACACCTTTATTCTGAAAACTATAAAACATTGATGAAAGAAATTGAAGACTATATGAGCAAATGGAAAGACATTCCATGTTCATGGACCAGAAGAACAAACACTGTTAAAATTTCCATACTACCCAAAGCAATCTACAGATTTAATACATTCCCTATCAAAATACCAATAGCATTTTGCACAGAACTAAAACAATTCTAAAATTTGTATGGAACCACAAAAGACCCCAAACAGCCAAAGCAATCTTGAAAAAAAGAAACGAAAGCTGGAGGTATCACAATTCCAGATTTCAAGTTGTATTATAAAGCTGTAGTAATCAAAACAGTATGATACTGGCACAAAAGTAGACACATAGATCAATGGAACAAAATAGAAAGCCCAGAAATAAACTCACAATGTTATGGTCAATTAATCTTCAACAAATTGGGCAAGAATATGCAATGGGAAAATGATAGTCTCTTCAACAAATGGTGTTGGAAAAACTTAAGAGCAACATGCAAAAGAATGAAAATGAACACTTTCACACCATACACAAAAATGAACTCAAAATGGATTAAAGACCTAAATATGAGACCTGACACTCTAAAAATCCTAGAGGAATGTACAGGAAGTAATTTCTCCGACATTGGCAATACCAACATTTTTCTAGATATGTCCTCTAAGTCAAGGAAAGCCAAAGCAAAAATAAATTATTGCAACTACATCAAAATAAAAAGCTCTCACATGGCAAAAGAAACAATCAACAAAACTAAAAGACAATCTACTGATTGAGATCAGATATTTACAAATGATAATGTGTGATAAGGAGTTAGTATTCAAAATATATAAGGAACTTCTACAACTCAGCACCAAAAACAAACAAAAAAAACCCAGTTCAATTAAAAAATGGGCAGAAGACATGAACAGACATTTCTCCAAAGAAGTCATACAGATGACTAGCAGACACATGAAAAGATAGTCAACATCATTCATCATCAGGGAAATGCAAATCAAAACCACAATGAGATATCATCTCACACCTGTCAGAATGGCTAAAAGCAAAAACACATGAAACAACAAGTGTTGTCAAGGATGTGGACAGAAAGGAACCCTCTTACACTGTTGGTGGGAATGCAAACTTGGTGCAGCCACTGTGGAAAACAGTATGGAGGTTCCTCAAAAAATAAAAAAATAGAATTATCATAGGACCCAGTAATTCCACTACTGGGTATTTACTCAAAGAAAACACAAATACTCATTCAAAAAGATATATGAACCCCATTTTATTGCATTATTTTGGCTATTCTAACAAATGATGTAATAAAATGGGGTTCATATATCTTTTTGAATATATATATATATATATATATATATATAGTGGATCTAGAGAACATAATGATAGATATAATGATAGTATATATATATATATATAAATATAGAAAGAGTATAATGATAGATTAAATAGATAGATGATAGATAGATATCACATCTGGGTGGATCTAGAGAGTATAATGCTAAGTAAAATAAGTCAATCAGCAAAGGAGAAATAGCATATGATTTCACTCATGTGGGATTTAAGAAACAAGTGAACAAAGAAAAAAACCCAAAAAACAAAAAACCCAGACTCTTAAATATAGAGAAGAAACTAGAGATTACCAAAGGAAAGGTGGATGGGGAAATGGGTGAATTAGGTGAAGAGGATTAAGAGTATACTTATTATGATAAGTACTGAGTAATGTATAAAATTATTGAATCAGGATATTGTACATTTGAAAATAATGTAACACTGTACATTAATTATACTGGAAATAAATAATTTTTTAAAAAAGGTTTAACTTTGCTCAGCATAAGAACATTCATATTGTGAAGAAATACTGTGCATGTTATTAATGTGGAATATATTTCATAATACTGTAATAATGTGTGGCAACATCCGGACTCTACACTTTTAGTGGTGAGCATTAAGTAATGGATAGAATTGTGGAATCACTACATTATACACCAGGAACTAATATAACATCTTCAATTATATACTTCAATAATAAATTTTAGAAATGTAAAAAAATATACCATGCCATTCTAACTGTGAGAACCTCAAATTTAATAATGAATATATAATATAAAATATTTTCATTTCAAAAAAAAGGAAAAAGAGATCTGATTGGTGATTATCAAAAGTGGGTGTTAAGGGGTGAGGGAATTGGATGAGGGTGGTCAAAGGTAGAATTTTTCAGTTACAGGATAAATAAATCCTGGGGATATATGTACAACATGATGACTACATTTAACACTTTGTAGTATATATTTGAAAGTTTCTAAGAGAGTAGATCTTAAAAATTCTCATCACAAAGAGTAAAACATTTTTTCTCTTCCTTTTGTGTTTGTACATGATGATGGATATTATCTAAACTTAATATGTTAGTCATTTCACAATATATTTATGTCTTTATGATGTACACCTTTTCCCGACAGTGCTTTATGTTAATTATATCTCAAAAAAAAAAAAAACAACACTAAAAGATAAAAAGTGTGAATGGTTGCTACATGTATAGAGTTGGTCATATAGACATAAAATACCCACAGAAAAAATTGCATTCATTGCACCTAGGAGGGAACCTGGAGTATAGATTTAGAGGGGACTCTTGTGTACCTCCTTGGTCCTTTAGAATTTTAAATCATGTGAATCTAAAATCATACTGATTTGAAACATTCCTTTCTTTCTAATATAGCAATTAATGTTATTATCTTCCCACTAAGCACTGCTTTTGCTATATCCCACCAATGTCAATGTTTTATTTTTATTTAGTAAAAATATTAAATTTCAATACATGCACAAAATTTAAACAGTAAATATAATGGATGGGAAATGAAGTGGAGGTAAATGTGTCAACTCTTGAGAAGTTCTGCTGGAAGAAAAGATGGGGCAATAGCAGGTGGAAGATATGTAGTCAAGGAAAGTGTTGATTTTTTTGCGGGGGAGGTGTTTTCTTTTAGATGCAAGATACTAAACATTGTTTGTATATGGATAGAAATAATTCCTGGAAAAGAGAGAGAGTGGCAATGTATAAATTAGGGGAAGCAGAAGGAACAGCATCCTGCCTGTGACAGAATCTCTGCATCCACTTGCACAAAACAGAAGGATGACAGTATGGGACCTTGAAGAATAAACTGTGTGGGTTGGTGGCAGGTGGATCCCATTACCCTTAGTTTTCTTAAAGAAATGTAAGGAGAGGTCTGCAATTGAAGGCTTGTGTGGGAGAGATGTGTGGGAAACTGGAGACAAGAGAACAGATGGACAAGTATGTGTTTATGATGAAAACATAATCTACTTTCTCTAGTGAAGTTAAACAGTATTGGTGCGGGTATAGAAAAGACGGATGGCTGGTACTGCCAGGTTGAGTAGAGCAGAGGGAGAGAGGGGTGCAGGAGTTGAGAATATGTGTAGAGGAGGGAATAATGATGGACTGCAGAGGCTCCATGGGACCAGAAGGAAGGTGAAGCCATTGGGGTGAGTGGAGTGACACGCCTGGTACAGGAATTCTGGGGAAGGGGAGAGCCCAGGAAGCAGGTGGAGGGAGGAAATCTGAAACCTCAGAGGCAGTTCCCTGGGTGATGAGCTTGGGAGTAATACATCACCCCAGAGGACAGCAGACTGAGTTGCCTTGGCTGCTTCTCCACCTTTGCATCCTATAGTAGGGCTCAAGGAAGAGCATGGATATCTCCAGTGTGTCTCACTTCTCACCTACAGCCTCCACTCTCTCCCTGTGTATTGGAAAAGAGAGAGAAGCTACTTCTCCCTGACACTGAGCTTTCCATATCCCATACCAGCAGGACATGATGGTTTTCATGGCATGATATTCCACGGATCATTGCAGATAGTTTCCATCACACACTGACTTCACTCAGGCTGGAAGAAAATAGTCAGTGCTGGCTGAGACCACAAAGGGTGGTCACGAGGTGAGTAAGGTGATGTATAGAAAGTACCAACCTGGCCCAAGTTAGATACCAGCAAAATTAGTTTTCTTCTCTTCCTTCCCCAGTTTGGGGGGTGAGAGCTGGATTGTCATTTTCCCCTGATCTCACCCCAAACCTATTCAAATTTCCCCAGAGTTTTTATTACATAAGCCTTCAAAAATGTGTGACTCCCCAGGCAGGAGGTCTTTTTATCAGTGAACTTATTACAATGAATGGACATGGTAAAAGAACAAAATCTTTCTACCAAATGACTTGTAATAGATTGGCTTCCTTGATACCACTTTTCTTGTCACCAAGATACTGTGAGTGTTTTATGATGAACCTCAAGATCTGAAAATCCAATCCCTGCAATATTACTCTATAATAGGTAAGGAGCCCTGGGATTGGGAATTAACAGGTACATCGAGTGCATGGGAACAGTTAGCCCTGATGAGGCATGCCTGTGGGGTCCACAAGAGCAAGGAGACCAATACTCAGCAGCAGTCTCCACAGGCTCAGCTGTGTGTGGCTGCTGTCATACCAGCCCTTGTTTTACAGAGTCTTGTTCAGGAGACAAAGTGTGGGTTATCAGTAGCCTCATGGAGAGTTCCAGTTCAAGATGCTTTCATGGGAGGATCCTGAACTCACCCCTTCCAATGGACACTCCAAATCAATAGCTCTATGCTAAATAATTTCCCCTGAAAGAAACCCCAAAAACAGCTGAGTCACTCCTACATATCAGATGATTAAGAAATCACCCACTTCAAAATAGTTGAGAGGTTGAGACACAATCTCACCATAAACCCCACACCCAGTATAGTGACCCACAATCAGGAGGAAACTCACAACCCCCAGCCTTTGTCTGAGAAGGAAGAAGTTTGAATCCCACATCTTGCACCCCAACTTTTAAGACCTGCACCTGAGAGATGAGCCCCCCAAACATCTAGCTTTGAAAACCAACAGGGCTTCTGTCCATGAGACCCATGAGACTCTACTGATCTGAGAAAAATTTGCTGAAGAGCATCCAGTCTTTCTGGGAAAGAGGTCTATTTACTTATCATAAAGCCTTGGTGCAGGCATCTAATTTAACACACATCTGGGGACTCACTGAAATACTCTGCAAGATGGAGGCCCGCAGGTGCCCTCTTTGCACTCTCCCTCTGCCGTGCTCCACATGGCCAATTTCTCTATGAAGGAGTTGCAGCACGTCTGGTGCCTTGTTTTTGTTTTGTGTTGTTTTGTTTGCGGCCGCTGCCTACAGGATGCCCCTTGATCACCTGGCTCTAGTGGTTATTAGGGCTTATGTCTGTGGTTTTCACAAGTCTGTAACTAACAGAGAAATAGTTCTTAGCCAGCTACTACTACCCAGGGCACAGTGGAGAGGTCGCAGACTGAAACACACCCCTAGTCTTTTTGTGAAGAGGCCTACTTATCATCATAGCTATGGCCTGAAAGGCAGTTTACTAATTAGACACACATCTAGGGACGAACTATAATTTTTTCCCAGAGACTAAAGAGGTTGGTAGGGATCATCTTCACATTCTCTCCTGCCCTTCCCCAAATCACCAGTATCTCCCTGAAAGAAGCTTTTGCACATGTCTTGTGCCCTAGCTCTTGTGACTGCCCCCTAGAAGATACATTCCTTGATTGCTAGGCTCTGGTAGCCAGTGAGGCTACTATTCCTTGGGTTCATTGGGATAGCATCAAATAGAAACAGGTCTTAACTAGCCATCAGTACAGAGGGAGAAGACAGAAGAAACCCTTCTTCCAGTCTTCCCCCAAAAGAGGTATATTTATATACCTTAAAAGATGCTGCCTAAGGATATAGCTTCCAATCAGTCTGAGTCTAGGTGCTGATTGAAATCCTTCCTTTCAGGACACAGATCTTGGCACCCTTCAACTACTGGGAGCACTAAGAATAAAGTAGTATGCTTGAACAAGAAGAAAGTTTTGAGAGTCAACTTATAATTAGGGAGGGTTGAGCAATAAAGGTTCATCTCCTCCATGAGGCCATTCCTTCAAGGTTGGGACAGGTGGCTATTTATCTTATGCATAGAAACCAACACAGAGAGTCATGGAAAATGAAGAACCAGGAATACGGTCCAAACAAAGGGTAAAATCTCAGAAAAAAGCTTTAACACTTTGGAGATAAGTGATTTACCCAATAACATTCATAAAAATGCTCACACAAGTAAAGTAATAAAGCTCTAACAACTGATTCTGAAAAAATGAAGATCTGAACTGATGAAATATTCAGAATAATCCTCTTGGAGAAGTTTAGTGAATAACAAGAAAATACAGATGGACAACTAAACAAAATGCACAACTAGGAAAACAATGCATGAACAAAATGACAAGGTTGACAAGGCAATAGAAATCACTAAAAAAATTCTAGAGCTGAAAAATATAGTAACTGAACTTAAGAATTCAATAAATAGCTTCCATAGGAGATATAGCCCCTTAGAAGAAACATCAGTGACCTGGAAGATAAGATGTTTCAAATTATTTAGGTCAGAAGAGCAAGAAAAAAAAAAAAAGAATGAAAAAGAGTGAGGAAATTCTAAGGGAATTATGGGACACAAAGAAACAATATTCACATTATAGCAATTCCAGGAGAAAAGAAAGAGAAAGGGACAGAAAGTATACTTAAAGCAATAACGTCTGAAAACTTCTCAAACCTGGGGAGAGAAATAAATTCAGATCTAAGAGGCCCAAAAAGTTCCAAATGGGAACTGAGACATATTACAATTAAATTATCAAAATTCAGAGAAAAAGATAGCATTTTAAAGCAGCAAGAGAAAGTTACATACAAAAGAACCCTCATATGACTACTAGCAGAATTTTTCAACAGAAACTTCTCAGGCAGGAGAGAATGTAAAAACATAATCAAAATATTGAAAGAAAAAAGTGTTTACAAGAATATTATACAAATTAAAGTGTTCTTTCAGACATGAAGAAGGGGTGAAGACTTCCCTGAACAAACAAAATTAAAGGAATTCATCATATTAGACATACCTTACCAGAAATGATAAAGGGAGTTCTTTGAATGTAAATAAAAGAAGACTAATAAAGACATAGAAAGGCAGTCCAAAACTTACTGGTAAGTATATAGTCAAAGTTGGATTTTGTACATGGCAATGATAGGGTGTAATTTACTTAAATCTCTAGTTTAAAAGTTAAGAAAACAAATGAAGTAAAAATAACCATAACTAAAATAATATGTCATTACACAATATGAAAATATGTAGGGGCGCCTGGGTGGCTCAGTCGTTAAGCGTCTGCCTTCGGCGCAGGTCATGATCTCAGGGTCCTGGGATCGAGCCCCGCATCGGGCTCCTCGCTCTGCGGGAAGCCTGCTTCTCCCTCTCACACTCCCCTTGCTTGTGTTCCCTCTCTCGCTGTCTCTCTCTCTGTCAAATAAATAAATTAAAAAAATCTTAAAAAAAAAAAAAAGAAAATATGTAAACTGCAACAATGATAACTCAAAATGTGAGGGGGAGAAGTGTAAAGACAAATTCTTTTGAAGTTCATTTGTTACTAGTTTAAAATAGTGTTATAATTTTAAGATATTTTATGTAGTCCTCACGTAATCACAGGGGAAACCCTATGGTAATGACACAAAAGAACAAGATAAAGAAGTAAAAACATGCCGATATCACAAGACATCAACATACAAAAAGACAACAGGATTAAGGGAAAAAAGGAACAATGGCTCTACAAAACAACCAAAGAACAACTAACAAAATAGCAAAAATAAGTCCTCATTTATCATAATTATTTTCAGAACAAACAGATAAAATTCCTCAATTGAAAGGCAAAGAATAGCTGACTGGATTAAAAGTTCAAGAGATATTCTCCCTGAAAAAGATCCACTTTAACCTTAAAGAGACGCATAGAGGGCGCCTGGGTGGCTCAGTTGGTTAAGCGACTGCCTTCGGCTCAGGTCATGATCCCAGGGTCCTGGGATCGAGTCCCACATCGGGCTCCCGGCTCAGTGGGAAGCCTGTTTCTCCCTCTCCCACTCCCCCTGCTTGTGTTCCCTCTCTCGCTGTCTCTCTCTGTCAAATAAATAAATAAAATCTTTAAAAAAAAAAAAAAAAAAAAAAAAGAGACGCATAGACCTACAGTGAAGGGATGTGAAAGGTATTTCAAGCAAATGGTAACCATTAAAAGAGGAGGGTAGCTATACTTATTTCAGACAAAATAGACTTTGAACTAAAAATGATAAACAGAGACAAAGAAAGTCGTTATATAATGATAAAGGTGTCAATACCTCAAGGAGCTATAACAACCTTAAATATGTATGTGCCCATCAATGGAGCACCTAAATACATAAAGCAAAAACTAATAGAGCTAAAAGAGAAATAAATAGCAATACAGTAATAGTTGGAGACTTTAATATTCCATTCTCAACAATGGATAGATGATCTAGACAAATATTCAATAAGGAAACAGTGGATTTGAACAATGCTATAGACAAAATGACCTGAGACAAACAACAAATGATTTGACAACAGCAGACTACATACTCTTCTCAACTATACATGGAACATTTTATAGAACAGACCATAGATTAAGCCTCAAAAGAAGTCTTACAAATTAAAAAAGATTGGAATTGTACCAAGTATCTTTTCTGACCATAAGGGCATGAAACTAGAAATCAATAATGAAAAGAAAACTGGAAAATAAAAACATGGAAATTAAAGAATGCTTTTCTGATCAATAAATCAAAGAAGAAATTGATGGGGAATTAAAAAGTATGTTGAGACAAACAAAAATGGAAACATGGCATACCAAAACTTATGGGATAAAGCAAAAGCAGTTTTAAGGGGGAGGTTCATAGCAACGAAAACCTACATTAAGAAGGAAAATCCCAAATAAAAAATCTAACTCTGCACCTTAAAGAACTAGAAAAAAAGAAGAACTGAGACTAAAGAGAGCAGAAGAAAGGAAATAAAGATTAGAGCCGAAATAAGTGAAATTTAAAAAAAAGAACGAATCCTAAAAAGCTACTCTGAACATCTATATGCTGTCAAAGGTTTAAAATAGCCAAAATAAAACCAAATCACTGATGTAATCAGCAAAAATTTATTGCACATATACCAGGAAGACAGTTTGCAAAGTGGTAGCACTCAAACCAAAACATGGAACGAGGCTCATTGGTATACTGATATCAGGTAGTTTATATAAAGAGAAATCAGTGAACCTTTTGTTCTTCATAGTGATTGGTAACAATATTTTGATTTTCAATGGTTACCTCATATCAAACTTTGGAAAGAGTTTAAGTTTTGCTTATCATTTCCAGAGCACAAGCAAGAAATGCTCCAAGTCAAGCTAGCTTAGCAAAATAAGCTAAATTAAGTTTTGTTTATATGACAAAAGTGATTTTGTATGGTCAGGGAATTTTCAAGGTTGGTCTTCATTCATTTACGATTTCAACGATGTGAACAAGTTGGACACCTTAGAAATTAAAGGGAAAATTCTTAGAAACACAAACTACCAAGGCTGAAGGAGGAAGAAAGAGAAAATCTGAAAAGGCCAACTACTGGGAAGGAGATCGAGTCAGTAATGAAAAGTGTCCCAACACAGAAAAGCCCAGGACCAGATGTATTCACTGGTGAGTTTTACAACCACTTAAAGTATAAGGCCAATACTTCTTAAGCCCTTTCAAAAAATGAAAGAGGAAGGAACACTGCCAAACTGATTTTAGGAGGCCAATATCACTCTGATATCAAAGCTAGAAAAGAACTATCAGAAAATAAAACTACTGACCAATAATCCTGATGAACATAGGTGCAAAAATTCTCAATAAAATACAAAAAACTGAATTTCACAGTACTTTAAAAGGACTACTCACCATGATCAACTGGGATTTCTAAGTAGGATGTAAGGATGGTTCAACATACAAAAATCAATCAATGTGATACATCAAATTAAAAGAATAAGAGAAAAATATATAATCATCTCAATAGATGCAGAAAAAGCATTTGACAAAATTCAACATCTGTTAATGATCAAAACTCTTTTTTTTTTAAAGATTTTATTTATTTATTTGACAGAGAGAGACACAGCGAGAGAGGGAACACAAGCAGGGGAGTGAGAGAGGGAGAAGCAGGCTTCCCTCAGAGCAGGGAGCCCGATGCGGTGCTCGATCCCAGGACCCTGTGATCATGACCTGAGCCGAAGGCAGATACATAACTGACTGAGCCACCCAGGCACCCCAATGATCAAAACTCTTAATTAAGTATAGAAAATGTACCTCAAAAACCAAAGGGATATATGATAAGCCCACAGCTAGTAACATACTACATGGTGAAAGGTTGAAAGATTTTCTTCTATGAGCAGGAACAAGACAAAAGTGCCCACTCTCACCATTCAACATTGTACTGGAAGTCCTTGTCAGAACATTTAGGAAAGAAAAAGAAATAAAAGACACCAGAATTAGACAGGAAGAAGTAAAATTGTCTCTTTTTGCAGATGGCATGATTTTATATATAGAAAAATCCCCAAAATTCTATGAAAAACTATTGTATGTAATAAAAAAAATTAGTAAAGTTGTAGGACACAAAATTAACATACAAAACTCAGTAATGTTTTTATATACTAAGATAAAATTATATGAAAAAAAGATTCCATTTATAACATAAAGAAAAATACTTAGAAATAATATTAACCAAGAATATTAAAAATCTTTTAAAAACTACAAGACATTTATGAAAAAAAGACAAAATAGAAAAGTAGTCCATTGTGGATTGGAAAATTGAAATTGTTAAAATGGCAATATTATCAAAAGCCATCTATAGATTCAATGCAATATCTACCAAGATTCCAAAGACCTTAAAAAAAAAAACAACACAGTAGTATAAAAAACAGTTCTAAAATATCTATGAAACCAGAAAACACCCAGAATAGATAAAACAATCCTAAGAAAGAAGAACAAAGCAAAAAGCATTACACTTTCTGATTTCAAGCTACACCACAAAGCTATAGTAATCAAAATAGTATGGTACTGGTATAAAAACAGATAAATAGATCAGTGGAACATAACCTAAAAGCCCAGGAATAAACCCAAGCATTTTTAATTAACTAATATTTGACAAGGGATCCAAGAATACTCAATAGAGAATAGACAATCTCTTCAATATATGGTTCTGGGAAAATTGTATATTCACATGTAAAAGAATGAAACTAAGCCCCTATCTTACATTCTCACAAAAATTAACTCTAAATGGGTTAAAGACTTAAATATAATACCTGAAACCATCATAAGAAAAAAAGCTCCTTGACGTGGGTCTTGGCAATGATTTTTTTGGGTAGAAAACTAAAGCACAAGTGACAAAATCAGATATAAACAAGTGGGACTACATTAAACTAAAGAGCTCCTTCATATCAAAAGAAACAATCAACAAAGTGAAAAGACAACCTATAGAATAAGAAAAAAATATTTCCAAACAATTTATGAAATGAGTTTAATATCTAAATTATGCAACTCAATAGCAAAACCCCAAATAATCCAATTAATAAAGGGAAAAAGACCTAAATAGTCATTTCTCCAAAGAAGACATACGTATGGCCAACAGGTATATGAAAAAATGTTCAATATCAGTACTTACTAGGGAAACTGAAATCAAAACCATGAGATATTACCTCATGCCTATCAAAATGGCTATTATCTAAAAGAGATAACATACGCTGGAGAGGATGTAGACAAAGGGAAACCTCATACTATTTTTTTTTTTAGGTTGGGAATTTTAAAAAAATTTTTTATTGTTATGTTAATCACCATACATTACCTCATTAGTTTTTGATGTAGTGTTCCATGATTCATTGTGCATAACACCCAGTGCTCCATGCGGAACATGCCCTCTTTAATACGCATCACCAGGCTAACCCATCCTCCCACCCCTCTCCCCTCTAGAACCCTGTTTGTTTTTCAGCGTCTCATCGTCTCTCATGGTTTGTCTCCCCCTCTGATTTGCCCCCCTTCATTCTTTCCCTCCTGCTGTCTTCTTTTTTTTTTTCTATTGCGTTATTTGTTTCAGAGGTACAGATCTGTGATTCAACAGTCTTGCACAATTCACAGTGCTCACCATAGCACATACCCTCCCCAATGTCTATCACCCAGCCACCCCATCCCTCCCACCCCCTACCACTCCAGGAACCCTCAGTTTGTTTCCTGAAATTAAGAATTCCTCATATCAGTGGGGAAACCTCATACTATTGCTAGGATTGTAAACTGGTACAGCCACTATGGAAAACAGTATGGAGGTTACTTAAAAAATTAAAAATAGAGCTAACATATGATCCAGGAATTCCACTTCTGGAAATATATCCAAAGGAAATTAAAACACTAACTTGGAGGGATATCTGTACCCTCATGTTCATTGCAGCATTATTTACACTATCCAAGACATAGAAACAACCTAAGTGTCCATCAATCAATGGAGGAATGGAGAAAGAATTTGCTGTTATTGTATATGTGTGTGCACACTGGTGTGTGTGTGCGTGCGTGTGTGTGTGTATAATGAATATATAATGAAATATTCAGTCATATAAAATGAGGATATCTTGCCATTTGCACCAGTATGGATGGACCTTGAGGAAATTATGTGAAGTCAGACAGAAAAAGAGTACTATATGATCTCACATATATGTAGAATCAAATGCAGAACAGGACAGCACAAAACTCAAAGTAAAAGGGATCATATTTGTGGTAACCAAAGGCAGGGTTTGGGGAAAAGGGGAATAGGAGAAAAGTGTTCAAAAATGTTTAAACTTCTATTTACAACATATATAAGTACTAGGGATGTACTGTACAGAATAATGACTATAGTTAACTATTACAGAAGCTGTACAATATGTATAAATATTGTTAAACAAGTAAATCCTAAGAGCTCTCATCACAAGGCAAGATTTTTTTTTCTCTTTTTGCTATATCTTTGAGATGATGGATACTAACTAAACTTATAGCAATATTTTTTTTTTTACAATATATGTCAAACCATTTTGCTGTACACCTTAAACTTATACAGTGATGTGTGTCAATTATATCTCATTAAACCTAGAAAAAAAATGGCCCCAATAACTTGGGGGTGGAGTCTTTTGGGTTTTCCACATAAAGTATCATGTCATCTGTGAAGAGAGAGAGTTTGACTTCTTTGCCAATTTGAATACCTTTTCTTTTTGTTGTCTGATTGCTGAGGCTAGGACTTCTAGTACTATGTTGAACGAAAGTGGTGAGAGTGGGCATCCCTGTCATGTTCCTGACCTTAAGGGAAAAGCAACCCATAGAATGGGAGAAGATATTTGCAAATGACATTACAGATAAAGGGTTGGTATCCAAGATCTATAAAGAACTTCTCAAACTCAACATGCAAAAAACAAATAATCCAGCCAAGAAATGGGCAGAAGACATGAACAGACACTTCTCCAAAGAAGACATACAAATGGCTAACAGACATGAAAAAATGTTCAACATCTCTAGCCATCAGGGAAATACAAATCAAAACCACAATGAGATACCACCTTACACCAGTTTGAATGGCCAAAATTAACAAGACAGAAAACAACAAATGTTGGTGAGGATGTGGAGAAAGGGGAACACTCTTATGCTTTTGGTGGGAATGCAAGCTGGTACAGCCATTCTGGAAAACAGTATGGAGGTTCCTCAAGACATTAAAAATAGAGCTACCCTATGACCCAGCAATTGCACTACTAGGTATGTACCCCAAAGATATAGATGTAGTGAAAAGAAGGGTCATATGCACCCCAATGTTCATAGCAGCAATGTCCACAATAGCCAAACTGTGGAAGGAGCCAAGGTGCCCTTCAACAGATAAATGGATAAAGAAGATGTGGTTCACATATACAGTGGAATATTACTCAACCATCAGAAAGGATGAATACCCACCGTTTGCTTTGATATGGATGGAACTGGAAGGAATTATGCTAAATGAAACAAGTCAAGCAGAGAAAGACAATTATGTGGTTTCATTCGTATGTGGAACATAAGGAATAGCGTGGGGGAAGGGAGAGAAAACTGAATGGGAAGAAATCAGAGAGGGAGTCAAACCATGAGAGACTCTGGATTCCGGGAACCAAACTGAGGGTTACAGAAGGGCGGAGGGTGGGAGATGGGATAATGGGGTGATGGATATTAAGGAGGGCATGTGTTGTGATGAACACTGGGTGTTATATGCAATTAATGAATCATTGAACACTACATCAAAAACTAATGATGTACTATATGCTGGCTAATTGAACATAATAATAAAAAATTTAAAAAAATTAAAAGAACAGAATACACATTCTTCTCAAGCACACATGAAACATTCTCCAGGATAGATCATATGTTCGTCCACAAAACAAGTCTTAATAAATTTAAGAAAATTGAAATAATATTAAGCACCACAATAGTATGAAATTAGAAATCAAATACAAGAAGAAAAATGGAAATTTCACAATATATAGAGATTGAACAACATACTCCTCACCAACCTCAGGACCAAAGAAGAAATAAAAACAAAAAAAAAACCACATTGAAACAAATGAAAATGAAATAACATACCAAAACTTATGAGATGTTGCAAAAGCAGTTCTAAGAGGGAAGTTCATGGCAAGAAATGCCTATATAAGAAATAAGAAAGATCTTGGGGCACCTGGGTGGCTCAGTCAGTTAAGCAACAGAATCTTGATTTTGGCTCAAGTCATTATCTCAGGGTTGTGGGATCGAACACTGGGCTGGGCTTCATGCTGAGCAGGGAGTCTGCTGGAGATTCTCTCTCCCTCTCCATCTGCCCATCCCCCACTCCCCACTTGCACGCTCTCTCTCTCTTTCATATTAATAAATAATCTTCAAAAAAAAAGAAATAAGAAATATCTCAAATAACCTGAGTTTATACCACAAGGAACTAGAAAAAGAAACGTGAACTAAGCCCAAATTTATTAGACAGAAATAAATTAAGATCAGAGTGGACATAAATGAGAAGATATTAAAAAGACAACAGAAAAGGCCATTGAAACTAAGAGCTGGTTCTTTGAAAAGAAAAAATAGTCAAACTTATTAAAGCTTGCCTAGAAAAAGAGGACTCAAAAATCAGAAATAAAACAGGACCCATTCAAATGAAAAAGATGTTAAGAGACTACCATGAATAACTATACTCCAACAAATTGGACAATCTAGATTAAATGGATGAATTTCTAGAAACATGCAACCCACCAAAAATGAATTATGAAAAAATAGAAAACCTGAACAGAACTCTAATGAGTAATCAACTGCCTAACAAAGAAAAGCACTGGACCAAAAGTTTTCGCTAGTGAATTCTGTGAAACATTTAAAGAAAAATTAATATAGGTATTTCTCAAACTCCTTAAAAAAAATAGAAAAGGAGGGAAAACTCCTAAACTCATTTAAAAGGCCAGCATTACACCAATGCCAAAACCATACAAGGACACCACAAGAAAATAAATTGCAGGCTAATAGCTCTGATGAACATGAATACAAAAATCCTCAACAAAATATTACCAAACCAAATTTAAAAATACATTAAAATAATCATACACCATGACCAAGTGGGATTTATTCCATGGAAGAAAGGATGGTTCAACATCTGCATATCAATATGTGATACACCACAAGAACAAATGAAGGATAAAATTATGATCATTTCCATAGACTCAGAAGAAGCAGTTGACAAAACTCAAAATTTATTAAAAAAGCTCTCACCAAAGTGAGTAAGGAGAGAAGGTATCTCAATGTAATAACAAGCCTACAGCTATCATCATACTCAATAAAAAGCTGAAAATCTTCCTTTAAGATAAATAAGAATCATGCCCATTCACACCCATTTTATTCAATGGAATAGTACTGGAAATCCTAGACACAGCAATGAGGTAAGAAAAACAAGCAAAAGACATCCAATTGGAAAAGAAGTAAAACTGTCACTATTTGCAGATGACATAGTATCATACATAAAAAAAGCTAAAGACTCCATCAGAAAAAATGTTAGAACTCCTAAAAAAAAAAAAAGTTGTTAGAACTCTTCGGTGAGATTGCAGGACACAAAATCAATACATACAAATCGGTTGCATTTTTATACACTAAAAAGCTATCAGAAAGAGAAATTTTTTTTAATAAGTCCCATTTATGATTGCATTGAAAAGAAGTTACCCAGGAATAATTTTAACCAAGGAGGTAAAGATCTGTACTCTAAAACCTATGATAATAATGAAAACACTTGATGACACAAATAAATGGGAAGATAATCTGTGCTCATGGACTGGAAAAATATTGTTAAAATGTTCATATGACCCAAGGCAATCTACAGATTCAATGTAATCCCTATCAAAATTACAATGGCATTTTTTTTTTCTGAAAAAGGAAACAACCTTAAAATTTATATGAAACCACAAAAGACCTCCAAGAGCCAAAGCAATCTTGGGAAAACAAAGCTAGAGGCATCATGCTCCCTGATATCAAGCTGTAGTAAATAGTAATAAAAAATATGCTACTGGCATGAAAAACAGACACAAATCAACAGAGCAGAATACAGAGCCCATAAATAAATCCACACATATATGCCAATTGATTTATGACAAAGGAGCCAAAAATATACAAGGGGAAAGGACAGTTTTTTTGATAAATAGTACTGAGAAGCTTGTACAGTCACATGCAAAAGGATGAAACTGGACCAGTATTTTACACATACAGAAATTTACTCAAAATGGACTAAAGACTTGAACTTAAGACCTGAGAGTATAAAACTCCTCAAGGACAATGTAGTGGGTATGCTCCTTGACATCAGTCTTGGCAATATTTTTTTGGATTTGATACCAAAAGCAAATGCAACAAAAACAAATAAATGAGACTACATCAAACTAAAATGCTTCTTCACAATGAGGGAAACCACCAATAAGATGAAAAGGTAACCTATTTAATGGGAGAAGATATTTGCAAATATCTAACAAGGAATAAATATCTTAAATGTAGAAAGAACTATACAGCAATAAAAAGTAAATATCCAATTAACAAATGGGCAGAGGCCCTCCATAGACATTTGTCCAAAGAAAACACACAAATGGCCAACAGACACATGAAAAGATGCTCAACATCACTAATCACAGGGAAATGAAAATCAAAACCACAATGGGATATCACTTTGTACTTGTCAGAATAGCTAAAATAAAAAAGACAAGAAATAACAAGTGTTGGCAAGGATGTGAAGAAAAGGTCATGCACTGTTGGTGAGAACACAAACTGGTGCAGCCACTGTGGAAAACAGTATGGAGGTTTCTTAAAAACTAAAAACAGAAATATCATATGATCTAAACATTCCACTACTAGGTATTCACTAGGTATTTACCCAAAGAAAACAAAAACACTAATTTTATTTTTTAATTTTTTATTATTTAATATTTTATTTATTTAAGAGAGAGCAAGCACAAGTGAGCATGAGTGGAGGGGAGGGGCAAAGGGAGAGGGAGAGACAGACTCCCCACTGAGCAGGGAACCTGGCACCTGACTCCATCCTAGGACCCCAAGATCATGACCTGAGCCGAGGGCGGATGCTTAACTGACTGAGCCACCCAGGTGCTCCTAGAAACACTAATTTTAGATGATATATGCACCCCTAGGTTGATTACAGCGTTATTTACAATAGATAAGATATGGAAGCAAACTAAGTATCCATCAGTAGATGAATGGACAAGGAAGAATTGGTATATATACAATGAAATATTATACCACCATAACAAAGAATGCGATCTTGCCATGTCTGACAAAAAGGATGAACGTAGAGAGTGTTATGCTAAGTGAAGTAAGCCAGACTCAAATAAATAAATACTATAGAGTTTCACTAATATGTGGAATCTAAAAAACAAATAAACAAAAAGCAGTATGAGATCTATATATACAGAGAAACTGATGGTTGCCAAACAGAAAGGGAGTTGGAGATAGAGGCTTCTAGCTATAGAATGAATAAATCATGGGGGTAAAAGCATAGGAAATACAGTCAATGATATAGTAGTAACTTTTTATGATAACAGATGGTAGCTACACTTGTGAGCACAGTGTAACATAGTACATAACATAGGATAGTATAGAGATGTAGAATCACTATGGTGTATGCCTAAAACTAATGAAACATTGTGTGTCAACCAATACACACACACACACACACAGAGTGAGACACCACCCAACATCTGTTAGAATGGCTGTTATAAAAGACACCAGAAATAACAAGTGTTGTCAAGGATGTGGAGAAAAAAAAAGAACACTTTTGCACTGTTGGTGGGAATATAGATTGGTATAGTCACTATGGAAAATAGTAGGGAATTTCTTCAAAAAAAAAAAATAGAACTACCAAACAATCCAGTGACTTCACTTCTGGGTATTTCTGTGAAGAATACAAAAACATTACCTTGAGAGGACATATGAGCTTCCATGTTCATTGCAGCATTGTTTACAATAGTGAACATGTGGAAGAAACTTCAATGACATCAATGGTTGAATGGATAAAGAAGATGTGATATATATATATATACACACACACACATACACACAATGGAATATTATTCAGCCATAAACGAAGGAAATCCTGCCTTTGTGAGAATATGAATTTAACTTGAAGGTGAAAACAGTAACCAAAGGGTTAATGGAATTAGTAAGTACAGCTGCAACTTTTTACCCAGACCTTTTAGTTTGCCTTTAATTTCCCTAACTCTCCTATTCTGGGGAGACAAGATTTGAGGCTTGCTCTCCCTTTTCCTCATTTAGCTGCCTCTCAAATAAACTCTTTCCTTGATGCATGCTCCATGTCTCAGTGATTGGCTTTGTTGCCTGTCAGGCAGATGAGCTGGGGTTCGCCTATAAATTTGGTGACCCAGGCAAAACATCTTTGCTTGTGGTTTTTCAGCCCCAGTAACAGAATCCTGTGATGAGTCCAAACAGCTGTCCTGGCTCTTTGTTCTAGGGACTGTCCCTCAGGCCCTACACCTACTGAGCACTGGGGACCTTCAGCACTTAATTTAACTCTTGCAGCAAGGAAATAGTTTTTGGTTTTGTTTTGGACAGATGTCTCTTGGTGAGTACTTTGTGTGAGGGCATCTGAGTTTGTTTTTTTTTCTTCTTGTTTGGTTTGGATTTCTTGGCCTTCTTTTTCCCTTGATTGGGAAAGGAGTGACATAGGAACCTCTTTGGTGCGGTCAGTGAAGTCCTGACTTTTGGAGAGAAGCTAATCCTCACAGAGGTACTCTGGGCTTCATGGGTTTGCTTGTTGCTTCGGTGTTTGGTATCTTTGGATAAGGCTGGTTGTGCTCTAACTGGAAAATGGGAAATGATGATTCAATTCCTGAATGCAGCCCTTTGGGCTGTATTCTCCAAAATTGGGCAATGGTTAGTTATGAACTTATGAAAAGGAAAAAAATGTATTTTTTCTAACTCTGGTTGGCCAGAATAGTCATTAGACTCCAGAGAAAAATGACTAATGGAGCCATAAATTATACCATTTTAAGACTGTTTGCATCTTATTTGTGTATGTAGGTCTGTTTGTTTATTTATTTATTATGTCCATGTATGTTTTAAATGGGAGATATTTTCTCTGCCTTTGCATGGTATTGCTAAAATTGGTAAAAGAACTCTGGTTGGTTTAAAGGCAAATGCTTGTGGGAATCGGCTGTTCTGAAACTCAGAAATATGGAAACTAACCCAAACATTTTTTCAAGTTCATTTGATCTGGGAAAATATTTGATATTAAAGCTAATTTAAGGTTGTTGGTTTTATTAAAATGAACATGTCTTTAGAGTTACCTGCCGTAGAACTGTTCTGTGTTTACTAAAATGTAGGTTTACATTATCTCTGTTGCAAAACTTGTCAGAAAAGAGAAAGCATATAGTATGTCTTTCTACCACCAGTTTTTTCTTTGTATTTGATTCTATTTTGTTTGTTCACTTGTTTTGTTTTAGAGCAAAGCCTTAGAATTCTAATAAATGTAATTAAGACTGCTGGAAACAACTCTGTATGCAAGGAAACAGACTGGTTATTCAAAGAGGGGAAACTTCGGACAAAATCTAAATGTAAAGAAAAAAGTAGGGGCACCTGGGTGGCTCAATTAGTTAAGGATCTGCTTTCAGCTCAGGTCATGATCTCATGGTCCTGAGATTGAGCTCTACATCAGGCTCCCTGCTCTGCGGGAAGCCTGCTTCCCCCTCTCCCACTCCCCCTGCTTGTGTTCCCTCTCTCGCTATGTCTCTCTCTGTCAAATAAATAAATGAAATCTTTAAAAAAAAAAGGAGAAAGTAGTAGAAGGTTTGTGAAAGGGACTCTTTGGAAAGGAATTTTATGCATGGATGAGAATAAGATTATTGAGATGAGTATGCGAAAAAAATTTTATTAGGAGGTGATCAGCACCTGGCAAAAAGAAAGGTAAGTAAGAGAACAAGATCAAGCAACATTTGAGCAATGATACAATATCAAGAGATACATTAACTGATTCTCAAAGGAGTTACAAAAGTTGGATTATCCTTCAGAATCACCAAAATTGAGGCAAAAGGGTTGGACTTTTATACCCTTATATTGAAAAGTCATTAAACGTGACCACCTGAGAAGAGAGAATGACCTTGTCAAGGCAGCCGGCTGCATTCAAGGCAATCCTTGATAGCTTCTGATAGTTCAGGACGTTGCCAGCTTTCCTACAGCTGAGAGTCCTTCATTCCTGATGGAGATTCTGATAAGCACATTATAGCATCTGCCCACCATAAGAACTGAAATCCATGCAGTGCCCTCCTCTATGTCCATGTCTCAGTGTATATCGACACGGAGGATAATGGAGGAAAAGAGAGGGACTGCATAAAATTAAAAAAAAATCATCTTGTTGCAATAAATGATTTTTAATATCAGAAGTATACAGTATAAGACTGGAATTGATTTTTCTGTTAAAATGAGATTCTTCTTAGATTATTGGTCTATATTTTATTAGGTCTTTGATTACTTAAGAAAGTTGTTTGTTTGATATGTAAAATGACATGAGAAGTGCTATCTAGTAAGTAATAATAAACCTTAAGTTACAGTGTATGGATGAATGCTGTGACTCTTTCAAAAATCACATAAAATTCCTAAGGTTTTGGTATGTCCTGGTATAAAGTCATCACTTGTAATTCTAATTATTGAAGTGTTGTGTGTCATGAAGTTTTCTTGTTAAGTTCTTTGTAATGTTAAATATAGGTCTCTGGTAACTTTAACATCACAAAACTAAACTGAGTAAGAATTTCTGGAACTAATAAAACTGCATTCAAATTGAACAACATAGGGGGCTGAATAAGTTGAAGAGAACTATGGTTTTTATGACCCTTGTTTGAAACATGGATGATTCTCTCATGTTTGCTCTTCCAGTTTTAAGGAAATTTTTTCTCTTAAGCTATATCTGACTTACAAAAATTTGGTAAAAAACAGATTTATCTTTTTCTCCTTACCCAATCACTCCAGAATTCTTTCATCGACTATTCTTATATTTTCAAGGCAATGTATTTATTTAGATAAGTTGAGTAAGAATCTATTCTTCTTATGACAGAACACAATTGGAAATATTGGTTATATTACCAAGGCTTTGACTGGAATGTCATATTTGAGAGAGACATGCATAGATTCAGATATGGCCAGGCGGCTTTAAAGAACTAGGGTTGACTTCATGGAGCCAATGCAGCCCCTTGGAAAAATCAGCTTGGTACCTTGCTTCAAGGTTCCCAGCAACCTTACTAGGTGAGTAAAGGTCACTTGGCAGATGCAGGAACCTTAGAGTATTTTGGGAAACTTGACAAGAGAGGAATTTACCCAAATCTATAGGTAGTGCAGGCAGTCTGATGGCGAATATTTGGCTTGGCTTCTTAGCCTTTGAAAGGCTGTTGACAGTTCAACCTGAAATTCATTATAAAACATTCCAGCAATGCAGATTAAAAAAAGAAGAGCTATATGTCCAATCACTAGTCTCGCTGTGCTTATGTAAATAATTAGGCCAAATTTGTTAAAACTGAACTTATTTTATAAACAAATTAGTCCTAATTTGCCTATCTTTGGTGGAAATGAAGATTTTGGAGAGAAATTGTTTCAGTAACACACCTTTGTGGATGTTAGATTCTAGTTCTGATTAACTGTCTTTGAGTATTTGTTGTTTGCCTATAAAACTGGGCTGGATCCTGAAATCCTTCTGGTTTACTCAAACAGAAATAAAACTGCACTTGTTTTCCCGAAGCCTTGCAAACTGAAGCTAGACAACTTGAAGAAAATATCACAGAAAATTGCCACAGCCGCCCATGTTTGTCTGTTACTGTATGGGCCACTCAGAAACATCAGCAGAACATGTTTATTCCAGTAGTCCCAATTTGACAGATCATTGAAAAATCCAGACCTTGAGATGTTCACAGACCAGAGCAGTTGTATGGATTAAGGTCAATGAAGAGCTGGATGCCGTGGTGACCCATCAGCTATGGTCTATTGCCAAGGACACCATAAACTGAACTGTTTGATTGCCCAAGAGAATAATCAGGCAGCTCAAGCCACCCGTTGGCAGCCCATACAAAGACTTCAAAACCCAGTATAATGGCTTTAGTACCAGACACTAAGAAGAGCTAAAGAATAGTGAATGAGATGCCATGCTGGCGCTAAAGCCACCTAGAAATATAATTAACAAGAGATAATCCTATTCCAGAATATCTTAATGGAAAAAATAACTAGCTGCATTTATCAAAACACGTATTATAGGTAAGATGCCACATATCAATGGATCCAGAAATGGATTGTGGGTCCCAATCTTCAGAAACTGTTGAAAAGATAGTCCAAAATGTGACATTTGTGTGAAAAACATGACACTTGTGCTAAAGAATAATCCTAAGACTAGATTTCCATCAGTTCTCAGAGGTATACAATGTAGAGGCACTAAACCTGAAGAAGACTAGTAGATAGACTTTACCATGATGCCAAAATAACAGAGGCTGATGTACCCCACAGATGTGCCTTCATACTGCCTGAATCCTAGAGACTTGGTGTTATTAAAGACCTGGGAGAGCAAGCACCCAGAGGACCAACTTCAACCTCCTTGGACAGAAACTTATGAGGTGCTACTGACCACACATTCTTCAGTGGAACTAAGGGGAATTGAGCTGTGGATTTAACACACCCTAATTAAACTGGTTCCACAAGAATCCACAGGTCTTATACACCCTGCAAGCAAGGAGAACATGGGAAAAAACCCTGCTTGGACCAACAAGCCTCTGACACACCTGAAACTACTATTTAGGAGAGCTGGTCCAAAGAAATCAATAAGTCTCAAAAATGTTGATCCCCTATGAATTAACAGGAGTGTTATGTGCAACCCCAGGTTACATTTTTTCTGTGGATTTCAATATTTCCCTTGGTGATATAAATGTTTCAATAGCTGGAGCATGATAAAAGGCCTTAGACTTTTTGGCCAAGTAGTTTTAGATAATGGAATTAGTTTATATTTTGCAAGAACAAGGACGTGATTGTGCAGTAGCTAATTCATCATACTAAAAGCTACTTGGTTACAACAAATCTAAGGCCCTAGACTCAGATCTGGAACTGATTTTCAGGATTCTCCAAGGAATTAGGTCAATCTTAGTAGAATTACTCAAGTGTGAAATGTCCATATTCTTAATTCTCCTTTGCTACTTAGTCATAAAATATAGTATAAAATGTTGTACAAAAAGTATTAACCAAAGAACAGAAATGTTAATAATGCAGAATGTTGGGTCTCAACCTAGAACTAAAGAATATTTGTAAATGAGCATATTCCTCTAATTTTGATCTTCACCCAATTTCAGCAAGAAGAAACTAGAGCCATCATTGTCCCAATTCCCTCAAGAATGAGGAATGATCGAAGATAGTGAGGACTGAAACTGGTAATCAAAGCATTAATGGGACCAATAAGCACAACTGCAACTTTTTACCCAGACTCCTTTTTGATTACTTTAAATTTCTCTGACTCTCCATCTTCAGGAGCGAGATTTGAGACCTGCTTTCCAGTCTTTTCATTTAGGTGCCTCTAAAATAAACACTTTCCTTGCTGCATAGTCTGTTTCAGTGATTAGCTTTGATGTGTGTCCAGCAGATGACCTTGGGTTTTGTTACAAGACATTATACTAAATGAAGTAAGTCAGAAATGGAAAGACACATACCATATTACCTTACTTAAAAGCTCAACTCTTAGATATAGAAAACAGATTACTGCTTGCCAGAAGCATGGGTTGGGGAGTGGTGAAATTGGTGAAGGGGGTCAAAAGGTAAAAACTTCCAGTATAAAGTAAATAAGCCATAGGGATATAATGTACAGCATGGTGACTATAGTTTACAATACTGTTTTGCATATTGGAAAGCCGCTGAGAGAGTAGATTTTATAACTTATCACAGGAGAAAGTTTGTAACTAAGCATGATGCTGAATGTTAATATTATTGTGATCATCTCACAATATATAAAAATATATAACTATTATGTTTTACACCTGAAACTAATATTATATGTCAATTATATCTCAGTAAAAAATGATAGCAATATCATAAAAGCAAGAGTGAAAGACATTTCATTGCCATCCTTCCCCAAGTTCCTCTGACAAAATAAGGGCATGAATACATTTTAACCAGGAGACCAGTGCAAATAGCCAAGCATATCAGAGAACTGATTTATGTTTGTGGCATGAAAAGATTCTTAACTCTTTTCAGGGCCAAAACAAACTTTACAGCTACATATGGAGTATTTTTCCTATAAAAGGGATTTAATAACTGGATGAACAATGACTCCACAACTAAAGACAAAGATGCATCAAGGAAGGTAGGAAAGTCAAAGATACAGCTTTATACTAGACTCCATCCCAGTCATAGTGACCCCCATAATCAAGAGGAATGCCCCACATATAGAACACTATTTCAAGGGATTGTGCCCCACATCAGGCACCCCCATCCTGGTGTCAAGCACTAAAAAGACAAGCCCTCAACATATCTGGTTTTGGAAATCAATGGGGATTAAGACCAGGAGACTCATGGAATTATAAGGAATGGAGATCCTGCTCTTAAAAGGCTCATGTGCAAATGTGCTTGCCCTGAGATCCAGTACAAGAGCAACAAATTGAAACATCCCTAGACCATAAGTGAGGAAAACCTATTTATTAATTTTCACGTGGCTGTAAGAGATGCAGGAATCTGAAGGGAAAAGTCCAGGGACAGAAGCACTGGTGATGTCAGTTTTGCAATCTCATGCTCATTGGCCAGTAACAGAGCTGACAGAAACCATTTTTTATGTCCTCCCTCTAGCCTGGTAGCACCAGAAAGCAAGATCTGCCCACCCCATGCCTTAACTACACCATGCAATACCTGAGCCACAAGACGGTCAGACAAGGGCCCCAAGCCACACCATACATGCCCAGTGGATGAACAGCAACTGAGTCAGACAAGTGTCATGAGCCCTGAATTCCCTAGACAGCAGGCACATGAGCCCACATGATGGATGCCCATAGAGTGACTCAGTTTTGTATTTCTGGGCTACCTGGAACAGCTCCTACACAAGATAGCTCCTTCAAAACTAAGGATGATAGCCATTTCTTCCAATACATGTAGACAAGTTCAGAGAGACAGGCAAAAGGAGGAAACAGAGGAATATGTTCCAATCCAAATAATAAGGCAAATCCCAAGAAAAAGACCTTAATAAAAAGGAGATAAGCAACTTATCTGAAAATAGTTCACAGTAATGTCATAAAGATGTTCACCAAACTCAGGAGAATAATGAATGAACACAGTGAGAACTTCAACAAAGAGATAAGAAATATAAGAAATACCAAACAGAAGTTATCACTGAACTGAGAAAACTAGAGCAGTTCAATAGCAGAATAGATAAAATAGAAGCATGTATCGGTGAACTGGAAGACAAAGCAATAGAAAACAGACAGAATGACAGAATGAAAAAGAATTAAAAAGTGATGATACTTTAAGGGACCTCTAGGACAACATTCAGTGGAATAATATTCATATTATAGGGGTCCAAGAAGGAGAAGAGAGAGAGAAAGGGCCAGAAAAAAATTGTTTAAGTAATAATGGTGGAAATTTTCCCTAATCTGGGGAAGATGGAGAGGTAGGAAGATACTAAACTCACTTCATCCCATGGATACAACTAGATAACACCCACATTCTGGGTCATAAATAACCGAGAAAATTACCTGAAGACTGGCAGAACAGACTCTCCACAGCTAAATGTAGAGAGAACACTGAAGAGGATAGGAAGGTCAGAGACATGGTTGGGAGCTAAATGGACCCACAGGACAGTCCACAGGAGGGAGAAATGCCATGGGCACAGAAAAATGAAAGGACCAGACCCTCACACCAAGCACCTAAGGCATGAGCCTGCATGAAAACCAGAGGGGCATAATTTCTCAGGTTCTTAGAGTCAGTGGGGTTTCACATCTAGAACTGAAGAAATCAGCAGGCTCAGCAGAAAGCAGTAGGAAACCAAGTCCCTACCCTTAGAGAGACAGCACAACAAACAGCTCCATGGAGATACCAGCATAAGAACAACAGTTTAAAAAATGCCTGCACTGTATGGGAAGGAGATTTGTTTACTAATTTCAGAGCATGTGCTAATGGGGCAGGGATCATTGGGAGACCTCCTGGAACAAAGGAGCTGGCAGCACCATTTCTGTCCCTGCCCCCCAGTAGAGAAATGGGAAACCAGGGACCAGCACAATGCCAGCACTCACTAACTTGCTAACAGAATGCCTTGCATTCTCCTATGGACACAACTACTCAATCCAGGCCTCTGCAACAGGTCCCCTCCCACAGCTGAGCCATGCAAACATTGCTAACACACTGTGCCCCACTCCAGTGTTCTCCCGCAGACTTGACCCCTCTAATATGTCCTTGGCTGGAACCAATCCAAAGAGGTGTCACAAGCCTGGCATTGTGCAAGCAGCCCCGATGGAGACCAGTGCCACTCCAAAGTGACTCCTGCCCCAGGGAGAGGGGAAGATAATCACACACACACACACACACACACACACACACGTAACCCACACATCAGTGGGCCAGGGGCAGACATTTGGTCTAACTGCAGACCCCACTAACCAATAAAAGCTTCTCAGGTGACAACACAGAGAAACTACCCTGCAGTTTGGTGCTACTGCTTCTCTGTCAAATGCCTGGTCTGACTCAACTCAAGCCCATAGACTGGCCCACTAACACAACACAGGCACCAAACCCTGTCCACAAAACACAAAGAGAGCCATTGCAGATAACTGGACTGAAGGCAAAAGTGGCCCACCCACAACAGTAGGGCAAGTGCAAACCCCATAAGAACATCTCTGAAGCATCAGGTTGTGGTGAACAGGGGACACTGCATTGCAGGACCTCTTCTTCATAAGACCATTTCATAGCTGATTTTCCTAACATACAGAAACAGACACAGAGAGGAGACAGGGATATGTCCCAAATGAAAGAAAAGACACAAAGTGAGGATACAGAGGGATATGTCCCAAATGAAAGAAAAGAAGTTCACAGAAAGAGGACTAAACAAAATGGATATAAGTAAAATGCCTGATAGAGAATTGAAATAATCATCATAAAAATACTCTGTGGATTTGAGAAAAGAGTGGAGGGCCCCAGTGAGACCCTCAGGAAAGAGAGAAGGACATAAAAAAGAACCAATCAGAGATGAACTCAATAACTGAAATTAAAAACACACTACATGGAATAAATAGTAGACTATAGAATGGATCAAGGACCTGGAAGACAGAGTAATGGAAGGCAATCAATCTGAATAGGAGAGAGAAAAAAATACATTAAAAAAATAAAAGTAGACATAGGGAACTCAGCAACAACATCAAGTATAATAACATATGAGTTATAGGTATCCCAGAAAGAGAAGAGAGAAAAGGGGGCAGAAAATTTATTTTAAGAAATAATAGCTGAATACTCCCTAAATCTGGGGAAGGAAACAAATCCACATCCAAGAGGCACAGAAATCCCCAAACTCAACCCAAGGAAGTTCACACCAAAACACATAGTCTTTAAAAAAACAAAAGTAGTGACAAAGAGAAGTTTTTAAAAACAGCAAAAGAAAGCAGTTACATACAAGGGAACCTCATAAGATGATCACTACCCTGTGACCCAGCAATTGCACTACGGGGTATTTACCCCAAAGATACAGATGTAGTGAAAAGAAGGGCCATATGCACCCCAGTGTTCATAGCAGCAATGTCCACAATAGCCAAACTGTGGAAAGAACTGAGATGCCCTTCAACAGACGAATGGATAAAGAAGATGTGACCCATATGTACAATGGACTATTAGCCATCAGAAAGGATGAATACCCAACTTTCACATCAACATGGGTGGGATTGGAGGAGATTATGCTAAGTGAAATAAGTCAAGCAGAGAAAGTCAGTTGTCATATGGTTTCACTTATTTGTGGAACATAAGGAATAGCATGGAGGACATTAGGAGAAGGAAGGGAAAAATGAAGGGGGGGGAATCAGAGGGTGAGACAAACCATGAGAGACTACGGACTCTGGGAAACAAACTGAGGGTTTCAGAGGGGTGGGAGGTGGGGGGATGAGTTAGCTCGGTGATGGGTATTGAGGACGCGTATTGCATGGAGCACTGGGTGTTATACACAAACAATGAATCGTGGATCACTACATCAAAAACTAATGATGTGTTGTATGGTGACATAACATAATAAGAACAAACAAACAAAAAACCCCAAACCCCCCCAAAAAAAGAAAAGAAAAAAGAAAAAAAGTAGTGACAGAAAAAAAATTTAAAAACAGCAAAAGAAAGCAGTTACATACAAGGAACCTCATAAGATGATCAGCTGATTTCTCAACAGAAACTGCCAGCAAGAAAGGAGTGCCATGTTATATTGAAAGTGCTTAGAGGTAAAAACCTGCAGCCAAGAATATTCTATCCAGCAAGGCTATCATTTAGAATAGAAGGAGAGATAGAGTTTCCCAAGCAACAAAAGTTAAAGGACTTCATGACCACTAAACCAGCACTACGATATATGTTAAAGGGTACTTTTTGAGTGGAAAGGAAAGATCATTAGCAGGAGTAAGAAAATTAGGAAGCACAGAAGAAGTAAAATGAAGGATATCTCTAAAAATCAGTCAAGGGATTCACGAAATAAAGGGATGTAAAATGTGAAACAAGATACCTAAATATGGTGGGGAGAGGAGTAAAGAAGAGGTTCAAACTTAAGCCACCATCAATTTAATATAGATTGCTACATGCATAAGATGTTATTTGTAAACCTAATGGTAACCATAAATCAAAACCTGGTAATAGATATTTAAAAAATAAAGAGAAAGGAACCCAAGTACACCACTAAAGAAAACCAGCAAATCATGAAAGCGCAAGAGAAGAAAGTAACGGAGAACAACAACAACAAAAAACCCGCACACAACAACAAAAACCTTAAAACAAGTAACAAAATGGCAGTAAGTACCTATCTATCACTAATTACTTTGAATGTAAATGAACTAAATGCTGCAATCCAAAGACATAGGGTGGAGAAATGGATAAAAAAGGAAAACCCATTTACGTTGTCTACAAGAAACTCACTTCAGACCTAAAGACACATGCAGATTCAGAGCAAAGGGATGGAAAAATATTTATCATGCAAATGGAAATTAAAGGCAAGTCAGGGTAGCAATACTTATATGGAATAAGATCAACTTTAAAACAAAGACTGTAAGAAGAGGCAAAGAAGGACACTACATAATCAAAAAAGGGATAATACAATAAAAAGATATAGAAATTGTAAATATTTGTGAACCCAACATGGGAGCATCCAAATACATACAGCAGCTCAAAACAAACATAAAAATATTCAAGAGTAATACACTGAGAGTAGGGAATTTAAAACCCCAATTACATCAATGGATAGGTATTCCAAAAAGAAAAAAGAAGAAAGGTGGCTTTGAATGATACATTAGATGGGATGGATCTAACAGACATATTTACAATATTCCATCCTAAAGCAGAATACACATTATTTTCAAGTGCACACGGAACATTCTCCAGAATGGATCACCTAATCAGCCATAAAACAAATCACAACAGACATTTTGGAAAAGATGGTGGAGCAGTAGGGGACCCTATTCCAACTGGTCCCCAGAATTGAGCTGGATATCTACCAGACCACTCTGAGTACCCACGAAATCAGCCTGAGATGTAAGAAGATAGATCTGGATCTCTACGAACAGAAGATCGCTGGTGGTTGGTTTCGAGGTATGAAGCAGGGAGCCGTGATTCTGTGGGCAGATATTGGAGGATAAACAGCAGCGGGAGGGAGCCTGTCCGTGGGCATCCTACACCGCTGGTGAGTGATAACCTCCTGCGCTGGGGATGGGTCACAGACTCGCAGACCCAAAGCAGTGGGGAAAGGACTTTAGATGGAAACCAGGGCAGCGGGGTTGTGTGAGCGAACTGGGAGCAGCTGGCAGTTTTAGAAGCACAAAGGGCAGAGATGAGCCCCAACCTGGAGGCAGGACTAGGAGTATTGCGGAGGGGTGCACAACCCAGGACATTGCAGTTTATAGCAGCACAGACAGAAATGGAGACAGTGTGGCCTGGAGAGCTCACTGAAGAACAGACGGCGATCTCTCTGCTCTAAGGCAGAGGGTTGGAAACAGTCTCTTCTGTTCTGACTCTCCAAAGAGAAGCAGAAAGCTGCCAGGGAAAGCCGCCAGAGAACAAAAGCCCCAAAAAACTGGTTTCCACTAAGCCCATCCCCCGTCGCAGGGGGACAGAGCAACTCTGCCCAAACAGGGTTGCCTGAGTAACAGCATGGCAGGACGCTCCCCCAGAAGACAGGCTGGGAAAAGAAGAGGCCAGCAACCTTAAGGTTCCTAGGAAACAGGTGCATCTTGTTTGGGTTGTGGTCAATAATTTGGACTCTATACATTCCCTCAAACACCCATCAACAGAATGACTAGGAGGAAGAACCTCCAAAATAGGAAAGACTCGGAGATTATGATTTATGCCACAGATTTACAAATGGATTCAGATATAACCAAGATGTCGGAGATGGAATTCAGGCTAGCAATTGTGAAGACAATAACTAGAATGGAGAAATCAATTAATGGCAACATAGAGTCTCTAAGGGCAGAAATGAAAGCTGAATTGGCAGAACTTAAAAATGCTATCAATGAGATCCAATCTAATCTAGATAATCTAACAGCTAGGGTAAGTGAGGCAGAAGAGAGAATTAGTGACCTGGAAGAGAATTTCATAGATAAAAAGGGAAAAGAGGAGGCCAGGGAAAAACAACTCAGAATCCATGAAAATAGAATCAGAGAAATAAGTGACACCATGAAGCATTCCAATGTAAGAATTATTGGAATCCCAGAGAGGGTGGAGAGAGAGAGAGGACTAGAAGATATATTTGAGCAAATCGTAGCTGAGAACTTCCCTAATCTGGGGAATGAAACATACATTCGTGTCCTAGAGGCAGAGAGGACCCCTCCTGAGATCAAGGAAAACAGGCCAACACCCCAGCATGTAATAGTAAAAGTCACAAATCTTAGAACCAAGGAAACCATCTTAAGGGCAATTAGGGGCAAGAGATTCCTTACGTACAGAGGGAGGAACATCAGAATAACGTCAGACCTATCCACAGAGACCTGGCAAGCCAGAAAGGCCTGGTAAGACATATTCAGGGCACTAAATGAGAAGAACATGCAGCCAAGAATACTTTATCCGGCAAGGCTGTCATTTAGAATGGATGGAGAGATGCAGAGCTTCCAAGACCAGCAGAAACTGAAAGAATATGTGACCACTAAGCCAGCCCTGCAAGAAATATTAAGGGGGGTTCTATAAATGGAGAAAGACCCTAAGAGTGATATACAACAGAAATTTACAGGGATAATCTATAAAAACAATGTCTTCACAGGCAACATGATGACAATTAATTCATATCTTTCAATAATCACTCTCAACGTGAATGGTCTAAATGCTCCCATAAAACAGCACAGGGTTGCAGATTGGATAAAAAGACAGGACCCATCCATATGCTGTCTACAAGAGATTCATTTTGAACCTAAAGATACATCCAGACTGAAAGTGAAGGGATGGAGATCCATCTTCCATGCCAGTGGACCTCAAAAGAAAGCTGGGGTAGCAATTCTTATATCAGACAAATTAGATTTTAAACTAAAGACTGTAGTTAGAGACACAGAAGGACACTATATCATTCTTAAAGGGTCTATCCAACAAGAAGATCTAACAATTATAAATATCTATGCCCCCAACATGGGAGCAGCCATCTACATAAGCCAACTGTTAACTAAAATAGTCATATTGACTACAATACGTTAATTGTAGGAGACCTCAATACTCCACTCTCAGCAATAGACAGATCATCTAAGCAGAAAATCAACAAAGAAACAAGAGCTTTGAATGACACATTGGACCAGATGGATCTCATAGATATATACAGAACATTCCACCCTAAAACAACAGAATATTCATTCTTCTTGAGCACACATGGAACTTTCTCCAGAATAGACCACATACTGGGTCACAAATCAGGTCTCAACCAATACTAAAAGACTGAGATTATTCTCTGCATATTCTCAGACCACAATGCTTTAAAACTGGAACTCAATCACAAGAAAAAATTTGGCAGAAATTCAAACACTTGGAAGCTAAAGACCACTCTGTTCAAGAATGTTTGGGTCAACCAGGAAGTCAAAGAAGAACTTAAACAATTCATGGAAACCAATGAGAATAAAAACACATTGGTCCAAAACCTATGGGATACTACAAAGGCAGTCCTAAGGGGGAAATACATAGCCATCCAAGCCTCACTCAAAAAAATAGAAAAATCCCGAATTCACCAACTAACTCTACACCTTAAAGAACTAGAGAGAAAGCAACAAACGATTCCTAAGCCACGCATTAGAAGAGAAACAATTAAGATTAGAGCAGAGATCAATGAATTAGAAACCAGAAACACAGATCAGATCAACAAAACTAGAAGGTGGTTCTTTGAAAGAATTAATAAGATCGATAAACCACTGGCCAGACTTATCCAAAAGAAAATAGAAAGGACCCAAATTAATAAAATTATGAATGAAAGGGGAGAGATCATGACTAACACTAAGGAAATAGAAACAATTATTAGAAATTATTATCAACAACCATATGCCAATAAACTGAGCAATCTGGATGAAATGGAGGCCTTCCTGGAAAGGTATAAGCTGCCAAGACTGAAACAGGAAGAAATTGACAACCTGAATAGGCCAATAGCCAGTAACGAGATTGAAGCAGTGATCAAAAACCTCCCAAAAAATAAGAGCCAGGGCCTGATGGATTCCCTGTGGAATTCTACCAAACATTCAAAGAAGAAATAATACCTATTCTACTGAAGCTGTTTCAAAAAATAGAAACAGAAGGAAAGCTTCCAGACTCATTCTATGAGGCCAGCATTACCTTAATCCCCAAACCAGGTAAAAACCCCATCAAAAAGGAGAATTTCAGACCGATATCCCTGATGAATATGGATTCTAAAACCCTCAACAAAATCCTAGCTAATAGGATCCAACAATACATTAAAAGGATCATCCACCACGACCAAGTGGGATTCATCCCAGGGATGCAAGGGTGGTTCAACATTTGCAAATCAATCAATGTGATAGAACACATTAATAAGAGGGAGAGAAGAACCATATGGTCCTCTCAATTGATGCAGAAAAAGCATTTGACAAAATACAGCATCCTCGGGACGCCTGGGTGGCTCAGTCGGTTAAGCGTCTGCCTTCGGCTCAGGTCATGATCCCAGGGTCCTGGGATCGAGTCCCGCATCGGGCTCCCTGCTCCGCGGGGAGCCTGCTTCTCCCTCTCCCTCTGTCTCTGTCTCTCTCTCTGTCTCTCATGAATAAATAAATAAAATCTTTAAAAAAAAAATACAGCATCCTCTCCTGATTAAAACTCTTCAGAGTATAGGGATAGAGGGAACATTCCTCAAGTTCATAAAATCCATCTATGAAAAACCCACAGTGAATATCATCCTCAATGGGGAAAGGCTGAGAGCCTTTCCCTTAAGATCAGGAACACGTCAAGGATGCCCACTCTCGCCACTATTGTTCAGCATAGTACTAGAAGTCCTAGCAACAGCACTCAAACAAAAAGAAATAAAATGTATTCAAATTGGCAAAGAAGAAGTCAAACTCTCTTTTCACAGATGACATGATACTTTATGTGGAAAAACCAAAAGACTCCACCCCCAAATTCCTAGAACTCTTACAGCATTTCAGTAATGTGGCAGGATACAAAATCAATGCACAGAAATCAGTTGCTTTCTTATACACTAACAATGCAACTGTAGAAAGAGAAATTAGAGAAACGATTCCATTTATAATAGCACCAAAAACCATAAGATATCTCGGAATAAACCTAACCAAAGAGGTAAAGGATCTATACTCTAGGAACTACAGAACACTCATGAAAGAAATTGAAGAAGACACAAAAAGATGGAAAAACATTCCATGCTCATGGATCGGAAGAATACTTTGTTAAAATGCCTATGCTACCTAGAGCAATCTATATGTTCAATGCCATCCCAATCAAAATTCCAATGACATTTTTCAAAGTGCTGGAACAAACAATCCTAAAATTTGTATGGAATCAGAAAAGACCCCGAATCGCCAAGGAAATGTTGAAAAAGAAAAACAAAGCTGGGGGCATCACGTTGCCCGATTTCAAGCTTTATTACAAAGCTGTGATCACCAAGACAGCATGGTACTGACACAAAAACAGACATATAGACCAATGGAACAGAATAGAGAACCCAGATATGGACCCTCAACTCTATGGTCAAATAATCTTTGACAAAGCAGGAAAAAACATGCAATGGAAAAAAGACAGTCTCTTCAATCAATGGTGCTGGGAAAATTGGACAGCCACATGCAGAAGAATGAAACTCAACCATTCTCTAACACCATACACAAAGATAAACTCAAAATGGGTGAAAGACCTCAATGTGAGACAGGAATCCATCAAAATCCTAGAGGAGAACATAGGCAGTAACCTCTTTGACATTGGCCACAGCAACTTCTTTCAAGATACATCTCCAAAAGCTAATGAAACAAAAGGAAAAATGAACTTTTGGACTTCATCGAGATAAAAACCTTCTGCACAGCAAAGGAAACAGTCAACAAAACAGAGAGACAACCCACAGAATGGGAGAAGATATTTGCAAATGACACTACAGACAAAGGGCTGGTATCCAATATCTATAAAGAACTTCTCAAACTCAACACCCAAAAAACAAATAATCAAGTCAAAAAATAAGCAGAAAACATGAACAAACACTTCTCCAAAGAAGACATACAAATGGCTAACAGACACATGAAAAAATATTCATCATCATTAGCCATCAGGGAAATTCAAATCAAAACCACATTGACATAACCTTACACCAGTTAGAATGGCAACAATTGATAAGGCAAGAAACAACAAATGTTGGAGAGGTTGTGGAGAAAGGGGAACCCTCTTACGCTGTTGGTGGGGATGCAAGTTGGTACAGCCACTTTGGAAAACAGTGTGGAGGTGCCTCAAAAAATGAAAAATAGAGCTACTCTATGACCCAGCAATTGCCCTCCTGGGTATTTACCCCAAAGACAGAGATGTAGTGAAAAGAAGGGCCATATGCACTCCAGTGTTGATAGCAGCAATGTCCACAATAGCCAAACTGTGGAAAGAGCTGAGAAGCCCTTCAACAGATGAATGGATAAAAAAGATGTGGTCCATATATACAATGGAATATTACTCAGCCATCAGAAAGGATGAATACCCAACTTTTACATTAACATGGATGGGACTGGAGGGGATTATGCTAAGTGAAATAAGTCAAGCAGAGAAAGTCAGTTGTCATATGGTTTCACTTATTTGTGGAACATAAGGAATAGCATGGAGGACATTAGGAGAAGGAAGGGAAAAATGAAGGGGGGGGAATCAGAGGGAGAGATGAACCATGAGAGACTATGGACTCTTAGAAAAAACCAGGGTTTTAGAGGGGAGGGGTTGGGGGGGTGGGTTAGCCCAGTGATGGGTATTAAGGAGGGCAGGTACTGCATGGAGCACTGGGTGTTATACAAAAACAATGGATTGTGGATCACCATATTAAAAACTAATGATGTATTGTATAGTGACTAACATAACATAATAAAAGGATAAAAAAGAAAAAAAGAATAAAAAACCCAAATCACAACAAATTTAGAAAGATTAAAGTCATATCATGCATCATTTCTGACCCCAACACTGAAACTAGAAATCTACCACAAGAAAAAACCTGGAAAGAACACAAATATATAGAGGTTAAATAACATGGCATTTAACAATGAATGAGTCAATCAAGAAATCAGAGGAAATCCAAAAATACACAGACACAAATGAAAATGAAAACACAAAGGTCAAAAGTCTTTGAGATGCAACAAAAGTGGTTATAATAGGAAAGATTATAGCAACACAAGCCTACATTAATAAGCAAGAAAAATCTCAAATAAACAACCTAACCTTACACCTAAAGGAGCTGGGAAAAAGAAGAACAAACAAAACCCCAAAACAATAGAAGGAAGGAAATAATAAAGATTAAAGTAGTAATAAATCAAATAGAAACTAAACACACACACACACACACACACACACAAAAAAAAAACAAAGCAGATCAATTACACCAGGAGCTGTTTCTTTGAAAAGATCAAAAATATTGTTAAAACCTTAACCAGACTTGAAAGAAAAAAAGAAAGATAGCATGGAGGACATTAGGAGAAGGAAGGGAAAAATGAAGGTGGGTGGGAATCGGAGGGGGAGACGAGCCATGAGAGACCATGGACTCTGAGAAACAAACTGAGGGTTTTAGAGGGGAGGGGAGTGAGGGGTGCATTAGCCCGGTGATGGGTATTGAGGACACGTATTGCATGGAGCATGGGGTATTAAACACAAACAATGAATCGTGGATCACTACCTCAAAAACTAATGATGTATTGTATGGTGATGAATATAACATAATAAAATTAAATTAAAATTAAAAAATAAAGAAAAAGAAAGAACACAAAATCAGAAATGAAAAGAACCAACACCACAAAAACAAAGATTTTAAAAAACTGTTATCAAAATAATGCTATGAAATTGGACAAAATAGAAAAAATGGATAAATTCCTAGAAACATATAACCTCTCTAAACTGAATCAGGAAGAAATAGAAAATTTGAAAAGACTGATTACCAGCAATGAAATTGAATCAGTAATCAAAAAACTCCCAACAGACTAAAGTATAGGACCAGATAGCATCACAGAAGAATTCTACCAAATATTTAAAGAAGATTTAATACTATTGTTCTCAAACTATTTCAAAAACTAGAAGAGGAAGGAAAGCTTCCAAATTCATCCTATGAGACCAGGATTACCCTGATACCAAAACCAGAAAAAGACAATACAGAAAGAGAGAACCACAGGTCAATATCTCTGATGAACATAGACATAAAAATCCTCAAACAAAACAGTAGCAAAGCATATCCAACAATACATTTAAAAAAATAATTCACCTTGATCAGGGAGGATTTATTCCTGGGATGATAGGATGGTTCAATATTTTCAAGTCAATCAATGTGATAGATCACATCAACAAGGGAAAGGATATGATCATTTCAGATAGATGCAGAAAAAGCACTTGACAAAGTATATCAATTCATGATAAAAACTATCAACAAAGTAGATTTTGAGGGAACATACTTAACATAATAAGGGGCATATATGAAAAACCCACAGCTAACATCATACTTAATGGTGAAAAACTCAGCTTTTCCCTGAGGTCAAGGACCTTAGCAACAAGACAAGCACATCTACTCTCACTACTTTTATTCAACATAGTACTGGAAGTCCTAGGACCAGCAGACAACAAAAAGAAATTAAAGCATCCAAATAAGTAAGAAGTAAAACTTGTTCACTATTTGCAGATGATACTATATATAGAAAACCCTAAGACTCCACCAAAAAAACTACTAGAACTGATAAATGAATAAGGTCACAGGATACAAAATCAATATACAGAAATCTGTTGCATTTCTATATACTAATAGTGAATCAGCATAAAGTGAAATTAAGAAAACAATCTCATTTACAACTGCACCAAAAAGAATAAAATACCTAGGAGTAAATGTAACCAAAGAGGCAAAAGACCTATACTCTGAAAACTATAAAACACTGATGAAAGGAATTGAAGATGACACAAAAAAGTGGAAAGGCACTCAATGCTCATTGATTAGAAGAACAAATATTGTTAAAATGTCCATACTACTCAAAACAATGTAAACATTTAATGCAATCCCTACCAAAACACCAATAACATTTTTCACAGACTTAGAACAAACAATCTTAAAATGTGTATGGAACCACAAAAGACCTTGAATAGCCAAAGCAATCTTGGAAAAGAACAAAACTGGAGGTATCATAATCCCAGATTTCAAGATATACTGCCTAGCTGTAGTAATCAAAACACTATAGCACTGGCAGAAAAACGGACGTATGGATCCATGGAACATAATAGAGAGCCCAGAGATAAACCCATGATTACACATGGTCAATTAGTCTCTGACAAAAGAGGAAAGAATACGCAATGGGAAAAAGTCTCTTCAACAAATGGCGTTGGGAAAAATGGACAACGACATGCAAAAGAATGGAACTGGACAACTTTCTCACACCATACACAAAAATAAACTCAAAATGGATTAAAGACCTCAAGTGAGACTTGAAACCATAAACATCCTAGAAAGAGCCAGGCAGTAATTTCTCTGACATAGGTCACAGTAACAGTTTTCTAGATATGTCTCCTGAGGCAAGGGAAACAAAAACAAAAATAATTTTCATTCTACAGAATGTCACTTGCAATAGGCCAGTTTATTGTTAGATACAACATTCTTCATTGATGAGTCCTATGAATAAAATAAATATGAAGATAAAGCTTTACACTTTACTGTTAGAAATATGTTATAGCTAATAACTAATCTCATTAGTGGAACAATGTATTAAAACAATGTTTTAATACGAAATGTTTATTTTCAACACCAAATACCTATCTACATATATCAACTACTATTTATAAACAGAGCTTTCAAACACTCCCCAGAATACTCTTTTAAGTATTTCAGTGAAGTAACTTGTTACTTGAATATTGTTTTAATCATTACAAAACACTTATCTATGAGTCTCCATGATCCTGTGCTACTGATAAGAACTTGTAGGTTTGTATCAAATAAAGGTATATTCACTAAGGACCTGGTAGACAAAATTAACAATGTCAATGTAAGTTAATAAAAATCTCCCAATGTGAAAAAAAATTCAATTTCTAATAAAAAAAAGCACACATTAGACCAGATGAACTTTATACAGAACATTCCATCCAAAAACTGCATAATAAATATTCTTTTCAAGTGCACATGAAACATTCTCCAGAATAGATCATATATTAGGCCACAAAGCAAGTCTCAATAAATTTAAGAAGAATGAAATCATATCACTATCTTTTCTGACCACAGTGGTGTGAAACTAGAAATTAATTACAAGAAGAAAACTGAAAAAAAAAAAACAAAAGAAATGTGGAGATTTAACATGTTACTTAGCAGCCAATGTGCACATGAAAAAACCAAAGAGGAAATAAAAACTACCTTGAGACAAATGAAAATGGAAATGTGATGTTCCAGAATCTTTGGGATGCAGTAAAAGCAGTCCTAAGAGGGTATTTCATAGCAATACAGCACACTTCATGAGACAAACAAACAAACAAAAAAAACTGAAAAAAAAAATCTAACTTTACCATAAAGGAAATAAAAAAGAATAAAGTCCTAAGTTATAGAAAAAAAAAATAATAGAGATCAGAGAAGAAATAAATGAAATAAATGCTGAATAAGTAAAAATTTTAAAAAACTAAGAGCTTGTTCTTTATAAAGATAAACAAAATCAATAAACCTTTAGCCAGACTCACCAAGGAAAAAAAGAGCACAAATAAATAGAATTAGAAATTATAATCTATACCACAGAAATACAATGATCATAAGAAAATACTATAAACATTATATGCCAGCAAATTAGACAACCTAGAAGAAATGGATAAGTTTCTATAAACAATCTTATGTTGAAGAAATTGAAAATCAGAATAGAATGATTACTAGTAATAAAATTGAATCAGTAATTAAAAAATTCCCAACAAGAAAATCCAGGATCAGACAGCTTCACAGGTGAATTCTACCAAACATTTCAAGAAGAGTTCATACCTACCCTCCTCAAATTATTCCAAATAATTAAGGAGATAAGGACATTTCCAAACTCATTACAGGAGGTGAGCATTACCCTGATACCCAAACCAGACATAATAAAACTCTCAACAGAGTGAGTATAGAGGGAATATAACCCAACATAATAAAAGCCATATATGACAAACCCATTGCTAACAGTACATTCAATAGTCAAAAGCTGAAATTTTTTCCTGTAAGATCAGGAAGAAGACAAGGATGCATACTCTCACCAGTTTTAATCAACATAGTACAGGGAGTCATAGCCCCAGCAATGAGGTAAATAAAATGCATCCAGTTGGAAAGGAAAAGTAAAACTGTCACTATTTACAGCTAACATGGTACTATAGACACCCTAAAGACACCACCAAAAAACTTTCAGTATAAATGATTTCAGCAAAATTGTAGGATTCAAAATTAATATACGGAAATCTATTGTTCCTATACATTAATAACTATCAAAAAGAGAAATAAGAAAATCACCCCATTTACAATTGCATCAAAAAGAATAAAATACCTAGGAATAAATTTAACCAAGTAGGTGGAAGGTCTCTCATTGAGAATTCTAAGACATTAATTAAAGAAATTGAAAAAGAAACAAATAAATGGTACAATATTCCATGTTCATGGATTGGATGAATACAACTGAAATGCCCATACTACTCAAAGCAATCTATAGATTCAATGCAATCTCTATCAAAATACTAAAGGCATTTTTTACAGAACTAGAATAAGCATAAAATTTGTATGGAACCACAAAAGACCCTGAATAGGCAAAGCTCTCAAGAGAAAGAACAAAGCTGGGAGTATCACCCTCCCTGATTTCAAACTATACTAAAAACCTATAGCAATTAAAGCAGTATGATGCTGGTACAAATACAGACACATAAATCAACGGAACAGAATAGAGAGCACAGAAATAATCCATACTTATGTGGTCTGTTAACATGATAAAGGAGACAAGAACATACAATGGGGAAAAGACAGTCTCTTCAATAAATGGTGTTGGGAAAACTGGAAAAATACATGAAAAAGGAAGAGACTAGACCACTTACATCCCCACACAAGAATAAACTCAATATGGATTAAAGACCTAAATGTGTGGGTCCATTGATAGATAAATGGATAAGAAGATGTGATACGTATATCCATATGTATACACACACAAACACACATAATGAAATATCACTTTGTCATAAAAAAGGAATGAGATCTTGACATTGACAACAACATGGATAGACCTAGAGGGTATTGTGCTAAGTGAAGTAAGTCACAGAATGATAAATACCATATTATTTGACTTATATGTGGAATCTAAAAAAACAAAACAGACTCATAAACAGAAAATGAACTGGTGGTTGCAGAGGGGATGAGAGTTGGGGGGGGAGGTGGAGGAAATAGATGAAGGTAAGACATACAAACTTCCAGCTATAAAATAATTGGGAATGCAATGTACAGCAAAAGGAATACAGTTAATAATGTTGTAATAACTTCGTGTGGTGATAAATGGTGACTAGACCTATTGAGGTGGTCAATTCATAATGTTTAAAAATATTGAATCAATAGCTTTTACACCTAAAATATTTTATGTTGATTTTAATTCATACAAATTGTTTTATCTAAAAAACAAATGACAGCATCTCAGCATTTCTAGAGCAGCCTAGGAACAATTCTACATGGTCCTAAACTACAGAACTTGTTTACTGTGAGGCTGTTCTTAGAGTCAGTCATGGTTTCTAAATGTTGCCACCAATTGACTTGGGACTTCAAATATCTGTGGCCAAGAGATCATACAGTGTGCCTTCTAGTTCTTCCATTATACTCCTAAGTGATTTCACTCGTAAGCATTCTTCACAGTTAGAGTTTATTTTTTTATTTTTTAAAGATTATTTATTTATTTATTTGACAGAGAGAGAGACACAGTGAGAGAGGGAACACAAGCAGGGAGAGTGGGAGAGGGAGAAGCAGGCTTCCCGCGGAGCAGGGAGCCCAATGCGGGGCTTGATCCCAGGACCCTGAGATCAGGACCTGAGCTGAAGGCAGACGCTTAAAGACTGAGCCACCTAGGTGCCCCACAGTTAGAGTTTATTAAACTGGGAAAAAACAAATCATTGGTACCTGCTTTTGCTCTGTCATTTCTAAGACTACTTGTTGATTTTGGTGGATTTATGTTTTTCCTTAATACCCCCTTAATATTCTGAAATGCAAATAAAGACAAATTACTTAATGCAGTAAATCAATATAAAAGCATGTAGAGAGTGGTCTTCTATCCTTTTGCTCATCAGTAGTGGATACTAGCTAATCTGAGGTCCTTACGACAAACAATGGCTTTGAAAACTAGTAGGAAAAAAGTGTAATTGCTGAGACTGTCCAGGCTTGGTAAATTTGTGCCAGTATAAATTGGTGCAATGGTTTCGAAGGCAATTAGTCAGTAAATATGGAATCATGAGAACATCCATATGCACAATCCCAGTAATTAATCTTAAATTTTCTAAAAAAAAAAAAAAAAAAAGAAAAATGTTTGTAAGGTGTTTCTATTTTTAACTTTTTGAGGAAATTATACTGTTTTTCAGAGTAGCTGCGCCAGTTTGCATTCCCACCAAGAGGGAAAGAGGGTTCCCCTTTCTCCACATCCTCACCAACACCTGTAGTTTCTTGTGTTGTTGATTTTAATCATTTTGACAGATGTGAGTGAATATCTCATTGTGGTTTTGATTTGTATTTCCCTGATGCTGAGTGATATTGAGCACTTTTTCATATGTCTATTGGCCATTTGTATATCTTCTTTGGAGAAATGTCTGTTCATGTCTTCTGCCCATTTTTTAAGTGGATTATTTGTTGTTTTGGTTTTGAGTTTTATAAGTTCTTTATATATTTTGGATACTACCCTATGATCCTGCAATTGCACCACTAGATATTTACCCAAAGAATACAAAAGTACTAATTCAAAAGGATTCATACACCCCAAAGTTTATAGCACCATTATTTACAATAGCCAAATTATGGAAACAGCCGAAGTGTCCAGACTGATGAATGGATAAAGAAAATGCTGTATATATATATAGACAGCATGGAATATTAGCCATAAAAAAAATGAAATCTTGCCATTTGCAATGACATGGATAGAGCTAGAGAGTATTATGCTAAGAAATATAAGTCAGTCAGTGAAAGACAAATACTGTACGATTTCATTCATATGTGGAATTTAAGAAACAAAACAAATGAGCATAGAGAAGAGAGAGAGAGAGGCAAATCAAGAAGCAGATCCTTACCTCTAGAGAACAAATTGATAGTTACCAGAGAGGAGGTGGGTGGGGGATGGGTGAAATAGGTGATGGAGATTAAGGAGTGCACCTGTGATTAGCGCAGGGTGTTGTATGGAAGTGTTGAGTTACTATATTGTACACCTGAAACTAATATTACACTGTATGTTAACTAATCAGAACTTAAGTAAAAATTTTTTAAAAAAGGAAAATGACATGTACCTAAAGATATTCATTGCACTATTACTTATATTAAAAAAGAAACTGAACCAAATGTCAAATACGGAAATTTATTAAGTTATTATACATCAGTGTGGTGAAATATCAAACAGCCATTACAAATCATAATTATGAAGATTGATATAATATAGGAAATGTTTATGATATAAAGTAAAAAAACAAAATTGTATTTATACTGTAATCAGAAGCATGCAAAATTGAATATAGGAAGGTAACAGAGACATAATTTGTGTGGGTTAGCTGGACCATGATTCTTTTATTTCTTTTTTTTTTTTTAGTGTTACCATGTTTGTTTATTAATTACTGCTAATAGTTTTGAAAAGAAAAAATTAGGCACCTACCCATTTAAAACCAATTGCACTCAAAGCTTTATGCACATAGCAGTTTGCGTGTTAAATTCTGGCTACTTCCTGTTTCTCTGCTTTTGTCTCAGTCCAAGTTACTTTAGTTGAGTCAAACACTCAAATCCTGAATTTCCTCATCTCTAAAATGGGGGTATTAACACTACTCAGAAACCCCTTTTAGGGATTCCAGTTACTCAGATCATAAAGCTCTTTGCAAACTGAAGATGAAAACCCAGTCAAGCTCTTATCTCTGCTGCCTTTCCTCCAATTTCATCATTCTTAACCTTCTTCACATCTTCATTCTTTATTTTTCTATATTCAACTCAATTATTTTGCCTTCTCTTCTACCTCCTTCTTTTTCCTTTCCTTTATGGAAGTCAGATAGGAGTTTCATAGGCTTCAAAGTAAGGTGTGGGCAGGGCTGCAGTCCTTTATGGAGGCTCCAGGGGAGACTTCTTTGTCTTGCCTTTTCCAGTTTCTAGAGGCATCTGCCTTCCTTGGCTGGTGAACACTTCCTCCATCTGCAAAACCAGCAGCACTGTGGAGATGGTATCACGGTGCTTCACTGTGACACGTACTGTTCTGCCCTCCTCTTCCCTAATTCATGACCTGGTGATGATGTTGATTACCTTGAGCTCACCCAGAAGATCCAGGATAATCTCTTTATTTTAACGTCAGCTAATTATCATTCTTTCTATCTGCAACCTTAGTTTCCCTTTGCCAACACAGGCACAGGCCAGGGGCCATTCTTCTGCCTACCAGACTGCCCCTTTTCTCCACATGTAAAATCTACAATAGATTTACTAGTCCCCCATCTCAGTGGTATCCAGCCCTGGGACCTTGGACAAGGTATTTGTCTTCTCCCCAGAGCTGTAGTTTCTTCAATTGGCAATATTGTTAAAGAAAAAAAACATATTCATGACCCCTTGCTAAGGCACAGTAAGGCTGGCTTTACTCAAGGGGGTTGTGATAATAGTTGTGGGAACCACTGCAATGGGATCTTTCAGTGGGTTGGAGAGATGAGGCTCAACTACAAACACAGCATGGGAATTTATAGCCAAGGAGCAGGGTGGGCCCAGTAGATGGGGTAAGGGAATTTCCAGCTAAATTAATCTAAAAAGATGCTTGCAGGCCAGGTGATGGTGGGGGGTGAGAACCATCATCTGATATAAAGGGTGATCAGATATCAACAGTGGAGGTTCTGATTAAATTGGCTTAGCAGGGTTCTTACTAAATTTGGATTTTGCAAGGAGGTCCACAGATGGGCCTAAGAAGATTCAGGCACCTGCCTTAAGTTTGGTCCAGGAAAGAACCTTCTCCAACATTCATAATAATACCTGTCCAGATAGCTCAGAGCACAGTGTGAAGGCCAGATGCCGGGACAGAGCATGGCAGCAAACACTACCCAGTCTGCATTGTTCAGTGAGCTGTTATCTACCCCAAAACATGTAACCAACAGCCAATCAATTAGAATTTCCAGCAAAGACAAAGGAATGCAAAGCAAGCAGGCCTCACTCCAAATAATTCAAACAACAAAGTATAGAAAACTTTCTTACTTACAATTATCATGTTTAGCAATTATTTGACTTAATGATCAAATTGTAAGGTGAAAATGTATATATTTTAAAGGGACCTGTGGTTGGAATTCAAGTTTTATGTTCCCTGTTCTCAATTTTACTTCATCTTTCACTTGAAGTCTAAACAAGGACAATTCTATACTTCCTATTATTTTGAGATGTTACATTGTTACATAAAATATTTTATACATTTTAAAAGTCTATATAAGCATATGTACAATTTATTGAATTAGTTCTTTTGTTATATTTAAGCTAGTTTCTAATTGTTCACGACTGATACTTTTATTAAATATAACCATTTCAAAATACTCACCAAGCACTTAAGCCTATAAATTCTATTTTCTGTGCCAGCAAAATAATATATTTTATCCTCATAATATTTCTACTGTTAACTAAGATGATAATCAAAATAACTGAACTGAAGCTAAACAAGAACACAAAGATTGTTTAGGCTAACCTAATATTTTGTTCAGCATGCATTCCCAGTTTAGGCATTAATATTTCCCCAAAGTTTTGTGGACTTTCAAGTTCTAAGCTCCACCTAGAACTCTAAGATACTGACACTACAAATACCTTTATTAATATGGGTTTAATTTTTTTAAGTGTTTGGATTCACAGCTTATCTATGGGAACAAATGGTTTTCCATCTGTAACAATCCAGAGATATACTGGGGAAGTTAACTTAGTTTTCCCTCCTGCAAGCTAGCAGATGAAATCTTAGCCAAACCTAAGAAGAAATTGTCAGGGGGAAGCCCATCCTGGCGATTGCCCAAACACCTACCCGTCCGTCTTTCTGTCAACATGAATACAGGAAGGAGGCATGTTAGTAGTTCTATCAGGTGGTGGCCACCATAGCGGCCCGGAGAAAGCGTGAAAAGAAGAAGCTGCCAAACCCCAAAGCTTGGCATGAGAGCCAGCTGTCAGCCAGTTAATGTGCTCAGCTAGCAGCAAGAAACCCAATCATTAAGTTATTGGGGATTGGTCAGAGAAAAGAGAAAGATTCTTTGTCCTAAGTGTGCTGAGCTGCTGATGGCTATGACTCACAATCCCACAAGATTTGTTCCAAAAACAGAAATGGGGACATTGTGTGGGGATAAGGCCAATGGCACAGTAGGAGGTAGAAGGCTCAAGCTAGACCTCATTTCAGAGTGGTGATGAAAGAATGTCGCTTCATTTTTGTGGCAGCAGAGCCCAGCAAAGATGGTGGAGGCAACCTTCCCATGTGGTTAGAGACTAACAGAGGAATTCTGTTATTTTGAACTCTTTGGCATTTTGCTTTTCTTGAGCAATTCCCACCCTACTCCTTGATTTGTTGGACTCACGGCCACCTTATTAATACCCTTAGATCCTGACTCAGATTCTAGAGCCTAAGGTATCTATGCTCTAGGGGTTAAGGGCTCACTTCCCGTACAAAAGGAACAAAGAGATTGCATAAAGTGACCTTCTGGTCCTTACTATTGTGGACCCAAGTGAAGTTAGCTTGTCACCAGTAGCCAAGGGATAATATTCTTTAAGACATGGGATTCTTTTCTATACATCATTCCAAGAATATTCCAGCTTCATCTTTTTAAGATTTTATTTTAGAGAGAGTGAGTGAGTGGGCTGGGGAGAGGGGCAGAGTGTGAGAGAGAGTCCCAAACAGACTCCCCTCTGAGTGCAGAGGCCTACGCAGGGCTCAATCTCATGACCCTGAGATCACATGAGCTGAAACCTAGAGTTGGATGGTTAACCAACTCGGCCACCCAGGCGCCCATCACCTGCATCTTCTTGTAGGCTATCTATAGCTGCTCTTCCCACCTTGACTTCAGTGTTTGCTGTCCTTTTTCCAACCAATATTCACCTTCTAGCACACATCTGAGGTTTATTCACACCAAACATAAATAGCCCAAGTTCACAAGACATTTACTGAGCACCTATTTTACACCAGGTATAGATCTATACCTGTCTCCAGGGACCAGAAATAACTAAGATAGAGCAGCTGCCCTCAGAGCCCGACAGTCTTGAAGGGAGTCATGATGGAAAACAGATTACAATGCAGTGTGATAAGCTCACAAAGGAGGCAACTGTGAGAAAGGATGGTTAGTTCTATAGGGAAAGGGCAAGGGGTTAGGGAATGCTTCCAGGAGAAAGTGACACCCAAACTAGGTTTCAAAGGAAGCTAAAGTGTTCACTGTGGGCAACACAGCAAATAAGAGACCATGGGGGTGTGGGGAAACACTCTGGGCTTCAGGAGCTCTGGAGCTTTCAGTGGGATGGGCCAGTAAGAGGAAATGTGACAGAGTCCAGGCTGCCTATGAGCATCAACTAGTTAGGAGATGTGCCTGTAATTTTCCAAAAAGAAGTATTGGGGTACTGGATTCATGCTAATGGAGATGAAAAGAAGGAGATGGGCTTGAGGGTATTCAGGATATGGAATTAATATAACTTGCTGATTGAGTAGCCATGCAGCATAAGCAAGAAGACAGAGCTGAGAGAGCATAGTCTCTGGATTCAGGCACATGGTATTAGACCCTCAGAAATATCTCCATTTTAATAGAGTCAGATCCATAAGCTAAAGGAAAATTGTATCAGTACTTTAGCCATTAAAGGAGCATAGAGTCTATTGGATATAAAGAAGCCAAGTTTCTACTGCTAAAAATATTTTTCAGAAAAAATGTGGTGGATGGGGCAAATTAGATGTGAAAGTGTTTATAACTATTGTAGGTGTGTTAGTCTAAAAAGTAGTTGTCATATATGATCTATTTATTTATTTGAGAGAGAGAGAGAGAGAGGAGGGGGAGGAGGAGAGGGAGATAGAATCTCAAGCAGACTCTCTGTTGAGTGCAAAGCCTGATGTGGGGCTTCATCTCATGACCCTCTCATGACTTGAGCTGAAATCAAGAGTCAGACACTCAACTGACTGAGCCACCCAGGAGCCCCAGTATTTATCAGATTTCTAAAGCTAGCCATTTGTGTAATCCAAGAAGGTAAATAGGTGACTTCCATTTTCATCAAGGTAATGATTATAATGAATATCTAAAAATGCAGAATGAATTCGACAAGTTTATGCTCTATGCTATGCTCACCACAAGTGTAGCTACCATCTGTCACCACAGTGCTAGTAGAATACCACTGATATAATACCTATGCTGTGCCTTTTACTCCTGTGACTTACTCATTTTGTAAACTGAAGTCTGTATCTCTCACTCCCCTTTACCCATTTTGCTCATCCTCCCACATGCCTCCCTCTGGCAACCATCAGTTTGCTCTCTGATTCTTTTTTTTTTTAAAGATTTTATTCATTTATTTGACAGAGAGAGACACAGCGAGAGCAGGAACACAAGCGGGGGGGTGGGGGGGAGAGGGAGAAGCACGCTTCCCGCGGAGCAGGGAGCCTGATGTGGGGCTTGATCCCAGGACCCGGGGATCATGACCCGAGCGGAAGGCAGACGCTCAACGACTGAGCCACTCAGATGCCCTGCTCTCTGATTCTGTTTTTTGTTTGTTTCTTTCTTTTTTAGATTCCACATGTGAATCAAATAACATGTCAAATAACTGCTGTGCACCTGAAATTAATGTAACATTGTGTGTCAAGTACACTCAAAAAACAATTTAAAAAATAATTATATGGAAAATTTGGAAAAAATGTGGGATCGAACCCCACATCAGGCTCCCTGCTCAGTGGGAAGCCTGCTCCTCCCTCTCCCACTCCCCCTGCTTGTGTTCCCTCTCTCGCTCTCTGTTAAATAAATAAATAAAAATCTTAAAAAAAAAGCTAGAACTAAGGAAGGGTTATGCTCCCAAGAAAGGGTTAACAAGAAGGAAAGATGGTCTCTCTACAAAAGCAAACAAGGAAATTTGTATCAGTGATATCCTCAGGCACTTGGAAGTAGCAACACTTATCTTCTGAGAGAAGTGTCCCTTAACCTGGGCTTCTGATAATTCTCACAGATAAAGTGACAATAAATTTGGTGAACTTTACAAAAAGCAAACAATATTCTGTTCCACTGATCTATGTGTCTGTTTTTGTGCCAATACCCTGCTGTCTTGATGACCACAGCTTTGTAATGTAGCTTGAAGTCAGGCATTCTGATGCCACCAGCATTGGTTTTCTTTTTCAATAATCCCCTGGTGATTCAGGGTCTTTCCTGGGTCCATATAAATTTTAGGATTGTTTGTTCAAGCTCTGTGAAAAATGTCGATGGTATTTTGATAGGGATTGCATTGAAAGTGTAGATTGCTCTGGGCAACACAGACATTTTCACAATGTTTATCCTTCCAATCCATGAACATGAGATGTTTTTCCATCTCTTTGTGTCTTCCTCGGTTTCTTTATAAGTGTTCTGTAGTTTCTAGAGTATAGATCTTTTACCTCTTTGGGTAGGTTTATTCCTAGGTATGGTTTTTGGTGCTATTGTAAATGGAATTGATTCCTTAATTTCTCTTTCTTCAGTCACATTGTTAGTGTATAGAATTGCAACTGATTTCTGTGCATTGATTTTGTATCCTGCCATGTTGCTGAATTGCTGTATGAGTTCTAGTAATTTGGGAGTGGAGTCTTTTGGGTTTTCCACATAAAGTATCATGTCATCTGCGAAGGGAGAGACTTTGATTTCTTCTTTGCCAATTGGAATGCCTTTTATTTCTTTTTGTTGTCTGATTGCTGTTGCTAGGACTTCTAGTACTATGTTGAACAAAAGTGGTGAGAGTGGGCATCCCTGTCGTGTTCCTGACTGTAAGGGAAAAGCTTTCAATTTTTCCCCATTGAGAATGATATTCACTGTGGGCTTTTTGTAGATGGCTTTTATGATATTGAGGTATATTTCCTCTATCCCTATATTTTGAAGAGTTTTAATCAGGAAAGGATGCTGTATTTTGTCAAATGCTTTTTCTGCATCAATTAAGAGGATCATATGGTTCTTGTCTCTTATTCTATTAATGTGATCTATCATGTTGATTGATTTGCAAATGTTGAATAGAAACCCCAGAAATGGACCCTCAACTCTATAGTCAACTAATCTTCAACAAAGCAGGAAAGAATATCCAATGGAAAAAAAAAAAAAAACAGTCTCTTCAATAAATGGTGCTAGGAAAATTGGACAGCCACATGCAGAAGAATGAAACTAGACCATTCTCTTATATCATATACAAAGATAAACTCAAAATGGATGAAAGACCTAAATGTGAGACAGGAATCCATGAAAATCCTAGAGGAGAACACAGGCAGCAACCTCTTCAACATTGGACAAAGCAAATTCTTGCAAGATACATCTCTAAAAGCAAGGGAAACAAAAGCAAAAGTGAATTATTGGGACTTCATCAAGATAAAGAGCTTCTGCACAGCAAAGGAAACAATGAACAAAACTAAAAGGCAACCTCTGGAATAAGAGAAGAACTTTGCAAATGACATTACAGATAAGGGGCTGGTATCCAAGATCTATAAAGAACTTCTCAAACTCAACATGCAAAAAACAAATAATCTGGTCAAGAAATGGGCAGGAGACATGAACAGACGCTTCTCCAAAGAAGACATACAAATGACTAACACATACATGAAAAAATGCTCAACATCACTAGCCATCAGGGCAATACAAATCAAAACCACAATGAAATACCACCTTACACCAGTTAGAATGGCAAAAATTAACAAGACAGGAAATAACAAGGGTTGGCGAGGATGTGGAGAGAGGGGAACCCTTTTACACTGTTGGTGGCAATGCAAGCTGGTACAGGCACTCTGGAAAACAGTATGGAGGTTCCTCAAAAAGTTAACAATAGACCCTGAGACCCTATGACCCAGCAATTGCTCTACTAGGTATTTACCCCTAAGATACAGGTGTAGTGAAAAGAAGGGGCACATGCACCCCAATATTCATAGCAGTAATATCCACAATAGCCAAACTGTGGAAGGAACCAAGATGCCCTTCAACAGATAAAAGGATAAAAAAGATGTGGTTCATATATACAGTGGAATATTATTCAGCCATCAGAAAGGATGAATATCCACCATTTGCATCGACATGGATGGAACTGAAGGGGATTATGCTAAGTAAAATAAGGCAAGCAGAGAAAGACAATTATCATGTGGTTTCACTCACATGTGGAACATAAGCATTAGCACGGAGGACCACAGAGGAAGAGAGGGAAATCTGAAGGGGGAGAAATCAGAGAGGGAGACAAACCATGAGAGACTCTGGACTCCAGGAACCAAACTGAGAGTTACAGAAGGGAGGGGGTGGGGGGATGTGATAACAGGGTGATGGGTATTAAGGAGGGCACGTGTAGTGATCAACACTGGATATTATACGCAACTAATGAATCTTTGAACACTACATCAAAAACTAATGATGTACTATATACTGGCTAATTGAACATAATAATAATTTAAAAAAGCAAACAATAGACACAGACCAACTAAGACCTCAGATACTAAATGATCAGACACAGAGTATAAATTAAGAATGTTCAGCACATTAAAAGAAATAAAAGATATAAAAGCAAAAGAAAGGAGCAAGAAATGCCCCAATGTGATAAAGTAAGTTGGAAAAGAACCAAATAGCACTTAGAGAAAATAATTTAAAAAAATTTTTTAACAGTGTTTAAATCTTCCTGAATCCCCACATACAAATAGACATCCTGGATAGCAAAATGAAATCAAGGTATTCTGATGAGTTCCAAAATACAGGCATGTAGAGACAAATCACTATCATCCATAAGATCCATGTGGTGCCAATGTCTATACAGCAGGAAGATGGAGGAGGCTATGAGGCAATGGCTGATGACCTAAGAACAGTACAATCTCCAAATAGCTAAGTTGTTAGTAGAAATCACAGTGGGGCCAATTTGAGAACAGTCCCTGGGTTTTGCCCAATCCAGTAGCATGACACCCTATGAATTCTCAAAACTGACCCACCTCTACACTTTGCGTGCTATTCTCGCCTAGGGTTCCACAGTGAAGAGAAATTTCTGGGAGGATAATCAAAATTGATCGAGATGGACAGGGCAGAGACAAAAGAAAGAGAAGGTCAAGATCAGAGGTGGGCCAATTTCTTTTGTGAAGGAGCAAATTGTAAGTATCTTGGGCTTTGAGGACCAGAGTCTGTTGCAACTATGTAGCTTTGCAGTTATAATATGAAAGCAGCCTTAGGCAGTATGAAAATGCATGGATGTGGCTCTGTTCCAATAACTTTACTTACAGACGCTAATGTATGAACTTCATATAATTTTTATTATTTTCAAGAAGATAGTAGGAAGGGAAAAAATGAAGGGGGGGATATCGGAGGAGGAGATGAACCATGAGAGACTATGCACTCTTAGAAACAAACTGAGGGTTCTAGAGGGGAGAGGGGTGGGGGGATGGGTTAGTCTGGTGATGGGTATTAAAGAGGGCATGTATTGAATGGAGCACTGGTGTTATACGCAAACAATGGATCATGGAACACTACATCAAAAACTAATGATGCAATGTATGGTGATTAACATAACAATAAAAAGAGAAAAAAAATTTTCATTATTTTCACAAAATAATATTATTTTTGTTTTGCTGCTGTTGTTTAAAAGTGTAGGAACCATTCTTAATTCATAAGATATACAAAAAGTTATGTGAGCCAGATTTAGTTTTCCAAGCCCTGGTATCAAAGTAGGGAAGAAGACAAAACAAGAAAGTTCAGATGGTGAACATCACTAGTCATCAGGGAAATGAAAATTAAACCACAAAGAGGTATTGATTCACATCTTTAGGATGACTTTTATCAAAAAGAGATAACAAATGTTGGCAGGGATGTGGAGAAAAGGGAACCATTGTACACTATTGGGAATATAAAATGATATAGTCACTATGGAAAACAGTGTCTTACAAAATCAAAATTGAACTATCATATGATCCTGCAAACCTACTCCTGGGTATATATCTGAAGGAACTGAATCAGTATCTCAAAGGGATATCTACACTCTCATGTTCTAAGCAACATTATTCACAAGAGCCAAGATACGGAAAAAAACCTAAGTGTATGTCAAAGGATGAATGGATATGGAAGTTGTAGTGTAAAGAAATGTAAGGAGGAAAGTTTCCTTTGATGAGGCAGCATTACACTCCTTGAAGAGGCAGCATTACACTCATACCAAAACCAGATAAAGACACTACAAAAAAAGAGAACTACAGGCCAAGATCTCTGACAAACATAGATAAAAAAAAATTCTCAACAAAACAGTAGCAAACTGTATCCAACAATACATTAAGAAAAAAATCATTCACCATGATCAGGTGGGATTTATTCTTGGGATGTTATGGTGGTTCAATATTTGCAATTCAATCAGTTGGATACACCACATCGATAGAGAAAGGATAAAAACCATATGATCATTTCAATAGATAAAATATTTGACAAAATACAACACCCATTCATGATTTTTAAAAAGCTCTCGGGGTGCCTGGTTGGCTCACTCAGTTAAGTACCCGACTCTTGACTTCAGTTCAAGTCATGATTCCAGAGTTGTGACATCAAGCCCTGTGTCAGGCTCTGCACTGGGCATGGAGCATGCTTAAGATTCTCTCTCTCCTTATGCCCTTGCCCCCATCTCCTTCTCTGGAAAAAAAAAAGCCCTCAATAAAGTGGGTTTAGAGGGAACATATCTCAACACAATAAAGGCCACATATGAAAAACCTACAGGTGACATCATACTCAATGGTGAAAAACTGAGAGGTTTTCCACTATGACCAGGAGTAATACAAGGATGTCTATTCTCACTTTTATTCAACTTAAAACTAGAAGTCTTAGCCACAGCAATCAGATAAGAGAAAGGAATAAAAGGCATCCAAATTGGTAAAGAAGAAGTAAAACTTTCACTATTTGCAAATGACATGATATTATACATAGAAAACCCTAAAGTCTCCACCAAAAATACTACTAGAATTGATAAATAAATTTGGTAAGGTTATAGGATGCAAAATTCAGTACAAAAACCTGTTGCATCTCTATACACTAATAATGAAGCAGCATAGAGAGATTAAGAAAACAATTCTATTTACAATTGCACCAAAAATAATAAATTTAACCAAGGAGGCAAAAGACCTGGACTCTGTAAATTATAAAACATTGATGAAAGAAATTGAAGATGACACAAAGAAATGGAAATATATTTCATGCTCATAAATTAGAAGAACAAATATTTTTACAATGTCCATATTACCCAAAGCAACCTACAGATTTAATGCAATTCCTTTCAAAATACAACAGCATTTTTTCACAGAAATAAATAATCCTAAAATTTATGTGGAACCACAAAAGACCTTGAATAGCCAAAGCAATCTTGAAAAAGAACAAAACTGAAGGTATAACAATCCCAGATATCATGATATACTACAAAGCTGTAGTAATCAAAGCAGTATAGTACAGACACAAAAACAGACACAGATCAATAGAACAGAATAGAAAGCCCAGAAATAAACCTACAATTATATGGTAAATTAATCTCTGACAAAGGATTTAAGATTACCTAATGGGAAAAGATGGTCTCTTCAACAAATAGTGTTGGCAAAATGGGACAACTACATGCAAAAAAATGAAACTGGACCACTTTCTTTCACCATACACAAAAATAAACTCAAAATGGATTAAAGACCTAAATGTGAGACCTGAAACCATAAAAATCCTAGAAAAGAACACAGGCAGTAATCTCTCTGACATTAGTCATAAGAACATTTTCTAGAGATGGCTCCTGCAGCAAAGGAAACAAAATCAAAAATAAACTACTGTGACTTTATCAAAATAAAAAGCTTCTGCACCAAAAAAGAAACATCAGCAAAACTAAAAGGCACCCTACAGAATGGGAGAAGATATTTGCAAAGGACATATCTGATAAAGGATTACTATCCAAAAGATATAAAGAACTTATATAACCCAATACCGAAAGAAAATAATAATACAGTTAAAAACTGGGCAGAAGACATGAGTAGACATTTCTCCAAAGAAGACATCCAAATGACCAATAGACACATGAAAAGAGTCTCAACATCACTCATCATCAGGGAAATGCAAATCAAAACTACGATGAGATATCACCTCACACCTGTCAGAATTGCTAAAATAAAAAACCCAAGAAACAACAAGTGTTGACCAGGATGTGGAGAAAAAGGAATCCTTGTGCACTGTTGGTGAGAAGGTAAACTGGTGAAGCCACCATGGAAGTTGGTATGGACGTTCCTCAAAAGATTAAAACTTGAATTGCCATATGATCCAGTAACTCTACTACTGGCTATTTACCCAAAGAATATGAAAATACTAATTCAAAAAAACATATGCCCCCCTATGTTTACTGTAGCACTATTTATAATAGCCAAATTATAGAAGCAACCTAAGTTTTCATCAATAGATGAATGAATAAAGAAAAAGTGCTATGTGTATAGAATGGAATATTACTCAGCCATAAAAAAAGAATGAAATCTTGTCATTTGCAACATCATAGGTGGATCTAGATAGTATTATGCTAAGCACAATAAGTCAGTCAGAGAAAGGCAAATGCCATATTATTATTTCACTCATATGTGGAATTTAAGAAACAAAACTAAGAAAAAAAGAGACAACTCCCCCCCTCCCCCCAAAAAAACAGATTCTTAATTGCAGAAAACAAACTACTGTTTACCAGAGGGCAGGTGAGCTGGGGGGGATGGGTGAAATAAGTGAAGGGGATTAAGAGTATACTTATCTTCTTGCCATTTGCAACGACATGGATGGAGCTAGACTGTGTTATGCTAAGCGAAATAAGTCAAAGAAAGACAAATACCATATGGTTTCACTCATGTTTGGGATTTAAGAAACAAAGCATATGAACATATGGAAAGGGGAAAAAAAGAGAGGGAGGCAAACCATAAAAGACTCTTAACAATAGAGAACAAACTGAGGGATGGTGGAGGTAGGTAGATGGGGGAAGGGCTAAATGCGTGATGGGTATTAAGGAGGGCACTTGCTATGATGAGCCCTTGGTGTTATATGTAAGTGTTGAATCACTAACTTCTACTCCTGAAACCAATATTACACTACATGTTAACTAACTAGAATTAAAAAAAAACTCAAAAAGAAAAAGAGAATACACTTACCTTCATGTGTACTGAATAATATATGGAATTGTCAAGACTATTGTACACCTGAAACCAATATAAAACTTATGTTAACTATACTGGAATTAAAATTAAAAAAAAAGAAAATGAAAGAAAAAACAAAAACAGGGATGCAATAACCTGGATGGACTTTGAAGGCATTATAATAAGTGGAATAAATCAGAGAAAGATAAATATTGCATGGTGACACTTACATGCAGAATTAGAAAAAAAAAAGAGAGTGGAATGATGGGTACCAAGGGCTGAGAGGACTGGGCAAATGTGTTTTAAGGGTACAAACTTGCAACTAGTTAATATGGTCTGGGGATCTAATGTACAGCATAATGATTATGGTCAACAATGTTATATTATAAACCTCAAAGTTTCTAACAGACTAGATCTTAATTGTTTTCACCGCAAAAAAATAAGTGATAAAACATGTGACATGATAGAGGTGTTAGCAAACACTACACTGGTAACCATATTGCGATATATAAATGTATCAAACACATGTACACATTAAACTTATACAATATTATGTCAATTATATCTCAATAAATAAATAAATTTAAAAGAAAAAACCTCAGGAAGCAAGTTATTTTTTAATATTACCAAAAAAGAGCAGAAGAGGGAGTTTGGGGGCATTAGAAAAGCCACCCTCAACTATTCTTTATACTAAAAGTTCCAGGTAAACAATTTCACATAAAAATAAGAAACAGAAAGGGGCACCTGCATAGTTTAGTCCCTTAACCGTCCAACTCTTGGTTTTGGCTCACATGACGACTTCATGGGCATATAGTGGAGCCCTGTGTTGGGCTCTGTGCTTGGTGGGGAGTCTGCTCAAAAGATTCTCTCCCTCTGCCCCTCTTAAATAAATAAATAAACCTTTAAAAATATGCAACACAAAATTATCAAGGTTAATCCTATACAAATTTATTGTAAGAAAAGAGTAAGGGATAGACTAATATTGTACAGACAATGAAAGCATGGCTACAAAACAGATCACAACCTATTTCAAAAAAAGCAAGATGACTTTAATTATATAAGATAAGAAATAACAAGAAAGACAATTAGAAAAACTCACCAATAGGCAACAGAATTCAGCAAGAATTAAAAGTGAAAGAATAATTCATTTCAGAAGCAAAGACCAAAGTAGAAAGAACACAACAATAAACACATAAAATCCTTAAAAAATACAGAAAGTAAAAATGAGCAAGGTTTTAAAAATGAAATTGAAGAAAGACTTGAAAAATATGTCAGAGAAAGTAGCAAATATTAAAGGTGGGCATAGAAGATTGGAATAGAGTTCCTGAAAAAGAAACAAATCAAAGAAGAAAAAGCCCTGAATTCTAAAAACTACAGTTCAAGAACTTTTTTTCTGAATAATGATAAAAAAGATTGAAGTCATATATATTGAAGCAGTCCCTGAGAATATCAACCCAGAATGATAAAAGTACTAAACTTAAAAGAAAAAAAAAAAGGAAAAAAATCCTTTGGACATCCAAGAAGAAAGAAAAATAGGAGAGCATATGACTCTTGAGAGAAAAAAAATTATCTAAGTTCTTGAAAGGAAAAAAAATAGTTATCTAAGTTCTTGACAGCAATGCTTTATGAAAAATAATGAAGTAACATATTTAAGATACTCAGGAAGAAATTCATGAGATGAGAATTTTGTCTCCAGCAAAAGTGAACTTTTAAGTGTAAAAGGCACAAACTGTTATCAACATGCTAGAACTTAGAAAATATTATTCCCGTGAGCCTATCCTGAGAAATCTACCAGAGATCAAGCTTCAGATAATCAAGATGACTAAAGAGCTGTTGACTTACATACTGCTGGTGAGGTCTAGAGAGAATATATACACATAAATGAGGATTAAGAGAGAGTATGTAATGGCTATAGTCTCTGACAATGTAGATATAGTACAACCATTTAAAAATGGTGGGGAGAGAAAAAATAAAGGGAGAATGGGAGCACAAATGCCTCCCAAATGTAATGTTTTCAGGAAACATAGGAGTAGCAGTATTTGTATTATTGTTATGAGACTGCTGTATATGTAATATGGCATAAAACCAATGAGTTTTTTTTTTAAGATTTTATTTATTTATTTGAGAGAGAGAGTGAGAGAGAGAGAGAGAGCACAAGAGGGGGGAGTGGGAGAGGGAGAAGCAGACTCCCTGCTGAGCAGGTAGCCCAATGCGGGACTCGATCCCGGGACTCCAGGATCATGACCTGAGCCGAAGGCAGTCACTCAACCAACTGAGCCACCCAGGTGCCCAACCAGTGAGTTTTTATGGGATATTATAATTCTAATGTCTCCTGTGTCTCTGAGAACTAGGTTCTTGGGTATGGAAGTTACAAGGCGCAGATGTAATTATGACTAGGTTAAACTGTATAGACTCTGAATTGAACTCATTGGGTATTTTACTTTTGATACGTATTTATGTTTATATATATTCACTCTACCCCCTAAGCATCCCTTAATGACAAACCTGTGATACCTTTTCTCACTGAAAGATATCAAGGCTTTTGGAGAAATGGCTGGTTTTATGTCTGCAAAAACAAAAGAATAAGAGAATTATGGAACCTCTTGCCATACCAAATAGCAAGCAAGCCCTCAAAGACTATTAAGGTGGTGTCAAGAAGACCTAGAAGCAAACTAGAAGAGGCTCCTACTGGACACAGTGAAAAACTTGAGCTTTAACAGTAGTATTTGCAATGGATTAAAATCCCTCTATCATGAGTTCTTAATGCTATTGAAAATGGCAGGAATAAAAGGAAACCAATTCATTACCTTGAAAACTCATTAACAAAGGGAAGCAATCAAGCACTTACCCTGCCTCTCCTTTATAAACTGTACCAATTAGTAAACAAGTAGTAGATGAGTAGTAGATGAGGGCAAGTGTATCTTATAAAAGTATTCCAACCAATAAGTGAAAAAGAAATGATAATCCTTTTAATGTACTTTGGATCCTTATGGCTAGTATTTTGGTGAGAATTTTTGCATCCATGTTCATCAGGGATATTGGTCTGTAATTTTTTGATGGGGTCTTTGTCTGGTTTTGGGATCAAGGTAATGGTGGCCTCATAAAACGAGTTTGGAAGTTTTCCTTCCATTTCTATTTTTTGGAACAGTTTCAGAAGAATAGGTATTAATTCTTCTTTAAATGTTTGGTGGAATTCCCCTGGGAAGCCATCTGGCCCTGGGCCCTTGTTTGTTGGGAGATTTTTGATGACTGCTTCAATTTCCTTAATGGTTATAGGTCTGTTCAGGTTTTCTATTTCTTCCTGGTTCAGTTTTGGTAGTTTATTCACCACGATCAAGTGGGATTTATTCTTGGGCTGCAAGGTTGGTTCAACATCCATAAATCAATCAATGTGATACAATACATTAATAAAAGAAAGAACAAGAACCATATGATCCTCTCAATAGATGGAGAAAAAGCATTTGACAAAGTACAGCATCCTTTCTTGATCAAAACTCTTCAGAGTATAGGGATAGAGGGTACATACCTCAATATCATAAAAGCCATCTATGAAAAACCCACAGCCAATATCATTCTCAATGGGGAAAAACTGAGAGCTTTCCCCCTAAGGTCAGGAACATGGCAGGAATGTCCACTATCATCACTGCTATTCAACATAGTACTAGAAGTCCTAGCCACCGCAATGAGACAACAAAAAGAAAGAAAAGGCATCCGAATCGGCAAAGAAGTCAAACTCTCACTCTTTGCAAATGATATGATACTTTATGTGGAAAACCCAAAAGACTCCACCCCAAAACTGCTAGAACTCATACAGGAATTCAGTCAAGTGGCAGGATATAAAATCAATGCACAGAAGTCAGTGGCATTCCTATACACCACCAACAAGACAGAAGAAAGAGAAATTAAGGAGTCGATCCCATTTACAATTGCACCCAAAACAATCAGATACCTAGGAATAAATCTAACCAGAGAGGCAAAGAATCTGTACTCAGAAAACTATAAAATACTCATGAAAGAAATTGAGGAAGACACAAAGAAATGGAAAAATGTTCCATGTTCATGGATTGGAAGAACAAATATTGTGAAGATGTCAATGCTACCTAGAACAATCTATACATTTAATGCAATCCCTATCAAAATACCATCGACTTTTTTCAAAGAAATGGAACAAATCATCCTAAAATTTGTATGGAACCAGAAAAGACCCCGCATAGCCAGAGGAATGTTGAAAAAGAAAAGCAAAGCTGGTGGCATCACAATTCCGGACTTCAAGCTCTATTACAAAGCTGTCATCATCAAGACAGTATGGTACTGGCACAAAAACAGACACATAGATCAATGGAACAGAATAGAGAGCCCAGAAATGGACCCTCAACTCTATGGTCAACTCATCTTCAACAAAGCAGGAAAGAATGTCCAATGGAAAAAAGACAGTCTCTTCAACAAATGGTGTTGGGAAAATTGGACAGCCACATGCAGAAGAATGAAACTGGACCATTTCCTTACATCACACACAAAAATAGACTCAAAATGGTTGAAACACCTCATTGTGAAACAGGAGTCCATCAAAATCCTAAAGGAGAACACGGGCAGCAACCTCTTTGACCTCAGCTGCAGCAACTTCTTCCTAGAAACATCGCCAAAGGCAAGGGAAGCAAGGGCAAAAATGAACTATTGGTACCTCATCAAGATAAAAAGCTTTTGCACAGCAAAGGAAACAGTCAACAAAACCAAAAGACAGCCGACAGAATGGGAGAAGATATTTGCAAATGACATATCAGATAAAGGGCTAGTATCCAAAATCTAAAAAGAACTTATCAAACTCAACACCCAAAGAACAAAGAATCCAATCAAGAAATGGGCAGAAGACATGAACAAACATTTTTCCAAAGAAGACAACCAAATGGCCAACAGACACATGAAAAAGTGTTCAACATCGCTCAGCATCAGGGAAATCCAAATCAAAACCTCAATGAGATACCACCTCACACCAGTCAGAATGGCTAAAATTAACAAGTCAGGAAACGACAGATGTTGGTGGGGATGTGGAGAAAGGGGAACCCTCCTACACTGTTGGTGGGAACACAAGCTGGTGCAGCCACCCTGGAAAACAGTATGGAGGTTCCTCAAAAAGTTGAAAATAGAGCTACCATAGGACCAGCAATTGCACTACTGGGTATTTACCCCAAAGATACAAATGTAGTGATCCAAAGGGGTACATGCACCCTGATATTTATATCAGCAGTGTCCACAATAGCCAAACTATGGAAAGAGCCAAGATGTCCATCAACAGATGAATGGATAAAGAAGAACTCGTATATATATATATATATATATATATATATATATATATACACAATGGAATATTATGCAGCCATCAAAAGGAATGAAATCTTGCCATTTGCAATGACGTGGATGGAATTGGAGGGTATTATGATGAGCGAAATAATTCAATCAGAGAAAGACATGTATCATATGATCTCACTGATATGAGGAATTCTTAATCTCAGGAAACAAACTGAGGGTTGCTGGAGTAGTGGGGGGTGGGAGGCATGGGGTGGCTGGGTGATAGACACTGGGGAGGGTATGTGCTATGGTGAGCATTGTGAATTGTGTAATACTGTTGAATCACAGACCTGTACCTCTGAAACAAATAATAGATTATATGTTAAAAAAAAGAAAAAGAAGAAGAAGAAGATAGTAGGAAGGGAAAAATGAAGGGTGGGAAATTGGAGGGGGAGACGAACCATGAGAGACTATGGACTCTGAGAAACAGAGGGTTCTGGGGGTGGGGGGATGGGTTAGCCTGGTGATGGGTATTAAAGAGGGCACATGTTGAATGGAGTACTGGGTGTTATACACAAACAATGAATCATGGAACACTACATCAAAAACTAATGATGTAATGTATGGTGATTAATATAACAATAAAATTTTTAAAAAAGGAAAAAGAAATGAAAGAAAACCGTCCTCCTTTGTAACACTCCATCAATGGAAATAGACATTAAGTGTCAGTATTAGTGAATCCTAAGGTAACAAAATGAAGAGACAACCTGACATTATAGTCTTCCAAAAGGCTTGATAAAGGCATTGAGTCAGAGCGTGATCCAATCAGTGGTTTCAGCCACCAATTAGCAGAGGACAGAGGAACATGCTGAACATGCTGAATTGTATCATGAGCATGCAATCACCAAAATCCACATGGTGGGAAACTATAGATCAAATAATTTGGGTTCTTCAAGACATAAATTGGATACATTATAAGGGAGTGAAGGGGTAGAGGAGGAACATACAGATTTTTAAAAGATTTAAAAGCACATCCAAAAATGCCCAAGGGGGAAGAAAAAAATATTTAATGGAAATATAATGTACAAATTAAATACAACTTAAGAGAAAATTCGTAAACTGGGAAATCTATCCAAAGAAATTGCTCAAAATGTATTACACCTTTTAAATCCACTCATCTATCAATGGACACTGAAGTTGTTTCCATACCTTGACTAGTGTAAATAATGTTACAATGAACTTAGGGGTGCATATATCTCTTCAAATTAGTATTTTTGTTTTCTTTGAATAAGTACCCAGAAGTGGAATTGCTGGATCAAGTGGTAGTTCTTCTTTAATTTTCTGAGGAAACTCCATACCATTTCCTATAGCAGCTGCACCAATTTATATTTCCACCAACATCCTCATGAATACTTGTTATTTCCTGTCTTTTTGATACTAGCTCTTCTAACTGGTGTGGAGTGATATCTTATTGTGGTTTTAAATTGCACTTCCCTGATTAGTGATGTTGAGCATCTTTTCATGTGTCTTTTGGTCATTAGAATGAATCACAAAAGGACAAATAGAAAATAGAAAAGTGAAATAAACAATAAAATGAGGTAGTCCAATATATGTCCATTTCAAATTTCAGTATAAAGGGCAGAATAATGGAAGGACAGAGATATTTAAAGAATATTTAAAAGATTACAGACCTTCCTCTACTTACAATGGGTCATGTCCCAATAAACCCTTAAGTTGAAAACATTAGTTGAAAATGTATTTAATACACTTAACCTACCAAATATCATAGCTTAGCCTAGCCTAACTTAAACATTTTCAAAGCACTTGTGTTAGCCTACAGTTAGACAGTATCATCTAACACAAAGCATATTTTATAATAAAGTGTTGAATATTGCATGTAATTTATTGAATTCTGCATTGAAAATGAAAAACAGAATGGTTGTACAGGTACAGAATGGTTGTCAGTGTGTCGATTATTTATCACTGTGATTGCATGATTGATTGCTCCCACTTCCCAGCAGCATGAAAGAATTTTATATTGCATGTTGTTAGCCCATGAAAAGATCTAAATTCAAAGTATGGTTTCTCCTGAATGCATATTACTTTCATACCATCATAAGGTAAAAAAATTGTTAAGTTGACCATTGTAAGTCAGGGATGGTCTGTACTTCAAAGATAATCACCAAGAATTTTCCAGGACTGGAAAAATGTTATAATATACAAAGCAAATAAATATAAATTTATGCATAGACACCTTAGTCATGCTATATACTAAAGACAAAATTATAAAAGCAACCAAACAGATTATTTGCAAAAGAATATCACTTAGACTGACTACAGTCTTAATAGCAACAATGGAAGCCAGACGAAAGTGGAATATCTGCAATGTTCTAGAAAATAATTATAGATCCAGAATTACAAATCTAGTGAAATTAACTTCCAAAAATGAGGTGAGATAAAGACACCTTCAGGTAGATAGAAATCAAGACTATTTAACCACCAAAAATCTCAGTAAAGTCACATCTAAAGGATATGCTTCAGGAAGAATGAGACAATCCCAGAAAGCCTGAAATATTTGGTAAGTAAACAAAAATGGTAAACAAATGGATAACCTTAAATACACATTAAGTTAATAATAACAGTAACACAATCTGTGAGGTTAAAAACAGAAATATGAAGGCAAGAAACAAGGAATGATGGAGAGGTTGTGGAGAAAGGGGAACCCTCTTACACTGTTGGTGGGAATGCAAGTTGGTACAGCCACTTTGGAAAACAGTGTGGAGGTTCCTCAAAAATTCAAAAATAGAGCTACCTTATGACCCAGCAATTGCACTCCTGGGTATTTACCCCAAAGACACAGATGTAGTGAAAAGAAGGGCCATATGCACCCCAATGTTCATAGCAGCAATGTCCACAATAGCCAAACTGTGGAAAGAGCCGAGATGCCCTTCAACAGACGAATGGATAAAGAAAATATGGTGACTAATATAATAAAATTAAATTAAATTAAAAAAACAGAAATATGAAAAAAATTCAAAATATGGTATCTCAGGAGTGTATAAACTGGAAGTTAGGGTCAATGGAGCAAAAAGCATCCTAAAATCTTTGTATTATCCAGGAGAATGGTAAAATAGTCATTAACTTTAGGTCATGAAGTGTGTATAAACAATTTCAAAGGTAACCATTAAAAGAATAGAGATAGGTGTATATCTACTAAATCTGCAAAGAGAAATAAATGGAATGAAAAATCAAATGGAAAACTAAAGCAGAAAACTGCTTTGAGCAGAGAGAGTTTAGAATTTGTAAATCAACAAGCCTCTTAAGTTTTCCCATGGGAGCTTAGGACAGTATGGGATCATTCAGAAAAAGAAAGTGGCCACCTTTTTGATAGGCTAAGATGAAAATGAAGGAATAATTTTTCATGCTTTTCTACTTGGCTCTATAATTTATGAACATTGGATACATTCCCTAGTTATTGCAATGTTTTTCATGAATTTGAAAATCTGCACCCAATGTAAAAACTCCAGGGGTAGCTGCAGGAGGGAAAACAGGCTTTATTCAGATGGCGACATCTTCCTCTACTGTAGTCTTCCCAGAAGAGCAAGGGTACTCCCCTCTGCTCAATACCCACTGCCCCTTTGCTACCTGACCACTGTCGCTGCGAGGACCTCGTGGCTGCTGAGGACAGGGTCTTGTGCTGGGGAACAGGTTCTACTCCTGTGCTTCAGCTCCAGCATTTGCTTTAGATACTGCAGGGAGACTGCTTAGACCTTGTAATGCTGAGAAAAGATATTTTGTGATTGGAATTTCATGAAGACGGTGCCAGAAAAGCTTCCCTTCCTTTGGTTCATAGCACCGGCTGTCACAATCAATCCGCTATTCTAATGGGAAACTTCACTGTTTTCTTCCAATCCATGAAGCTGATTCTTTTGTAGCTTTTTTTTTTTTAACTTCAACCAAATTAGCTGCTTTTTTTTTTTTTTTTCAGTATTACATTGTAATTTTGGCAGAGAATTTGTTTTTAACTCCTGGACCAGTGGGTTTTACCAAGGGGTTCTTATTTCTTGAGTTCTAGAGAGCAACCAAAAACACTACAAATCTTTGACTCTTTCTGACCAGTGGAATGCTCCGCTGATAGTACCTCTAGGTGCCTTCTAGAAGTAAAAGTAATTCAGAAGAAATCACTTGTATCTGCATCTTACTAGTTACAAAATACCAACCATCCCCAGATTATAGTGTATAGATAAGTTTGTTAGCAAGGTGTTTAGAACTCCACAGAAACAGTCTTAGCTGGCACTTGCTTCCTGGTCTGACCCTTATATAACTATTACTGAGTTACTATACATCTGAAATAAGTAGAAAATAATTCTATAGATTATCCATTTTTCTCAAACATCTTTAATACAGACATAGTCCTCAGTGCCCCAGACAACTAACCTAGTCTTAGGCTCTGCCTCCTCCATTTTTCCTGCCAAGTCATTTGGACTTTGTCCTAACCTGACCACTGGCCCAAAAGAAGGGTGTGGGAATGGCAGACACGGTCTGCAGTGGGGAGGAGGTCTGTGGTCTCCACCCAAGGAAGGGAAGCTTATCTCTGGAGCTCTGCCCCACCATTTAAAAGGGGTGGGAAAAGGAGGAGGACAAGGGCAAGGGGAGCCCCATTGGCCTGCTGGGCAGCCAGCCAGTGGGCAGACAAAGGGAGCTGCAGTGGGCCAGGGCCCTCACTTCCTGGATCAGGAAGGAGTAAAGTCAATTCCCACAGGACAACTCCTAGAACTCCAAGGATCTAAAGATTGGGAGTAACCCAACATTTCAATCAGTCCAATCACTCTTCCCTCCCTGTCTATGGTTCAAACTTGTATTCAGTTTTAGCTTAAACACTTCCTATGTCAGGAGGACTCCTATTTGTGGCACCACTGGGGTGACATGGCTTAAGGGGATCAAGACGTGGGAGGGGGGAATGGTTAAGAAATGAAGTCAGGCCATGACAAATATGGGAAAAGGAGAGGGCAGAGGAAAACACACATGTGGAAGAATTGGGACTTCTGCAGCCATATAAGTGGGAAAATGTTTCAGACCAGGTGTCCCTGGTCCTTGGGTGACAATGGGCAGGCTGTGGATAATGAGGCTGACGTTGGCTAGGGAGAGGTGTGGGCCTCAGGATCCCTGGCCTACTTTATAGATTTCAGGAAACCTTCACAGTGTTTTCTAGGCTAGACTGAAGATACCTCAGAGTCTCTCCATCCCTTCCATAGATCAAATGAGGCTTACATGGCAACTGTATTGTGCTGGGGCCAAGAGTTCCAAGGAACAATGTGGCTGTGATGGGTGGTGCCAGGCTTAGCTCTGCCAGGACATCCCCTTCCATAACTGGCCATCTGAGGCTAACAGAAGACTCCCAGAGGGACCTTAGTGCCTCAGGCCTGGGAAGAGAAGTGTCAGGGCTATTGATCCAGAGCCTCTAAGAAGCCCCATTGCTGGGCCAATGATGGTCCATGGCAAACCTCCAGTCAGCTTAGCTTTGAGACCCCCAACTTCCAGCTCTGTCAACTATGGAGTTTCTTCCTCAGAAAAGAGCTCCAGGACTTCTGGGGTAGCTCCAAGTGGATGGGGGGGGGGTGGGCAAAGAAGGAAAATGAGTCCTCTGCTTCTAGTAAGTCCCAGAAAAGTAGTGACGGGTCTGTCCCATACGCCCCCAACTCTGTGATTCCAGGACTACGGTCTGAACATCTAGTTTGGGCCTCTATCCTTTTCTCTGCATGTGTTTGTTCATGCAGTCAAGGCATTAACGTGCATTTGTTTAGTTATTTTCACTCAATTTGCCAATACTTAGGAAATCCAAGATAGTGGTGAGAGGCTCCATGTCAGTTCAGATTAATAGTCCTTGCCCTTTTTCTTTTTGAGGCTTAAGTTAATGAAGAAGGTCACAGAGTGAGCATCTGTGTTTTTCATACAGTGTTCTCAGCCTTGCATCCTAGCTTTATACCAGCTTTTGTCAGAGAAGCAGGCAAATCCTCTGTGCCCAGTGCACTGAAATGCACTCACTGTACAGATAAAACGGGGAGGAGGGATATTGGAGCTGCAAGGAAAAACTTGGCTCTCCTCTCATCTTCTCTCTCCCATAGGAAGAAAAGTAAGGCCTGGATCAAGAAGATCTGGAGAGGGGGAAATTGGCTGCATGGAGATTTTTGGTCCTCCTCCCACCTTACTGGCAGCCTTAAGCACTTGCTTTACCCAGTGACGCTACCTGCAAGTACATGCCCAGTCAAAACTGCAAAGCCAGCCTTGTTTTCCAGTCCCCCCTTCATCTCCCTTTGTGACCCTCCTCCTGCCAACGTTCCTGGACAGCCCTGTAGAACTCTCTGGGGTCTAAAGTTGTCACCCTACTTAAGTAGGCTGACTTAAGTCAGCCCATAAAGAAACCAGATTTCTATTCCCAGTTGAGAACTTGCATTCCTTGACAATGATCTGAGCAAGGTTGAAAAGTCAACTGCCTTTTAAGATATTGCTAACACAGATTAAAGGGATTAATGTTATAGAAGAAATGGCTACTGTTGAGGGTTAAGTCACTCGCCAAGGTCACCCACTTTTTTTTTTAAGATTTTATTTATTTATTTGACAGAGAGAGACACAGCGAGAGAGGGAACATAAGCAGGGGGGAGTGGGAGAGGGAGAAGCAGGCTTCCCGCTGAGTAGGGAGCCCGATGTTGGGCTCAATCCCAGGACCCTGGGATCATGACCTGAGCCGAAGGCAGATGCTTAATGACTGAGCCACCCAGGTGCCCCAAGGTCACCCACTTCTAAGTGGCAGGAAGGAGATTCAAATTCTAACCATCTGATTCCAAAACCTTTTTTTCCAAATAAATTTCCGAAAGACTGAAAATGTGAGAGAAATGTTTCCTTGGAAAGGCTCTTTATGTAACAGTTACTCTGTGTTCATAGTGCTTTGCCTCCTTTTCCCTCTCCTCTCCAGTGAAATAAATGCATGGGATTCTTATTACAGCCACATAGGACACCCTCACCCCCAGGGGAAATCGTTAGAACAGAGGCATTACTGGAGGAGGGAACGTGGGTTGGCACAAGATAAACACAGTCACAAATCACAAATTTGCCAGGCCTGAGTGGTTGCTGCAACAAGGATGGCATGCTATTTCCCTTTTGGAGTACTTACTTGCCAGCAGGTAACAATTAAGTCATAATAACTAACAACAGCTTCTAAAGAAAAAAGGAAAAGGGGAGGATTTAAATCAATTCAACACATTTAGTTGTTACACCGTGTGAATGTTCTCAAACCAAAATGCTAATTTTGAGATTATTTAGAATTAACCAATAATACAATGCTACCTCCTCCCAACAAGATAAACTGTCCCCTGGGGATAAAAATAGCAAATGAGTTCAGTACAATGGCAGCATACTTCTCATGAAATGGATGAGAGTCTCAAAGTCAAGAGTACAGACAATAACAAAAAATCATAGATAAGTTAAAATGATGTAAAGAATCAAATATGTCATCTAATTGAATTATGTTAATACAGTAAAACTAAGCTGTGGGGACTTGGTGAAGAAAGTGGGGATTAGACTTTTAAGTTCACAAATGGAACTCTACAGCCTGCTAAGCAATATGTCACATTATTTACTGCTTTCAAATTTAATAATCCTTCAGCTAACCATGATATTCAGACAGGAATGTGGTACTACTCTGAATTCCCTGGTTAGTATGGTTAACCAGAAACCCTTTTTGAGTTCAATCTTTCTTTCTGAAAATCTTTCAAAAATGTTTGTTTTCTTGTCCTAATAAGTACCCTGTACTCACCAGAGAATCTTTATTCCAGTACCTTAGAATCACTGACCATGTGAGATTTGTGGAAAGTCTAAGAGACTGGGCTGAATTTGTAACAACCCTGGAAAAACAGTCTTTTGCTCTTTAAAGTATTCCTAACAGGAATTCATGGAGTTGTAAGTAAACTCTTCCAAGTGAAAGAGTGCAAAGTAAAGCCAAAGGATCTATTTGAAGTTTCAGGGAGTTCTAGTTCAGTAAATAAAGTCGCTTCCAGTTTCCCAGTTTGATCAAACATACACTCTTTTTTTTTTCAAACATGCACCTGTTTGACATGGTGGTTTCAAAAAAATAGCTATAATCCTGCATCTGGGAAGCCCATTGACTAGGATAAAGAAAGAGATATACTTGAGTCTATCACGTAGAGTTATATTTACACTACCATGAAGATAAGAATTAAATTGGCTGAGGGATGCAGAGGAAGAAAGAGGAGAAAGGGAAGATGGCATTTGAATTAGCCTCCAAAAACGTGTATGGGATTTCTGGATAAAGGAAAGGTGGTGAAGAGGCCATTCAGGAAGGAAACTGTACTGATAAAGACATATAGATGTAACTATATGACACTTATACAAAGCAGTAATTTATCCATCTATATAGACTAGTGCATATGGTTTGAGATGTGGAGAGGGTGGCTATGATGCCAGAAATGGAGACTGGAACAAGTTAGTGAAAAGCAGGGAGTTTCAGGCTAACACAGTTTGCCTTAATTTAGAAAGCACTGGAAAGCCACCAGAAGTTTTTAAGCAGGAAAAAGGTGTGATGAAATTTGTGGTTGGGGAATGTCATTCTGATGAAAGTGTAGTGGATGACTTGGTGGGGCAAGACTGGAGGTAAAAGGACCTGTGAGGTTATTGCAGAAGGCAGAGAAAGGTTATGAGGATCTGGGCTAGGGCCATGACAGTGAGTGTGGAAAGTAGGGGAAAGATTTGGGAGTCTTTCTCAAGTAGAATCAGTAGGACCTGTTGATTGCCTTAGATTACAGAGATTATAAGCAGATAGGAGGATAGTTTACTTCCATAAAATAGGGATAATAAGAGGATAAAGAGTCTTAGAATGAACATAGATTTGAATACACACTAAGTAAATCCAAGGAGCTTGTAGGATGTCCAAATGAAAATCTCTGAGGGCCAGTTGGATGGATCCTTGCATTATTGAATCCCAGCAAGAGCATCTTAATCCATGCAACTTCATGACTAACACTAAATAATATAAATGTTTGACATTTAACCTGGAGTCTGTGAATAAATACAGAAAGGCCACATAAACCATTTGTCACACTCAATGAGAAGTCTGAAGATATGTGCTGTGTTGTGTTTATAATTCAGCCCTCGGTTTTCCCACTATATCAAGGCTGTACTGAACCTCTAAGCTGGCCACAAAAGAACCCCATAAAACAACTACCATTGTTGGTTCCCATGGATTTCCCAGCAGGTGCTCTAATTTGTTTATTCTTCAACAGGTTGTCCTTTCTGATTCAATGAAAAATACAGTGGATAAGTTATCTATTTTTTTTAGTAGATGCCCTCTTTCTCTCCTCTATTCTCATGTGCTGACCATGTATATTTCCTCAGGCAATTCTTCAAAGCCTCCAGCTGCACAGCCTTCAACCATATTCCTTTCTATGATACATGGTGGAATACAGGAAGATTCCATGTGCCATGCAAATCATCCACTGTATGAGCTAAGAGTTCAATTCCAACTCTATACCAGGCTTCCACTGTCACTACCAATGACCACATAGCTGTACTGGTTGGTTGTTAGCTCAAGAAAAACAGCCAATTTCTTATCTGAGAACACAAAGAGTTTATCACAAATATTTAAGCACCATGTAGAGTTAATTTTCCCATACAAAATTGGGAGGTTAGTTTCATGATTGCTTTGATTGTACTGTTAAACCACTTTGATCTGAGGTATAATAAAGCAATGTGATTCCTTCAAAGATTCTGCCAAAGTAGCCACCAGGGTAGAACACATTAAAAAAAATCAATCCAGTATGAAACAAGATTTGCTGGGAGATTGAATACAAATGAGGCCAAAGATAGAAGGTAGAGAGTTGAGTCATTTGTTTTCTTCTCATGATTCTAATGCAGTGGATTTCAACCCCAGCTGTGGATTGGAGCCACATGAGGGGATTATTTTTTCCCTCACAAAAGCACTGTGTCTGGGCCCTAGGCCCAGAGTTTCAGTATAGCCCTCCATGTATAGTTTTAAATAATTCATTCTTCTAGTGTGTCTTTTATTCATGACACATAAAAACTAATGAACTTTCAGAAGAAACTGAAAATGGCCATCAATGTGCATTCATTTAGCCAAAGTATGCGTACCCAGGGTATACCAGGACTGGAGGGAGTGGAATAAGTCCTGTACAAAAAGGTGTGTGCTCGGAGTATCTACCAGCATGTTTCTGAGAGACAACTCATACTCCCCAAGATTTCCCTGAGTGTTTCTGCATTTGGGATCAGCCTTAGATCGTGTGACTTAAACACATATTAGCCCATCCTCCCTTTTCCCCAACAAATATTACCAGATCTGCTCAAAGACACTAGTCAGCCTGGAAACAGGGAGGTGGGAAGTATACATCCCCAACCCTGAGCTAAGGGATTAGAGTCACTATAGTAGGTTAGGGGAGGGTGCAACAATGCCAGGAAGGATTAACAGTAACAAAGAGGACTCTGTTTGGTCATCAGGTATCCATCTCTTTCCTCACTCAAAGTTCTGTCATGGACAATGATGACCTTGGCTGGCAAGCCCTCATAGCTGAGTGCTATGACTCTTAGGCCATTACCAGTGAGCACAGCTGGGGTCCAGAAGGAAAGGGAAGCAGCTCTCGGATCTCAGCTCGGGTGATCCCAGATCCTGCCCTGACTGCCACTAGTCTCCCTCCAATCCAATTTCACTTCCGATTCCTGCCAATTGGCAATCTGGACTCAGCCCCACTGTTACTGAGAACCATCCCACCAGCAGCCCTGCAGAAGGGCATCCTGCATCCTGACAGGACTAGGCAAAGTCAAGCAGACATGAGTGGCCAATATTCAAGGACCAGGCTCAGAAAGGGAGAGTTGTATTCCACGTTCTCATCATCACAGCTGCATCTACTGAGTTCCTGTCCCGTGACACCCTCAGGCTAAATGCATTACGTCCATTTACTCATGCAAATACAGAAAACAGTTCCAATATACAATAAGGCCACATCCACTGTGGAAGTGGCTGTTTCTATAAAGTCTCAGGTACCCTCAGGCCTGAAAGGGAGCTTTGGAATAGGAGTGGCCATCTTTTCATTACCCTGCTTGGACTCCCTTCACAATACTGTTAGATTTTGGTGGTGGGGATGGGTAGGGTTGCAGATATTACCTACAAGTCTGATGACAGGTTTTAAGTGGGATGACCTACAGGTCCTTGGAGTTTAGTACAGACTAGCCAGGGGTCAGAAGGGGAGGGAATGAAGCCATGTGGAGCCAGAAGGATCTTAGAGGTGACCTGGCCCAATCTTTCATTTCAGGTCGGAGGAATTAGAGTCTTACAGAGCTTAGGTGGTTGTCCAGAATTACTCAGAATGTTGATGGCAGAGATAGGGTGAGACTTCTAGGGCTCTAACCTGTCACCCCATGCTTCCTGTGGTGAATGCAGCACATGTGGTTTCCAAAGAAATCAGCCAGGTCCTCAACAAGAGAAAACCAGGGGGTTGAGGAGAGGTTCCAGTGATGCACGCAGACGAACCATAAAGGCCACAGGAAACAAGTGCTCAAGTGGGGCCGTGACAGGAACAAATAGAAAGGACAATGGCGTCAGAGGTGGTGTAAGGCCACATGTAATTAAGTGATAAATGCATGCCCTCAGCAACTAGTGCTTTGGAAATTGAAAAGACTTCACTGACATAGGTGGATGGAAAGGAAGTTATTGGTTAAATTTTATCCTTCAGCTTAAAAGGCATGAATATGTCAGGTTCAGGAGGATTAGGTTATGCCCTGAGGTGATACTAGGATAAGCTACTCAGGCAACAGAATGGGACTTAATAAAAAGAAATGTTAAGGAAAAAAAAAGAAGAAGAAGAAGATAGCAGGAGGGGAAGAATGAAGGGGGGGAAATCAGAGGGGGAGAGGAACCATGAGAGACGATGGACTCTGAAAGACAAACTGAGGTTCTAGAGGGGAGGGGGTGGGAGGATGGGTTAGCCTGGTGATGGGTATTGAGGAGGGCACATCCTGCATGGAGCACTGGGTGTTATGCACAAACAATGAATCATGGAACACTACATCTAAAACTAATGATGTAATGTATGGGGATTAACATAACAATAAAAATTTAAAAAATACATCTTAAAATAAAAAAAAAGAAAAAAGAAATGGCAGTGGTGGATCGTGTACTTCACTGCATTGTGCATACATAATTGCATGTGGAGGCCTGATTTTTCTGTCCAAGCTGATTGACATAAAAGCATGTTGGATTTGCATTAGTGATGATTATTAAATTCCAGTTAGGTGGGATTTTGCGTGAGACATATGCAAAGGAAGTTGAGGCAGCAACATAATATTTTTGTTTATCCATCATCATTTATTCATTCTTAATTATGTTTTTTAAAGATTTTATTTATTTATTTGAGAGAGAATGAGAGAGAGAGAGAGAGAGAGCATGAGAGGGGGTGGGTCAGAGGGAGAAGCAGACTCCCTGCCGAGCAGGGAGCCCGATGCGGGACTCGATCCCGGGACTCCAGGATCATGACCTGAGCCGAAGGCAGTCGCTTAACCAACTGAGCCACCCAGGCGCCCGATTCTTAATTATTATTAACATTATATCTATAGCAAAATTTTCCCTTTGGTTGGAAGAGTTCATTCTTAACAATTACCACCTCAACAAGGCCAACTGATTATACTCCTAAAGACTCACAGCATGTCCCTTCCCTCCAGTATCATGGCCACTGCCTAAGCCAAACTCTCTTAAGCTCTGAACTTCTATTGCAATAACCTCCTAATTTGTCTTTTTTCCTCCAGAAAAACATAGTAAGAAAATAACACAAATTCCTAAGGGTCGATAGATTATACATTCCATACTTCTCAAGTGCAAATCCTGTGTTACATGTTAAAGGCTATAGGAAAATTTCTGTTATAGTCTGATGGAATTTTCAGAAATTGGTATTTCTCAGTGGGATGTTTCAAGTCTGTTGTTTAGAAGCCTGGTAATTCTATCTGGCTTTCTTTTTATTCAGATTCAATCAACCAGTTAGCCCAACCACAAATTTTTGTGAACTTACTCTCTTTCCCACTTTTCATTAGATAGCTTACATGTTACAAACAGAATCCAACTTGCAGTTAACCTGAAAACCCAAGAAAACCAAGTAAGAATCACTTAATCAGGACAAACACTGGTCTTTCAGACTTAATTGGTTTTTTTCCCTTAGCCAAGAAATATTTATTGCCATTTCCAGAATTACTCTTATAAGTATCTGGTTATCATAACCACAAAAGACAGCTTATTAGTTTCAACTGCTGGGTAAAAGCACACAGCATTTTCAAGATTTCTGGTTTCACCCTTTTAACCCAAAGAATAACTATAAATAGATGGTGAAGTCTGGGATTTCCACAGCTAAGTGCTGCTATAAATAGTTTAAACATTTTCCCACTTCATGCTTTTTAAAAGAACATTCTCCACTTCCTTTCTTGGATAACCTCTGGGAATAAAGCACAATCGCATTCAGAATTTAACTGAGGGAGTTTAACAAAACTCCTAATGAACCTATTAGCAACTCAAAACACTCCTCAGATACTGAAAAATCCGAAAATAAGATGATTTTACAAATTAATTGATTTAAATAGATATTTCTGAGAAATGTAATTTTTAAATGATGTTTTAAATATCTTTATTCTCTTCATTACTGGAAATTTTCTTTGAAAAAAAAAAAACAAAATTAAGCCAAAACCTGGATCACTTACTTAACAGTTGTTATTTAACATAAATGAAATTTGTTCTAATTTTCTTGAGAACTTTGCTAGATTGGGAACTCTGGTGGCTACAAAGTGAAATAAATATATTTATTTTAACTCTCCTCACACATTAACATCCAGAAAAACAGATAAGAATTCACTTCAGTGGTCAGTTGTCCAGACGATTTATCTTCTGCCTTCAAGAATTTCACAAATCACCCTGTAGAATACACACATTCAAAATTCTCTGAAAAAATCCCTACCATTAAATGCTTTCCCATGGCGCATGCCTGTGACAGAGCAAAGACAGAGCAGTGCAGAATTCCCTCATCTCTCTAGAGAGAGATGCTTGCACTCTAGCAACCTCTGCTGGTGGTTATTTTTGACTGGGAAGAAAGCAAAATAACCAGTCTTCTAAATGGCAGGAAAATAAAGTAAGACAACAATGAAAAGAGGTAATGTCAGTAAAACTTATGTTCCTGTTTTATATTTTGGTTAAAAGGGGGGGCAATGAGAGGTTATAAAAAATTTAATTAAAATTTTATACAATGAGGAAATAAAAAATACATGGAAATAAGTAAGTATGGAAACACAATGTTCCAAAAATCTTTGGGACACAGCAAAAGCAGTTTTAAGATGGAAGTTTATAGTGATACAGGCTTACCTCAAGAAACAAGAAAAACTTCAAACAACCTAACCTTATACCTAAATGACTTGAAGAAGAACAAAGCCCAGGGGTGCCTGGGTGGCTCAGTCGTTAAGCCTCTGCCTTCGGCTCGGGTTCTGATCCCAGGGTCCTGGGATCGAGCCCCGCATCGGGCTCCCTGCTCCGCGGGAAGCCTGCTTCTCCCTCTCCCACTCCCCCTGCTTGTGTTCCCTCTTTCACTGTGTCTCTCTCTGTCAAATAAATAAATAAAACCTTTAAAAAAAAAAAAAAGAACAAAGCCCAAAGTTAGAAGAAAAAAATAATAAAGATCAGAGCAAAATAGAGACTAAAATGGAAAGATCAATAAAAAAAAAGAGCTGGTTCTTTAAAAAGAAAAATTGATAAACCTTTCACCAAATTCGTCAAAAAAAAGGACTCAAAATCAGATATGAAAGAAAAGAAATAACAACCGACACCACAGAATACAAATGATTATAAAAGAATACTATAAAAAATTACATGCCAACAAATTGGACAACATAGAAGAAATAAATTTCTCCAAACATACAATTGTCCAAAATTGAGTCAGGAAGTAGAAAATCTGACTGATTACTAGTAACGCAATTGAATTGGTAATCAAAAATTTCCCTAAAAAAACAAAAGTCTAAGACCAAATGATTTCACAGGTGAATTCTACCAAATATTTAAAGAAGAGTTAATACCTATTCACCTCAAACTATTTCAAAACATAGAAGAGGAAGAAAAGAAGATAGAAATCTTCCAAATTCATTTTATAAGATTAGCTGGATAATAAAACCAGACAAAAATATTACAATAAAAGGAAAACTACAGGCCACTATTCCTGATAAACATAAACGTAAAAAGTCCTCTGCAAAATATTAGCAAACCAAATTCAACATATATTAATGGGCTCATTCACTACAATTAGTGCAATTTATTCCAAGGATGCAAAGATCGTTCAATATTCACAATCACCTCATTAACAAGAAGGATAAAAATCATGTGATCATATCAAGAGATACAGAAAAAGCATTTGATAAAATTCAACATTTGTTTATGATAACAACTCTCAACAAAGTACATTTAAAGGAACATACCTCAAAATAACAAAGGCCATATGTGGAAAAACCCACAATTAACAACGTGCTTAATAGTGAAAAATTAAAACCTTTTCCTCTAAGGTCAGGAACAAGACAAAGATATCGACTCTCCCCAGTTTTATTCAACATAGTACTAGATGTTCTAGCTTCAGCAACCAGACAAGAAATAAAAGACATTCAAATTGTTAAGGAAATAGTAAAACTGTCACTATTTGCACAGCACATGATGCTATTTACAGAAAACCTTAAAGACTCCATAAGAAAACTATTAGAACTGATAAATGAATTCATTAAAGTTGTAGGATACAAAAATTAATATACAGAAATCTGCTGCATTTCTATACACTAATAATGAAGTAGCAAAAAGATAAATTAAGAAAACAATCCCACTTACAATTGCATCAAAAAGAATAAAATACATAGGAATAAATTGAACCAAGGAAGTGAAAGACCTATACTCTGAAAGCCATAGGACATTGACAAAACAAATTAAGGATGACGCAAATGAAAAGATATACCATGCTCATGGATTGGAAGAATATTATTGAAATGTCCATACTACCCAAAGCTATCCACAGATTCAATACAGTCCCTATCAAATACTAACAGCATTTTCCCCATTACTGAAAGAAATAATTATAAAAGTTCTATGGCACCACAAAAGATCCTGAATAGCCAAAGCAATCTTGAGAAAGGAGAACAAAGCTGGACTATCACTATCCCAGATTTCATGACTTACTACAGAGCTACAGTAATCAAAACAGTATGGTACTGGCACAAAAATAGACAAACAGATCAATGGAACAGGATAGAGAACTCAGAAATAAACTCACACCAAATGGTAAATTAATCTACAACAAAGGAGCAAGAATATAAAATGAGGAAAAGAGTCTTTTCGGTACATGGTGAAGGCAAAACAGGACAGCTATGTGCAAAAGAATGAAACTGGACCATTTTCTTACAATGTACACAAAAATAAATTCAAAATGGATTAAAGACCTAAATGTGAGACCAGAAGCCATATAACTCCGACAAGAAAACACATGCAGTAATTTCTTGGACATCATGCTTAGCAACTTATTTATGAATAAGCCTCCTCAGGCAGGTAAGACAAAAGCAAAAATAAACTTTTGGGACTACACCAAAATAAAAAGATTTTTCATAGCAAAGAAAAATCCATCAGCAAAACAAAAAGGCAAAGCAGTGGATGGGAGAAGATATTTGCAAAGGATATATCTGATGAGTAGCTAATATCCAAAATATATAAAGAATATATACAACTCAACACCAAAAAAGCCAAACAATCTGTCTGGAAAAAAAAAAATGGGCAGAAGACCTGAGTAGACATTTTTTTCCAAAAAAGACCTACAGATGGCTAACACACATATGAAAAGATGCTCAATGCCACTAGTCAATAGGGAAATGCAAATCAAAACCATGAGAAATCACTACACACCTGTCAGAATGGCTACCATCAAAAAGACAAGAAATAAGTGCTGGAGAGGGTGTGGAGAAAAAGGAACCTTGTGCACTGTTGATAGAAATGCAAATTTGTGTGACTATTGTGGAAAACAGTATGGAGCTTCCCCAAAAACTTAAAAATAGAAACACCATATGATCCAGTAATTCCACTACTGGGAATTTACACAAAGAAAATGAAAACAGTAATTTGAAAAGATATATGCACTCCTATGTTTGCTACAGAATATTTACAATGACCAAGATATGGAAGCAATTCAAGCAACTATTGATAGATGAATGGATAAACAAAATTTGTTTTATACATACACATGTGTATTAGTCAGCCATAAAAAAAGATTAAGATCTTGCCATTTGTGACAACATGGATGGTCCTACAGGATATTCTGAGAAGAGAAATAAGTCAGAGAAAGACAAATACTACATGATTTCACTTAAATGTGGAATCTAAAAAAACAAGTGATCAAACAAAATTTACACATAGGTCTTTGACCTGTTTTGAGTTCATATTTGTATATAGTGTAAGGTAAGTGTCCAACTTCATTTTTTTTGCATAAGGATATCCGGTTTTAATGGCAGTTTTAATGAAAAGACTGTCCTTTCCCTGTTAAATAAATAGTCTTGGCATCCTTGTCAAAAAGGTATGAAGAGTTCTCCATATATAGAACAGCTTATTTCTGGGATTTCTATTGTATTCCGTTTGTTTAAATGTCTGCCAGTACCACACTGTTTTGGTTACTGGAGCTTTGGAATCAGGAACTTTAAGTCCCCCAACTTTGTTCTTTTTTGAAATTGCTTTGGCTATTCAGGGTCCTTGAGATTCCCCATGAATTTTAGGATGGGCTTTTCTGTTTTTCCGTTTGTTTTTAGATGTCATTGGATTTTGAGAAATGTTACATTGAATATATAGATCACTTTGGGAAGTATTGTCATCTTAGCAATATTCAGTCTTCCAATTCACATGAACATGTGCTCTCTTTCCATTTATTCGTGTCTTTAATTTTCTTTTTTTGTTTCAGTGTACAAGTCCTTTGCTTTACTGCTTAAATTTATTAGGTATTTTTATTCTATCATAAATGGAATTGTTTTCTTAATTTCCTTTTTTTCACTTTTAGTGTATAAAAATACAACCAATTTTTTATATGTTGTTGACATATCCTGCTACTTTGCTGAATTTATTAGCTCTAAGTATTTTTTTGTTGACTCTTCCGTGTAATTCTATCAGATTTTGCTTCATATACTTTGATACTCTGTTAGGTCTCCTTGAATTGACCATTTATCATTATGTAACTCATTTTTAGTTGCAGTAAGTTTTCCATTTCTGAAGTCTACTTTTTATAGATTAATAAGGCCACTCAAGCTTTTTTTCGATTAGTGCTTGCATATTACATTTCCCATATATTTAACTTACCACTACCACTATATTTAAATTGAGTTTCTTGTAGACAGCTCATAATAAAGTCTTGTTTTCAAATCCAGTCTGAGCTACCATATAGTACATCATTAGTTTTTGATGTAGGATTCCATGATTCATTGTTTTCATATGACACCCAGTGCTCCATGCAATATGTGCCCTCCTTAATACTCATCACCAGGCTAACCATATGGGAATTAACATAACATAATAAAATTAAATTTAAAAAAATTTAAAAAATAAAATCCAGTCTGAGCTATATAATGGAATATTACTCAGCCATCAAAAAGAAGGAGCTCTTGCCATTTGCAATGACATGGTTGGAACTAGAAGGTATTATGCTAAGCGAAATAAGTCATTCAAAGAAAGACAAATACCATATGATTTCACTCATATGTGGACGTTAAGAAGCAAAACAGAAGAACATAGGGGAAGGGAGGAAAAAATAAAAATAAGATGAAAATTAAGAGGGAGGCAAAGTATAAGAGACGCTGAATTCTAGGGAACAAACTGAAGGTTGCTGGAGGGTGTGAGGGATGGGATAACTGGGTGATGGGCATTAAGGAGGGCACATGATATAATGAGCGCTGAGTGTTATATGCAACTGATTAATCACAAAATTCTACTCTGAAACTAATAAAAACATGGAAAAAAATTAAAAATCCAGTCTGAAAATTTGTCTTTTGCTGGGTATGCTTAGACTACTCACATTTAATGCTATTGATATGGTTGATTTTAGGCTGACCATTTTGTTTCTATTTGCCCTGTTTGTTATTTTTGTTGTTTTTCCTGACTTTTAAAAATGTTTTACTTGAATATTCATTACCCTTCTATTTAATTTTTTCTCTATCTTTCATTGAATTTGTTTTTACTGGTAGCTCGAAGTATTACATTATATGTTCCTTTATAGTTCTGTTACAGTTAATTTCTCCTTTTAAGCAAAACATGAAAGATTTACAACCATTCAGTTTCCTGAATGTCTCCCCTTGTTTCTACATTGGCATATGTATTACAAGTACATACATATTGATAACCTCACTATATAATGGTATATTGTTTGCTTTCAACCATCATATGTATTTTTAAGCAGCTAAAAGGAGAAAAGTAGTTTATATTTATCCAGATATTTATAATTTCTCCTGCTCTTTATTTCTAAAGTTCCAAGTTTCTCTTAGTTTGAACAATCTCTCTTAGCCTGTCTTCTAAGGCAGGTGTGCTGCTGTGAAATTCTCAGTTTTCTTTCATTTAAAAGTATATTTTGTCTTTATTTCTGAAGCACATTTTTGATGAATATAGAATTCTTTGTTGATAGTTTTGTTTTTCTTTCAGTACTTTAAAGATGTTCCACTGTCTTTTGGCCATGATGGTTTTAGATGAGAAATCTTCAATAATTCACATTTTTCTTCTGTAACACGTTGCCTTTATTTACTGCTTTCAAAGTCTTTTTTATCTTATATTCTTTCTCAGTCTGCCTGTTTCTATCTCTCTTTTCCTGCCCCCCACCTCACTCCTCCTCTCCTCCCCTCTCCTCCTTCTTCCTTTTGCAGCTTGATTATGTACCTTGGCATGGTTTTCTTTGAGTTTATCCTGATTGAACTTTACTGAGGTTTATGTTTTCCCCCAGTTGGTAAGTTTTAAGCATGCCATCTTTTTTTCCCTCAAAAGTTTTTCTGTACTAATCTTCCTCTTCTTCTGGAACTCTGATGACATAAGTGTTAGAACTTCTGACATCATTCCATAGATCCCTGAGGTTCTGTTAATTTTGTTTCAAATCTTTGTTCTTTCTATAATTCATGTTGGATAATTTTTATTGATCATTTCCTATAGTTTTCTGCTGTCTCCATTCTGCTATGGAGCCCATCCAGTTAGTTCTTAAATATTTTTTGTATTACAGTGTATTTTTCAGTCCTAAAATATTTTATTCAGTTTTAAAATAGAAACTATTTCTCTGTTGAGACTTAATTCTTTTTGTGTATTTCAAGCATAGTTATAATAGCTCCTTAAAGATTTTGCCTGTTAATGCCAATATCTGAGTCTTCTCATTGTTGCCTTTTGTTGATTGTTCTTCCCTTGAGAAATGGTCATATTTTCCTGGTTCTTTTATTATAAAGTAACTCTTGTTATATCCTGGACATATTAAGAATTGTGTTATGAAGCTCTGGGTACTGTTTAAGTCTTTTAGGATGCTAATTTCTTATTGTCTCTTTCAGCAGGCAATCAGATCGTTCAGGTTGAGACTTCAAGTTCCTTTGCCTTCTGGGTCATGTTTCCTACCACAAAATTTAGTTTTCTAAGACTTTTCTATTCTTGGGGTCTGTTTTAATGCATTCACAGATCTCAATGAACTTTAGGCTTGTGCAAAGTCACACTCATATTTGAGAGATGCCTTTTTCCAGTCTCTTTTCTCTTGGATTTCCCTAAAGTTGTTGGACTCTCCAGGGCTTTTTCTCCCTCATTTCTCTTGACCATAAAGAGAATTTCTCTTGGATTTTAGGTGCTTATGTCATCACTGCAAGAGTGTATTTCTGCAAGTGACCTGCCCACATGCCTGGGCCAGGAGAGGAAAAAGAGATCTAAGACAATGACAGACTTCCGATCCCCTGCACTCTTTGGCTCACAGGGGTAACTTTTCTTGGTTCTCTGGCCAGAAAAGCAGGGTTTCTCGTAGAGATTTTGCTCTTTTGCATCCACCGTGTATTTCTGCAACATGGGTTGCCAGACCACTCTTAGGTGAAAGTCAGGAGATTAAAAAAAATTCCTGGACACTCACTTATAGTGGTTTGAAGTTTTTATTTCTCTCCCCATTTTCCTGCTGTTGTTTACTTTTCAGACTTTGGTTGTTATTTGTTTTCTCTTCAGAGATGTTAGCTATAATCCATGAGACAGATGTTAACAAATGCTTATTGAATGAAAAATTAAGTCTGGTCTGTCTCTCTTCCTGGGATGTCAGCTTCATGAAGACATGGATTGTGTGTCTGTCTTCTCCAGTGTGATGTTACTGGTGTCTTGTCCAGTGTGGTATATGTTAAGGTCAAAATAACTATGGACTCTGAGAAACAAACTGAGGGTTCTAGAGGGGAAGGGGGTGGGGGATGGGTTAGCCTGATGATGGGTATTAAAGAGGACACGTATTACATGGAGCACTGGGTATTATACGCAAACAATGAATCATGGAACACTACATCAAAAACTAATGATGTAATGTATGGTATTAACATAACATAATAAAAAATAAATTCTAATACAAAAAAAAATCTAAAAAAATAATTATTGAATTCAATGATATTGGGCAAAGAATGAACAAGAAAATATTGAAGTGATTAAGAAAAAGAGAATTTAACCTAGAATATATATAGGGCATTTAAATGTGAGATGATGTTGTAAGAATGATGTATCTTCTGCCTAAAAGATGAGATTAATGGCAAGACTGTAGAAATGCCAGGTTTGGGAAGATATAAATGAAGGAACTTTGCAGTTGTAATATTAAATAATAAATACTAAATAATAAATAATAAGGTTCTTGGCAGAGAGAACAAGTCTGAAAATAATATATTATTCAGAAAACAATAGAAATTGGCATGGATTTCCAAAAGAGAAAAAAAACACAATCATTTAACAATCTACGCTTTGAGTTTTGATAAGAAAAATAGTAATACTCTGTGGTATAGAAAAAGAAGGAAGAAAGGAAGCTTATTGTTCCCTCTGAACAATACATAATGAAAGGCTTGAAAGCCAGAGACAATGGGAACTATCCTTTCTAACTGTTCCATAAGGGATCAGTATTTGTGCAAATGAAGCTACCAGAAAGACACTCAGAAGCAGGATAATAAAATGGTCATAGGTCAAGGCAAGTGACACTTATCTAGGGTCATCAGTACAGAAGGAATGGCATTATATAGAATGGCTGTTGACATCTCTTGGCAGATGAGGAGGGGAATTATCATGGGGATTCTCTAATAGAACAGAAGACTGATTGATGTTCAGTCACAAATAGCCATAGCTCATTCAAAAGCTCCATCTCCAGTGACAGTGTGTTCATTACAGAAATGAAAGGAACACTACCAAAATGCATATCATTTGACAGAAAAAGAACAATGTGTTTAAATGACAGAAATTATTGGACTAGAGATTAGAGAAATGGCATGGTTGACTCTTAAAAGTCTTATTTCAGAACTTTTTAAGTGATTTACAAGGAAAAACGTCTGAAAAATAATTTATTTTCAACATTTGTTTTAAAACATGAAAGTCCTCAAAAACTGAATACAACAATACTGTCACCAATTCTGGCAAATTTGAGCATTATCAGGTTATAGACATAAAGAAAAATAGGTCCAGAGTGGAAAAAGTGAAGAGGGAGATGAACCCCTGGTGACAACAGTAATAAACTGTAAACAATTGCCAGTTACTCCTAAAGTCTAGATTTTAGTTCAGAGCAATGCACTAGAGTTAATTTATTAATTTTGACAAATGTACCATGATCATAAAAGGTGAAACTTGGTCAAGTGTATACAAGGGTGATTTGTATTATATTTACAATTTTAAAAATCCAAAATTATTCCAAAATGAAAGCACTTATTTATTAAGAAGTCTTGAGAAAAAAAAATTTATAAAAGAAGTTCATATTGGAGGCAGTCCAACATGCTGATATAAGAATATCCTGAACTTCCTCTTCCCATAAGCACATCGAATCTATAGTTACATATGGAATGATTCTTACCTGAAAAACACTTGAAAAGTAGTGGAGCAGATCCTTCACATTGGCAACCTCAAAAAGGTGCACATCATGGTGGTTGAAGAAGCTGAAATCTTAAACCCCACCATGAACCCCATAAGCCCCAACCCTGGTATGGTGATCCACAATCAGGAGGGAACTCACAAACCGAGAGCTCCTCCCTAAGGAGGAAAAGTGTTTTACCCCACATCAGACACCTCAACTTATAAGACCTGCCCCTGAGAGAGGCCCCCATAAAATCTGCCTTTGAAAACCAATGAAAAAAAAAAAAAAAGAAAGAAAACCAATGAGTCTTGCATCCATGAAACTCAAAGGCTCTAATGAACTGAGAAACTCTTTTTACAGGGCTTTACTCAGACTCACTTATCCCTGGACTCAGTACAAAAGCAGACATTTGAAAAGCCCCCAGAATACATCTGGAAGAGATTATTTTGCTCAACTTAAAGCATCAGCCGGAGGAGCAGGGGCCTATTAGGGTACTCACCAGGGATGAAGGTGCAGGCAGGCGCTATCTTTGCCCTCTCCCTTGCTACAACAACACTTCCTTTTTCTTGCAATCTTTACCTTCCAAATGATGAGCACCATATTTATGCTCTCCCTCTGCCTTGCTAATGCTGACAAGTGTGATTTTATCAGGTGACAGTTCTTACATCTGGTGCCATTGTTCTTGCAGCTGCAGCCCAGGAGACACCCAATGATTACCTGGCTCTGGAGCCCAATGGGGCTGGGGTAGTTTGTGTTCCTGGGACACACGGAACTGTAACAACCAGAGACAGTTCTTGGCAGGCTATCCCACCAAGGACACTGCAGAGATAGCAGATGGAAACACACCTCAGTCTTTCTTAGAAAGAGTTGCTTGTCCAGGAGCTTTGGTCTGAAGGGTAGGCTTCTGGTTTGGAACACATACAGGGGCCCACAGAGTTGCTCTCAGGAAATGGAGACTGGTAGACATTATCTTTGTGATCTCCCTCTGCCTCCCTCCAGCTTGAAAGTATCTCCCAGAAAGGAGTTTCTACCCTTGTCTGGTACCCCAACTTTTGCAGCTGCTGCCAGGGAATACCTCTACATTACCAGGCCCCAGTGGCACTTAGGCTCACAGGTCCCGTAGGACTATAACCAATGTAGAAAGAGTTCTTAAACCTCTGCCACACCCAGGCAACAAACCCAGGAACTCATTCTTCCTGTGAAAGAGGCCTGTTAGCTTATCAAGCAGAGGACTGTGGTGCAGGATTCTAATTAAACACACATCCTAGTGCTCACTGTAAACCTTTCCAGAGAACTCAGAAGGTGGGCAGTATTTTCTTACTCTTTTTCTGCCATACCAGTATCACTTCAAGGGAAACATTTTTATATGTCTGGTTCCCTAGTTTTTATGCCTGGTGCTCTGCTTTTGTGGCTGCCACCCAGGGGATGCCCCATGTTTGCCTGGGTCTGTTGGCCAAGGGAGCTCATGTTCCTAGGTCCCTAATGACAGTAACAGAGAGAGTTCTTGGCTGTCCACCACCCCCAGAGAGTACTACATGGAGAATGGATAGAACCTGCCCCCTACCCCAGCCTTTCTGTGAAGGAGACCTCTTTTCTTATCTTGGAGCTTCAGCTAAGGGGACAGCCATATGTCCCCCCCATCATGTCTGCCATATGTCTAGAGTCTAGAGTTCTTATCAGGGAGCGTAAGCTAGGGGATACCATCTTTGTGCCTTCCATCTCCCTCACCGCAGATTTCTGGTATCTCCCTGAAGGGGGCTTATACACTCAACCAGAGCCCCAATTTTTGCAACTGTTAACCAGGGGATACCTCTAGATCACCTGGTCTAGAGGCCACAGGATTTAAAGTTGTACTGCCAAAGAACTGCATATATTTTCATACTTTAAAGGCTGCTGCCTGTACTGTTAAATAACAGTGGTGAGAGTAGACATCCCTGTCTTGCTCCTGACCGTAGAGGAAAAGCTCTCACTTTTTCCCCATTAAGAATGGTATTAGCTGTGGGCTTTTCATATATGGCCTTTATTATGTTGAGGTGTGTTCCCTCTAAACCTACTATATTGAAGGGTTTTTTCCATCATAAATGGATGTTGTACTTTTCAAGTGCTTTTTCTGCATCTATTGAAACGATCTTATGATTCCTAACCTTTCTTTTATTAATGTGGTTTATCTTGTTGATTGATTTGCAAATATTGAGCAACCTTGCAACCCAGAAATAAAACCGACTTGATTGTAGTGAATGATTTTTTTTAATGTATTGTTGGATTCAGTTTGCTATATTTTATTGAGAATTTTTCTGTCCATGTTCATGAGGGAGATTGGCCTGTAGTTCTTTTTTAGTGGAGTCTTTGGTTTTGGTATCAGAGTGATGCTGGCCTTTAGAATGAATTTGGAAATTTTCTTTCTATTTCTATTTTTGGAATAGTTTGAGAAGAATAGGTATTAACTTTTTTTAAATGTTTGGTAGAATTCATCTGTGAAGCCATCTGGTCCTTGACTTTTGTTTCTTGGTAGTTTTTTTTTATTACTGATTCAATGTCTTTACTGATTATTATTCTGTTCAAGTTTTCTGTTTCTTCCCATTTCAGTAGTTTATATGTTTCTAGGAATTTATCCATTTCTTCCAGGTTGTCCAATTTGTTGGCATATAGTTTTTCATAGAAATCAGTCAACAACAACAAAAAAAATTAAAGACATCCAAATTGGTAAGGAAGAAGTCAAACTTTCACTATTCACAGATGACATGATACTCTATATAAAACTGAAAGACTCCACCAGGAAACTGCTAGAACTGATAAACAAATTCAGTACAATTGCAAGATACAAAATCAACATACAGAAATCTGTTGCATTTCTATACACAAATAATGAAGCAGCAGAAAGAGAAATTAAGGAACCAATCCTATCTACAATTACACCAAAAAACAAAAACAAAAACAAAAACCTTGGAATAAACCTAACCAGAGGGGTGAAAGACCTGTACTCTGAAAACTATAAAACACTGAAGAAAGAAATTAAAGATGACACAACAAATGGAAAAATATTCTATGCTCATGGATTGGAAGAACAAATATTATTAAAATGTCTGTGCTACTCAAAACAGTCTACATATTTAATTAAATCCCTATCAAAATACCAACAGCATTTTTCACAGAGATAGAACAATCCTAAAATTTGTATGGAAACATAAAAGATCCCAAACAGACAAAGCAACTTTAAAAAAGAAAAACAAAGCTGGAGGCATCACAATTCCTGACTTCAAGTTATATTACAAAGCTGTTGTGACCAAAACAGTTTGGTACTTGCACAAAAATAGACACATAGATCAATAGAACAAAATCGAAAACACAGCAATGAATCCACAACTGTATGGTCAAATAATCTTCAACAAAGTAGGAAAGAATACCCAGTGGGAAAAAGACAGTCTCTTCAAAAAATGGTGTTGGGAAGACTGGACAGCTACATGCAAAAGAATGAAACTGAACCACTTTCATATGCCATACACAAAAATAAATTCAAAATGGATCAAAGATCTAAATGCAAGACAGGAAACCATAAAAATCCTAGAGGAGAACATAGGCAGTAGTCTCTTTGACATTGGCCATAAGAACTTTTCTATATATGTTTCCTGAAGGAAAGGAAACAAAAACAAAAATAAACTATTGGGACCACATCAAAATAAAAAGCTTCTGCACAGCAAAGGAAACAATCAACAAAATTAAAAGGCAACCTACCGAATGGGAGAAGATATTTGCAAATGACATATCTGATAAAGAGTATCCAAAATAGCACTTATAATACTCAACATCCCCAAAAATAATCCAATTAAAAATAAGCAGAAACATGAATAGATACTCTCCCAAAGAAGACATCCAGATGGTTAACAGACACATGAAATGATGCTCAACATCACTGATCATCAGGGAAATACAAATCAAAACTACAATGAGATATCATCTCACACCTGTCAGAATGGCTAAAATCAACACAAGAAACAACAGGTGTTGGCGAGCATGTGGAGAAAGGGGAACACTCTTGTATGTTGGTGGGAATGCCTACTGGTGCAGTCACTGTGGAAAACAGACTGTGGGTTCCTCAAAAAGTTAAAAATAGAGCTACCCTATGATCCAGCAATTACACTACTGGGTATTTACCCAAAGAATACAAAAATACTAATTCGGGGGATACATACAACCCAATGTTTATAGCAGCATTATCTATAAAAGTCAAACTATAGAAGCAGCCCTAGTATCCACTGGCTGATAAATGGATAAAGAAGATGTGAGATATATATTTATATATCTCACACAATGGAATATTATTCATTGAATAAAAAAAGAATGAAATCTTGCCATTTGCAACAACATGGTTGGGGCTAGAGAGTATTATGCTAAGCAAAATAAATAAGAGAAAGACAAATACCATATGATTTCACTGGCTTTGAAAAATCAGTGATAGTCACCTCAAGGAGCTCCAAAAAGCAACAAGGCTCAACACCAGGAGAGCCAGAGTTCTATAGAAATGGAGACTCTGCTCTTAAAGTGCATGTGTATGAACTCACTTACTCCTAGACTTAGCACAGAGGCAGCAGTTTGAAAAGCACCTGGGACATATGTGAAGATTATTGACTAATTTTAGGTTGTGTGCTAGAGGAACAGAAATCTGTAGGAACTTTATCCAAAGATGAAAGTGAAGGCAGGTGCCATTTTTCTTGACCTCCTTCTGGCTAGCTGGCCTGATGCTGGTGGGTACCAGTTCTGACACCCTCCATCTACATTGCTAGCAACTCTTACCCTACCACTATATTCCTCTGTGGACACACGCCACCCAACCTGCCCACTCCAGAAGGAGCCCTGCCAAACTGACTCCCTAATGGTGGCCTCAGCCAGTACTGACAGCCCCTTCCCCCCTCCTCTGGATCCTCTCTGCCAAACCTGATGCATGGACTCAGATAGGACCAGCACCCCACAAAGTGGCTACTGTTCTGCCACATCCAGTAAGCAGACTCAGCTGTAAACTAAATCCCTCCAGAGGGGCCCTTGCCATTCACAGGACAACCCTCACCTACCAGCATGCCTGCAAACATTCACAACTGGGTCTAACAGCCAGCCAAACTTATAGGCCTGCCCACCAGTATAGCCCCAGCAGATGTAGACAGTCCTCTCAGCCAGCACTCCAGGAGCCAGCCCCATCCACCAGTTTGCCTGAGCAGTCACACTGCAGCTGTAAGAGAAAGGTGCCCACAGGGGATACTTGTGGGGTGCCTGGTTCTGGTAACTAGGGAAGATTGTGCTTCTGGGTGCCACAGGATGCATTTGACATAAGACCACTTTTTTAAGAATGGGCAACATAGCTGATCTACCTAACACATAGAAACAAAATCAGATAGACAAAATGGGGAGACAGAGAAATATATTCCAAATGAAAGAAGAAGATAGAAACTCAGAAAAAGAGCTAAATGAAATGGAGATAAACAATGGACCTGATAAAGGGTTCAAAGCAAAGGTCATAAAGGTGCTTACTGAACCTGAGAATGGATGAATACAGTGAGAACTTTGACAAAAAGATAGAAAATATAAAAAAAGAAACAATCAGTGTTGAAGAATAACAGTAATGAAAAATGCAATCTCAAAGACATGGTGGTAGAAATCATCCAAGCTGAACAGCAAAAAGAAAAAAAAATTTAAATGGTAACAATTTAAGGGACCCTTGGGATAACATCAAGAATACTAATATTTGCATTATAGGAATTTCAGAAGGCCAAAAAAGAAATAGGGGAAGAAAACTTAAAGAAATAATTTCTGAAAACTTCTCTAACCTGGGGAATAAAACAGACATTCAGGTCCAGGAAACTGAGAGATCCCCAAACAAAAGAAACCCAAAGAAATCCACACTAAGACATATAGAAACTAAAATTTCAAAAATTAAAGATAGAGAATCTTAAAAGCAGCAAAAGAAAAACAACTATACAAGGTAATACCCATAAAACTTCAGGCCAGAAGGGAATGGCAAAATATATTCAAAGAGTTAAAAGGAAAATACCTAAAACGAAGAATTCTCTACTTGGCAAGGTTATCATTCAGAATTGATATTGGCTAACTGAACATAATAATAAAAAATAAATAAAAAATAAAACCTCCACAAAAAAAAAGAGAGAGATAAAGATTTTCCCAAACAAAAGTTAAGTGAGTTCATCACCACTAAACTGGTTTTCTTACAAGAAATGCTAGAGTCTTCTTTAGCCGAAAAGGCCATAAGTAGAAGAAAATTGTAAAAGAAAAATACCTTCCCTTAGTATATAAAATAGGTGATAAATCATTATAATACTAAATATATGGGAAGGTACCAAAAGAAATGCTTTTAGAATATATTTGACATTAAGCAGTTATCAACTTAAAGTAGACTGCTATCTACATTGTGTATTATATTTAATCCTCATGGTAACCACAAACAAAAACCCTACAATAGATACTCAAAGAGAGAGGAATACTAACACTAAATTTCTCAAATCACAAAATAAGAGAGGAAGACAAGAGAAGAACTGCAAAAGCAACCAAAAAACTGTCAAAATAGTAATGAGTACATACCTATCAATAATTACTTTAAAGGTAAATCAACTAAATGCTCCAATCAAAGATATAAGGAGACTGAATGGATAAAAAACAAGTCCCATCCATATATTACCTACAAGAAACTCACATAAGAACTAAAAACACATCTAGTTTGGAAGTGAAAAATCGACTAAGATTACATGTAGATGAAATTTTTAAAAGCTGAGGTAGCAATACTTATATCAGGGAAAAGACTTTAGAACAAAAAGTGTAGCAAGAGAAAAAAGGGCATTACATAATAAAGGGATCAATTCCACAAGAATATATAGCAATTGTAAATATCTATTTACCCAACATAGGAGCAACTAAATATGTAAAGCAAATATTAACAAATAAATTTACAGTAATCCAGTAATAGTAGGGAACTTCAACATTCCACTTACTTCAATGGATAGTTGATCCACCAAAAAAAAAAAAAAAGTCAATAAGAAAGCATTGGCTTTAAACAACACACTAGACTACATGGAATTAACAGATATACACAGAACATTCCATCCAAACAATGCAGAATATATATACATTTCAAGTATACATAGAACATTCTCCAGGATAGACCACATGTTAGGTCACCAAACAGGTCTCAACAAATTAAAGAAATTTAAGTGATACCGAGCATCTTTTCTGACCAAAATGGTATGAAACTAGAAATCAATTACTGGGGAAAAAACTGGAAAAACATAAAGAGACTACTTTTTTTTAAAGATTTGTTTTATTTATTTGAGAGAGAGTGCGTGAGAGAGCAAGAGTACTAGAGCAGGGGAAGAGGCAGAGGGAGAGGGAGAAGCAGACTCCCCACTGAGCAGGGAGCCTGATGCGGGACTTGATCCCAGGACCCTGGGATCATGACCTGAGCCAAAGGAAGATGCCTAACTGACTGAGCCACCCAGGTGCCCCCACAAAGAGACTACTTAACAACATGTTACTGAACAACCAATATGTCAATGAAAAAAACAAAACAAAACAAAGAAAAATCCAAAAATACCTTCAGACAAATAAAAATGGAAACATTATTCTAAAATCTTTGGAACATAATATAGCAGTTACAAGAGTGAGCTATATAGCAATACAGCCCTATCTAAAGAAGAAAAACAAACAAACAAAAAACAAAATAAAACAAAAAAGCCCTGCAACAATCTAACCTTATACCTAAAGGAATTAGAAAAAGCAGCAAAGTCCAAAGTTAGTAGAAGGAAAGAAATAATAAAGATCAGAGTGGAAATCAATAACATAGTGAATAAAAAGACAACATAAAAGACTACAAAAACTAAACTCATTCTTTGAAAAATGAACAAAACTGATAAAACTTTACCTAGAAAAAAAAGAGAGGACTCAAAATCAGAAATAAAAGAAGTTACAACCAACACCAAGAAAATACAAAGAATTATAAGAGACTACAACAAACAAATAAGAAATTAGTCAACAAAAAGGAACTGGATACATTTCTATAAACATACAATCTTCCAAGACTGAATCAGGGAAAAAATCTAAACAGACTGATTACTTATAATAAAGTTGAATCAGAAACCAAAAAACTCCCAATAAACCAAAGTCTAGCACCAGACATCATCATAGATAAATTATACTAAACATTTTAAGAAGAGTTAGTACCTATTTTTCTCAAATTATTCCAAAAAAGAAATGAAGAGAACAAACACTCCCAATTTCATTCTACAAGACCAGCCCTGATACCAAAACCAGCCATTAAAACTACAAAAATGTTACAGTCCAATATCCATCATGAACGTAGATACAAAAATCTTTACAAAATATTAGCAAACTGAATTCAACAATATACTAGAAGGATCACACACCACAATCAAGTGATCTTTAATCCAGGGGAACAAAGATGGTTCAATATCCACAAATCAGCATGATACATTGGATTAACAAAATGAAGGATAAAATCATATCATCATTCCAATATATGCAGAAAAAGCATTTGACAAAATTCAGCATCCATTCATGATAAAACTCTCAACATATATATAAAGGGATATATACAGGGGCATATAAAGGGAATATACCCAACACAATAAGGCCATATGTAACAAACCTGCAGCCAACATAATACTTCATAGTAAAGAGTTGAAAGCTTTTCCTCTAAAACCTGGAACAATACAAGAATGCCTGCTGTTGCAATTCAACATAATACCAGGAGTCCTACCAACAGCAGTCAGGCAAGATTAAGACATAACTACATCTGAATTGGTGAGGAAGAAGTAAATTTGTCACTATTTTCAGATTGAATGAAACTATACAAAAAAAAAAAAAAACCCTAAAGACTCCACAAAAAAACTTTTAGAATAAATAAGTAAATTTTCAGGATTCAAAATTAATATATAGAAATCTGTTGCATTTCTATATACTAATAATAAATTATCAAAAAGAGAAATTAAGTGAACAATCCCATTTACAATTGCATCAAAAAGAATAAAATACCTAGAAATAAATTTAACAAAGGAAGTTAAAGACCTGTATACCAAAATGTACAAGAGACTGATGAAAGAAATTGAAGCAAATAAAAATAAACAGAAAGACAGTCCACTGTCACAAAATGGAAGAGTTAATATTGTTAAAATGTCAATACTATGCATATAACTATGGGTATCCCTGCTTTCTGAAAGTTTGTATTCCCATATATTTATCTCAATAGATGCAGAAAAAACATTTGACAAAATAAGACATTCATTCTTGATAAAAACCCTCAACAATGTGGGTTTAGAGGGAACGTATCTCAACACAATAAAGGCCATATATGAAATGCCCACAGCTAACATCATACTCAATGGTGAAAAACTGGAGCTTTCCCTCTAAGATCAGGAACAATGTAAAAATTTCACTATCTCCATTTTTATTCAACATAGTACTGGAAGTGCTAGCCACAGCAATAAGACAAGAAATAAAGACATCCCAAATGATAAGGAACAAGTAAAACTTTACTATTTGCAGTTGATATGATACTATACGTATAGGCACCCTAAAGACTCCACCAGATAACTTTAGAACTAATAAATTCAATAAAGTTGGAGAACACAAAATTAATATACAAAAATCAGTTGTGTTTTTATATGCTAATGACAAGTGTCAGAAAGAGAAACCAAGACAACTATCCCATTTACAACTGCATCAAAAAGAATAAAATACCTAGAAATATATTTAACCCAAGGAGTAAAAGACCTGTACTCTGAGAATGACAATGCATTGATGAAAGAAGCTGAAGATGATGCAAACAAATGGAAAATATGCGATGCTCATGGATTGGAAGAATTAATGTTAAAATGTCCATGTTACCCAAAGCAATCTACAGATTGAATGCAATCTCTATAAAATACCAATAACATTTTTTACAGAAGTGGAACTAACAATTCTAAAATTTGCATGGATCCGGGACGCCTGGGTGGCTCAGTCAGTTAAGCGGCTGCCTTTGGCTCAGGTCATGATCCTAGGGTCCTGGGATCGAGCCCCACATCTGGCTCCCTGCTCAGTGGAGAGCCTGCTTCTCACTCTCCCTCTGTCTGCCACTCCGCCTGCTTGTGCTCTCTCTCTCTGTCAAATAAATAAATAAAATCTTTAAAAAATAAAATAAAATAAAATTTGCATGGATCCATGAAAGACCCTGAATATAGCTGAAGGAATCTTAAGAATAACAAAGCTGGAGGTAGCATGGTCCAGATTTCAACTATACTACCAAGCTATAGTAATCAAAATAGTATATACTGGCACAAAAACAGGAACATTAATTAATTGAACAGTCTTGAGAGCCAAGAAATACCCCACACTTGTAGAGTCAGTTAATCTACAGTGATGAAGGTAATAATATACAATGGGGAAAGACAGACTCAATAAATGGTGCAGGAACTGGACAGCTACATGTGAAAGAATGAAGGTGGACCACCTTCTTACACCACATGCAAAAATGAAATCATAACGGATTGAAGACCTAAACATAAGACCTGAAACCATAAAACTCCCAAAAGAAAACACAGGCAGTAAATGATGCATGGACTTCTGTCTTAGCAATTGTTTGGATGTCTCTAAGGCAAGGACAACAAAGACAAAAATAAGCAATTTGTACTACACCAAAAGAAAAGCTTTTGCAGAGAGGAAACCATTAACCCAATGAAAAGGCAATCTACTGAATGAGAGAATGTATTTGCAAATGATATATGTGATAAGGGGTTAATATGAAAAATATATGAAGGATTCATACAACTCAACACCAAAAGAGCAAAAATCCAATTTAAAAATGGGCAGAAAACTTGAATAGACATTTCTCCAAAGATGACATATAGATAGCAAACAGACACATGAAAAGATGTTCAACATCACTAATCATCAAGGAAATGCAAATCAAAACCACAAGATATCACCTCACACCTGCCAAAATGACTAGTATCATCAAAGTGATAAGAATTAACAAGTGTTGCCCAGGATGCTGAGAAAAGAAAACCATCATGCACTGTTGGTGGGATTGCAAATTAGTGCAGTCACTATGGAAAACAGTATCACTGTTCCTCAAAAAATTAAAAATAGAAATACCATACCACCTAGAAGTTCTACTTCCAGGAATAGAAAGAAAATGAAAACATTAATTAAAAAAGATATATATGACCCTATGTTCATTGAATCATTTTTTATAATAACCAAAATATGAAAGCAACTTAAGTATCCATTGATAGATGAATGGATAAAGATGTGGTATATACATACAATTGAATTTTACTCAGACATAAAAAGAATGTAATTTTGTTATTTGCAGCAACATGGATGGACCTAGACGGTATAATGTAAGTGAAATAAGTCAGACAGAAATACCTTGTGATTTCACATATATGTGGAATCTAAAAACAAAACAAACAAATACAACAAAAATAGGAATGGACTCATAAACAAAGAGAATAAACCGGTGGTTGCCAAAGTGGATGGAGGCAGGACCTTGGTCAAAATATTTCAAGGGGATTGAGAGGTACAAACTTTTAGTTTAGTACACTACAGGGAATATAGTCAATAGGATTGTAATAGTGATGTATAGTGACAGATGGGAACTGGACTTACTGTGATCATTTCATAAGGTATATAAATGTCAAATCACTATGTTGTATACCTTAAATTAATATGGTGCATGCCAACCATACTTCAATAAAAAATATATTATCACCTCAATATCTGCAGGAGAAAAATTTGAGCAATTCAACACCCATTCACAATAAAAACTCCCAACTAGGGGCGCCTGGGTGGCTCAGTCATTAAGCGTCTGCCTTCGGCTCAGGTCATGATCCCAGGGTCCTGGGATCGAGCCCCGCATCGGGCTCCCTGCTCCGCGGGAAGCCTGCTTCTCCCTCTCCCACTCCCCCTGTTTGTGTTCCCTCTCTCGCTGTGCCTCTCTCTGTCAAATAAATAAATAAAATCTTAAAAAAAAAAAAAACCTCCCAACTAAGTGGGTATAGAGGGGACATATTTCAACATAATAGAAAGGCCATGTATGACAGGCACATAGCTAACATTATACTGAATGGTGAAAAGTTGAAAGTTTTCCCCCAAGATCAGTTACAGGACAAGGACCACCTCTTACCATTTTTATTCAGTGTATTACTAGAAGTCATAGCCAGAGCAATTAGGCAAAAAATATAAATAAAATACACTCAAATTATAATGGAAGAAGTAAAATTGTCAGCATTTTCCGATGACATGATATTATATATAGAAAACTAAGTACTTTGCCAAATAAATGCTTGAATGAAAAAACAAATTCAGTAGAGTTGCAGGATACTAAATCAACAAAACTGCCTTGCATTTATATACACTAATAACATACTATCAGAAAGAAACTGAGAAAATAATCCCACTTCTAATTGCATCAAGAAGAATAAAATAACTAAGAATAAATTTAATCAAGGGAGTGAAAGACCTGTACATTGATAACAATATAATATTAATGAAAGAAATTAAAGACACAAATAAATGTAAAGATATTCCTTACTCATGAATTGGAAGAATTAACAATCAACAGATACAGGTCTATCTAATTCCTATCAGAATTCCAAAGGCAATTTTCACAGAAATAGAAAAAAATCCTAAAATTTGTATGAAAGCACAAACAACCCTAAACAGCCAAAACAATCTTGACAAAAAACAAAGCTGGAGGCATTACATGCCCTGATTTCAAACACTATTACAAAGCTATAGTAATCAAAACAGTATGGTGTTGGCATAAGAAGACACGCAAAGATCAATGAAATAATTGAGAGCCAAGAAATAAACTCACACATGTGCAGGCAATTAACTTACAACAAAGGAGCCAACAATACAAATGGGAAAACAATCTTTTCAGTAAATGGTGCTGGGAAAACTGAATAGCCACATACAAAAGAATAAAACTAGACCATGATATTAGTTTACAGACAAAAATTCAAAATGGATTGATGGCTTGAATATAAGGCTTGAAACTATAATACTCCTAAAAGAAAACATGGGGTAAGCTCCATAACATCATTTTTGGCAATGAATTTTTTGGAGTTGACAACAAAAGCAAAGGCAACAAAAGGAAAAACCTGTATCAAACTAAAAATCTTCTGCACAGTAAAGGAAACTATTGACAAAGTGAAAAAGCACTCTACAGAATGAGAGAAATATTTGCAAGTCATACCACATAAGAGGTTAATATTTAAGATATATAAAGAATTTGTACAACTCAATAGCAAAAATATCAAACAATATGATTATGAAAATGTGCAGAGGAACTAAATAGATATTTTTTCTAAAGATATACAGAAGACCAACAAACATGAAAAGATGCACAACATCACTAACCATCAGGGAAATGCAAACCAAAACCACAATAAGCTATCACCTCATTAATGGATATTATTGAAAACCAACAGCAATCACCTGTTAGAATGATTATTAAAAACAAACAAGAGATAACAAGTGGAGGCAAGGATGTGGAGTAAACGGAATGTTTTGCACTGTTGGTGGAAATGTAAATTGTTGTAGCCACAATGAAAAATAGCATTGAAATTTCTCAACAAATTACAAATTGAACTACAATATGATCTAGCAATTCCAATTCTGGGTATTTACCCAATGAAAATGAAAACACTAACTTGAAAAAATATATGCACTTTCATGTTCATTGCAGCATTTATAATAGCCATGATATGGGAGGAAAGACTTTATCCACTGACTGATGAATGGGCAAAGTGGTGTGTGTGTGTGTGTGTGTGTATAATGGATATTATTCAGTCATAAAATAGAATTAAATCTTGCCATGTGTGACAATATGGATGACCTTGAGGGCACTACACACATGAAGTAAGTCAGACAGAGACAGATTCTGTATGAGCACACTTATATGTGGTATCTAAAAACAAAAAGAATTCAACTCAGAACAGATTGGTGGTTGTCAGAAATGGAGAGCAGATGGTGGGAGAAACAGGTGAAGTGGTATAAACTTGGAGTTAAAGTAAATTATGGGGATTTAATGGACAACACGAGGACTATAGTTAATAGCATTGTATTGAAAACTTGAATGCTGCTAAGTGAGGAGAGCTTTAAGTCCTCGGCACGAGAAAAAACTTAATTATGTAAGGTGATAGATGTTAAATGGACTTACTGTGGTGGCGATTTTACAATGTGTACAAATATCAAATTATTATATTGTACACATGAAATACCTGGGAATAAATTTAACCAAGGAGGTGAAAGACCTATATTCTAAAAACCACAATACATTGATGTAAAAAAACTGAAGATGACACAAATAAATGGAATAAATACAATGCTCATAGACTGGAAGAATTTGTACTGGTAAATGCACTTACTACCCAAAGCCATTTACAGATTCAGTGCAATCCTTATCAAAATTTCAATGACATTTTTCACAGAAGTAGAATGAACAATCCTAAAATTTGTGTGAAATCACAAAAGACCCCAAACAGCTGAAGTAGTCTTATGAAAAAAGAGCAAAGCTGGAGGCATCATGTTCCTTGATTTGAAACTGCAAAGTTATAATAATCAAAATGGTGTGGTATTGGTATAAAAATGGATCTATCAATGGAAGAGAATATACAGAGTCCAGAAATAAACCCATGCATATATCATTAAGTTATGACCAAGGAGTCAAAAATATACAATGGGGAAAGGATAGTCTCCAATAAATGATGTTGGGAAAACTGGACAGCCATGTGCAAAAAAATAAATCTGGACCACTATATTGCTTTAATTCAAATTAATTCAAAATGGATTAATAGCTGGAATGTAAGACCTGAAACTATGAAACTCCTAGAAGAAAATATAAGGCTAACCAACTTGACATAAACCTTGTCAATGATTTTTCAGACGTGACATCAAAAGCAACAAAAGCAAAACTAAGCAGTGGGACTATAGCAAATGAAAAAGCTTCTACACTGTGAAAAAAAATCAACAAAATGAAAAAGCAACCTACTGAATGGGAGAAAATATTTGCAAACCATATCTCATTAGGGGTTAATATCCAAAATACATAATAAACTCCTACAACTCAGCGGCAAAAAAAAAAAAAAAATCTGATTAAAATGGGCAGAATATGTGAATAAACATTTTTTTTCACAGAAGATGTGCAAATGGCCAACAGGTAACATGAACAGATGTTCACCACCATAATCATCAGGGAAATACAAATCAAAGCCACATTGAAATATTATCTCACAACTGTTAGAATGGTTATTATCAAAAAGAAGAAATAACAAATGTTGGTGAGGATATGGAGTCAAGAATCCCTTGTGCACTCTTGGTGGGACTGTAAATTGGTGCAGCCACCTTGGAAAACAGTATGGAGGTTCCTCAAAAAAAATAAAATAAAAATAGAACTACCATAATTATCCAGCTATTCCACTTCTGGATATTTCTCCAAAGAAAAAGGAAACACTAACTCAAAAAAGATGTATGTGCCCCCATGTTCATTGTAGCATTAATAAGTAGCCAAGATATGAAAACAACCTGCATCCATTGATGGATGAATGGATACAGAAAATGTAGGATGTATACACAATGTAATATTATTCAGCCATAAAAAAGGAATTTCTCCTAGATGGATTTTGAGGGCATTATGCTAAGTGAAATAAGTCAGATTTAGACAAATACTGTATGATCTTACCTATATACAGAATCTAAAAAATACAACAAACAAAGACAAACTCAGATACAGAAAACAGATTGGTGACTGCTTGAGGTACATGGTGGGGTTTGGATAAAATGTGTGAAAGGGGTTAAAAGGTACAATCTTGGTGACTATAATTAATAATGTACTGCATATTTGAAAGCTGCGAAGAGGGTTAATCTTGAAATTTATCAGACTAAAAAAAAAATTTCTATGTATGCCGACAGATGTTAACTAGACTTACTGTGATAGTTTTTCAATATATACAAATATCAAATTATTATAATGTATATCTGCAACTAATCTTATATGTCAATAATACTTCAATAAAGAAGATAAAAGAAATATTACATAACTCCAGATTTCCTGCATGGTATCTCCAGAATGGCCCTGGGGTCAATGAATCTAGTGCCTTTCAAATGCACCCCACCTTTTATTTCCTACTATTTCTTTTTCAAGTAATAATTTGTGAATTGGTGAGAACTGTTATTGTTACAAACTTTTTTCCCTTAAAAATACATTCCTCGGGGTGCCTGAGTGGATCAGTCTGATGAGTGTCTGACTCTTGATTTCGGCTCAGGTCATGATCTCAGGGTCATGAGATGGAACCCTGTATCAGTCTCCAGGCTGGGTATCTCTGTCCCTCCCTCCACTTCTAGCTTGCTCTTTCTCTCTCAAATAAATATTAAAAAAAATACATTCCTCGTTGTAATTACATTAGTAAACTAAATGTTTGCCCCTCCAGCCCACACAGATCTGAAAAAGATTTCTTGACTTTCTCTATTTGCATATAAGGTCCTACTTTAAACCTTTATAGGAAATTCCAGTAGTTAGTGGAATGAGAGTCTGACTTTAGATAGAATAGTTTTGAACTCATGAACTTTGTTAATCTGTAATGTGAACCATGGACTTTCCTGATGTTCGTTATATAACTGAGCTTCATTCTCCCCTGTGGGGGTGGTAATTATGTGCTTAATGTATTATTCCTGTAGTGACTTTATGACATGTGGCAGAAAATTAATTTCCACCAGTGTATTTGGGTATCTATCTGCACGGAGCAGGGGCGGGGAGGAGTGGTTCTTCCATCGTACCTTATCAGATGACTATCCAGGCATTAAATAATGTATAAATAATGATAAATAGGAGAATATATATGTTCCAGATACATTGTCACTTAGATTGCCAATCACCCAAACACAGGTACACTCAGACAGCCTCTTTATCAATAACCTGATAGGACCTTAGCTCATGGCTGTTAGGTACACATATTTTAAAGCAATGATATCACATACCAAGTGATAACTGAAAATTAAATTCAGATGTTATCTGTGATTTAGAGCTAGTTTTCTTTCTGTGTTGATTTTATTAGAATCACTTGAGCCTTTTATCCATATTGTAAGGCCCGATGTGTTTCTACAATCAAGGATTTCAAATAAGTAGGTAAAAAAAATTTTTTTTTTCTCAAAAAAAAAAAAAAATTGCAAGATGGAAGACTAAACATCCCAATTCAAAGACAGCTGTTAGAGGGGAAATTTTTAAGACCCAACTGTGTTATTTACTCTAAATATAAGGTTACAGTTTGAAATGAAAAGATAGAAGATCAGCAAACATGAAGCAAAAAAATAATAAACAAAAAAACAAACTGCCATGGTTTTATTAACATCAGACAAAGTAGACTTTAAGTCAAGCATTCCTAGAGATATAGATGTGTCATAATAAGTAAATTCAATGGGAAAATACAACAGTTTAAATGTAACTAATGCAATAATACAGCTTCAAAAAAATGAATCAAGAAGTAATAAAATCAAAGAAAAAATACATACATCTGCAATCATAATTGGATATTATCTCTATTGCCTTTTTTTTACATTTCGTTTTTTTTTTCAATTTTTTATTTAAATTCTAGTTAGTTAACATAGAGTGTAATATTGGTTTCAGGAGAACTTAGTGATTCATCACTTACATGTAACACTCAGTTCTCATCACAAGTGCCCTCCTTAATACCCAACACTCATTTAGCCCATCCCTCACCCACCTCCCTCCATCAACCCTCAGTTTGTTCTCTATATTGCCTTTTATTAGCTTTCTTGAATACAAGCTTTTTGGAAGTATATGCAGATTTAAAAAACAAACCAACAAACTACCTTGATCAAAAGAGATCCTTTAATCCAGGGAAGTGCCTTTCTTTTTTTTCCCCCCTTCCTTTTTAAAAAAGTATTTATTTATATTACAGTTAGTTAACATACAGTGTAATGTTAGTTTTGGGTGTACAATATAGTGATTCAACAATTCCATACAACACCGAGTATTCATCACAACAGGTGTACTCCTTAATCTTCATCACCGATTTCACCCATCCCCCCATACCCTCCTCCTGTCTGGTAACTGTCAATTTGTTCTCTATAGCTAAGAATCTGTTTCTTGGTTTGCCTCTCTCTTTTTTACCCCCTTTACCCCTTTATTTCTTAAATTCCACATATGAGTGAAATCATATGGTATTTTTCTCTGACTTATTTCACTTCGCATAATACTCTAGCTCCATCCATGTTGTTGCAAATGGCAAGATTTCATTCTTTTTTATCAATGAGTAATATTCCATTGCATAAATATATACACACACACACACACACACACACACCATATCTTCTTTATCCATCCATCAGTTGATGGACCCTTGGGCTGTTTCCATAGTTTGGCTATTGTAAATTATGCTGCTATAAACATCAGGGTGCATGTATCCCCTTGAATTAGTATTTTTGTATTCTTTGGTAAATATTTAGTAGTGTGATTATGGGATTGGAAGGTAGTTCTATTTTTAACTTTTGGAGAAATCTCCATACTGTTTTCCAGAGTGGCTGCACCAATTTGCATTCCTACCAACATGCAAAAAGGCTCCCTTTTCTCCACATCCTCGCCAACACCTGTTATTTCTTTTGTTGTTGATTGTAGGCATTATGACAGGTGTGAAGTAATCTCATTGTATTTCTGATTTGCATTTCTTTGTTGATCAGTGATGCTGAGCATCTTTTCATGTGTCTTATTGGTCATTGGGAGAAATGTCCATTCATGTCTGCTGCCCATCTTAATTGGACTATTCATTTTTGGGGTGTTGAGTTTTATAAGTTCTTTATATATTCTGGGTACTAACCCATTATCAGATATGTCATCTGCAGTAACTTCTCCCATTCTGTAGGTTGCCTTTTGGTTTTGTTGATTGTTTCCTTTGCTGTGCAGGAGCTTTTTATCATGATAAAGTCCCAATCATTTATTTTTGCTTTTGTTTCTCTTGCCTCAGGAGACATATTTAGAAAGAAGTTGCTATGGCTGATATCAACGATGCTACTGCCTGTGTTCTCCTCTAAGATTTTTATGGTTTCCTGTCTCACATATAGGTCTTTGATCCATTTTGAATTTATTTTTGTGTATGGGAATGAAAGTGGTCCAGTTTCATTCTTTTGCATGTAGCTGCCCAGTCTTCCCAACACCATTTATTGAAGAGATAACAAATATATCTCACTGGATATTCTTTCCTGATTTGTCAAAAATTAATTGACCATATAGTTGTGGGTTCATTTCTGAGATTTCTATTCTGTTCCATTGATCTGTGTGTCTATTTTTGAGCCTCTACCATACTGTTTTGAACACTACAGCTTTGTAATATAGCTTGAAGTCAGGAATTGTGAAGCTTCCAGTTCTGTCTTTTTTTAATATTGCTTTGTCTATTGGGGGTCTTTAGTGGTTCCATACAAATTTTAGGATTGTTTGTTCTAGTTCTGTGAAAATGCTCTTGGCATTTTGATAGGGATTGCATTAAATGTGTAGATTGTTTGGGGTAGTATAGACATTTTAACAATATTTGTTCCTCCAGTCCATGGGCATGGAATATCTTTCCATTTGGTTGTGTCATCTTCAATTTCTTTCATCAGTGTTTTATAGTTTTCAGAGTATAGGTCTTTCACCTCTTTGATCAGGTTTATTCCAAGGTATCTTACTCTTTTTGGTACAATTGTAAATGGGATTGATTCCTTAATTTCTCTTTCTGCTGCTTCATTATTTGTGTGTAGATATGAAACAGAATTCTGTATGTTGATTTTGTATCCTGCAACTGTACTGAATTCGTTTATCAGTTCTAGCAGTTTTTTGGCAGAGTCTGTCAGGTTTTCTATATTAAGTATCTGTCACCTGCAAATAGTGAAAATTTTACTTCTTCCTTGCTTTGTTGCCTGATTGCTAAAGTTAGGACTTCCAATACTATGTTGAGTAACAGTGGTTAGAGTGGACATCCCGTCTTGTTCCTGATTGTAGAAGAAAAGCTCTCCCAGTTTTCCCCATTGAGGATGATATTAGCTGTGGGTTTTTCATATATGGCCTTTATTATGTTGAGGTGTGTTCCCTCTAAACCTACTTTGTTGAGGGCTTTGACCATGAATGGATATTGTACTTTGTCAAATTTTTTCCTACATCTATTCAAATATTATATGGTTCTTATCCTTTCTTTTCTTACTGTGATATATCACATTGACTGGTTTGCAAATTTTGAACCACCCTTGAAACCCAGGAATAAATCTCACTTGAGTGTGGTGATTGATTTTTTAATGTATTGTGGGATTCCGTCTGCTAGTACTTCATTGAGAATTTTTCCATCCATGTTCATCATTGGCCTGAAGTTCTCTTTTTTTAGTGGTATCTTGATCATGTTTGGTATCAGGGTAATACTGGCCTCATAGAATGAATTTGGAAATTTTCCTTCTCTATTTTTGGAATAGTTTGAGAAGAATAGGTATTAACTTTTCTTTAGTTGTTTGGTAGAGCTTGCCTGTTGAAACCACCTAGTCCTGGACTTTTGTTTGTTGGGAGTTTGATTACTGATCCAATGTCTTTGCTGGTTATCATTCTGTTCAAGTTTTCTATTTATTCCTGTTTCAGTAGTTTATGTTTCCAGGAATTTATCCATTTCTTCCAGGTTGTCCAATTTGTAGGCATGTACTTTTTCAAAATAATCTCTTATAATTATTTATATTTCTGTGAGGTTGTTATTACTCCTCTCTCATTTGTGATTATTTTGGTCCTTTTTCTTTCTTTTTGATAAGTCTGGCTAGAGGTTTATCAATTTTATTAATTTTTTCAAAGAACCAGCTCCTAGTTTTATTCATCTGTTCCATTATTCTTTTAGTTTCTGTATCATTTATTTCTGCTCTAATGTTTATGATTTCTTTCCTTCTGCTGGCTTTAGATTCATCTGTTGTTCTTTTTCTAGCTCCTTTAGGTGTAATGCTTGGTTCAGATTTTTCTTGCTACTTGAGGTAGGCCTGTATTGCTACATACTTCCCTCTTAGAGAATGTTTTGGACTGTTGTGTTTTCATTTTCATTTGTTTCCATGTGTTTTGTTTGTTTGTTTGTTTGTTTCTTCTTTGGATTTTCTGGTTGGCCCATTCATTGTTTTATAGCATGTTGTTTAACCTCCATGTATTTGTGATCTTTCCAGATTTCTTCTTGTGCTTCACTTCCAGTTTCATAGTGTTGTGGTCAGAAAAGGTGCATGGTATGATTTCAGTCTTTATGATTCAGTATTTGCTGAGGCCTGTTTCGTGACCCAATATGTGATCTCTTCTGGAGAATGGTCAGTGTGCGCTTGAAAGAATGTGTATTCTGCTCTTGGGGCGCCTGGGTGGCTCAGTCGGTTGAGCGACTGCCTTCGGCTCAGGTCATGATCCTGGAGTCCCGGGATCGAGTCCCATATCGGGCTCCTTGCTCAGCAGGGGGTCTGCTTCTCCCTCTGACCCTCCCCCCTCTCATGTGCTCTCTCTCTCTCATTCTCTCTCTCAAATAAATAAATAAAATCTTAAAAAAAAAAAAGAAAGAATGTGTATTCTGCTCTTTTGGGATGGAATATTCTGAATATATCTGATAAGTCCATCTGTGTGTCATTCAGTCATTGTTTCCTTGTTTATTTTCTGTTTAGATGAACCGTCCATTGATATAATTGGGGTTTTAAAGGTCACTACTATTATTTTTATTTTTATTTTTTTTAAAGATTTTTATTTATTTATTTGAGAGAGAGAGAATGAGAGAGAGAGAACACATGAGAGGGGATAGGGTCAGAGGACGAAGCAGACTCCCCGCCGAGCAGGGAGCCCTATGCGGGACTCGATCCAGGGACTCCAGGATCATGACCTGAGCCGAAGGCAGTCGCTTAACCAACTGAGCCACCCAGGCGCCCAAGGTCACTACTATTATTATCAATTAGTTCCTTTATATTTGTTATTCTTTTATATATTTGGGTGCTCCTATGTTGGGTGTATAAACATTTACAATTATTGTATCTTCTTGTTGAATTGTCCCCTTTATTATTATATAGTGCCTTTCTTTGTCTATTACAGTCTTTGTTTTAAAGTCTAGTTTGTCCAATATAAGTATAGCTACTCTGGCTTTCTTTTGACATCCATTTGCATGATAAATATTTCTCTATCCTCTCACTTTCAGTCTGCAGGTGTCTTTGGATCTAAAATGAGTCTCTTGGGGCACCTGGGTGGCTCAGATTGTTAAGCGTCTGCCTTTGGCTTAGGTCGTGATCTCAGGGTCCTGGGATTGAGTCCACATCGGGCTCCTTGCTTAGCAAGGAGCCTGCTTCTCCCTCTGCCTGCCACTCCCTCTGCTTGTACTCCCTCTCTCTCTCTCTCTCTCTGGCAAATAAATAAATAAAATCTTAAAATAAATAAATAAAATAAAATGAGTCTCTTGTAGGTAGCATATACATGGGTCTCCTTTTTTTTTTTAAATCCATTCTGTCACCCTGTGTCTTTTGATTGGAGTGTTTAGTCCATTTATATTCAATTTAATTATTGATAGGTATGTAGTTATTGCAATTTTGTTGCTTGTGTTATGACTCTTTATGGAGATTTTCTCTGATCCTTTGTCTTTCCCTCTTTAATGTTTTGCTGATTTTCTTTCGTGATATTTTGGGTTTCTTAAGTCTTTGCATGTTTATTAGTGATTTTTTATGTAGGATTAGCATTAGGTTTATATATAACCTCTTCTGCAAATAGTCTGTATTAAGTTGATGGTCATTCAAGTTTAAACCCATTCTTTTCTCCTATCTTTCCCATGTGTTATATATGTTATTATATTTTATATCTTTTTGCTGTGAGTTCCTTCGCTGATTTTTACAGAAATCTTCATTTTTACTTCTTTTATATTTCCTTTCTTTATACTCTCACTTTTGATCTCCTTTCCACTCAAACAATCTCCTTTAATATTTCTCTCAGGGTGGGTTTAGTGGTAACAAAATCCTTCAGTTTTTTGTTTGGGAAACTCTTTATCTGTCCTTGTATTATGAATCTGATAGCCTTGCTAGAGAATTCTTGGCTGCTGATTTTTTTCATTCAGCCTTTGGATGTATCATGCCTCTCTCTTTTGGCTTGCCAAATTTCTGTTGAGCAGTCTCGAGCTAGGCTTATGGGCTTTTCCTTGTAAGTTAAGGACTTCTTTTGTCTTGCTGACTTTAAGATTTTTTCTTTATCACTATATTTTGAAAACTCAATTACAAAAGCAGGTATTGGCTAACTTTTGTTGATTTTGATGGGAGTTCTCTGTGTCTCCTGGATCTAGATGACTGTTTCCTTCCCCAGATTAGGAAAGTTTTCAACTACTATTACTTTTATATATTTTTAATTTCTTATAAATAGGCTCCATGCCTAGTATGGAGCCCAACATGGGGCTTAACTCACAACCCTGAGGTCAAGACCTGAGCTGAGATCAAGAGTCGGACGCTTAACTGACTGAGCCACCCAGGTGCCCCTCAGCTATTATTTCTTCAAATAAATTTTCTGCCCCTTTTCTCTCTTCTTCTCCTTCTGGAACTTCTATAATGTGAATGTTATTATGTTTGATGGAGTCACTGAATTCCTTGTCTATTCTCACTTTGCATAACTGTTTCTTTTGTTCGGCTTCATTGGTTCCATTATTTTTTCTTCTAGGTCATTAATTCATTCCTTGGCTTCTTCCAGCCACTGTTCTTTGCATCAGTATGTTTCTAATGTCATTTATTGCATTCTTCATCTCTGATTAATTTTTTTTATCTCTATAGTAAGAGTGTCAGTGAGGTCTTCTTTTCTCAAGTCCAGTGAGTATCCTTTTAAATGTTGCTTTAAATTCTCCATGAGTTATGTTACTCATATTAGTTTTGCTTAGATCTTGGCTGTGGCCTTATCATGTTCTTTCATTTGGGATAAATTTCTCCATCTTGTCATTTGACTTCTGTCAAGGCAGAAGTCTCTGCCTTCTTCTGTTTGTTAGAAAAGCCTGTTATGTCTCCTGCTCCTGAAAGTAATGGCCTTAGAAGAGGTCATGTTGTGCCCAGGGCTTGGTACTTCAGGGAGTGTCTCTGGTGTGTGCTGTGTGCAATCTGCTGTTGTGTTCTGGCTGCTCTGTCCTTCAGATGACTCAAGTGTAGAGGCTCTCCTTGGCTGCTGTAGCCAGTGTTTGGTCCCTGGCCTGAAATGTGGCAAGTTTTAACTAGGTATGCTCCGGTCTGTTTATGAAATGAGACCTGACACCACCTCTACCAAACTGAGGCCCTGCAAAACTCTGGTTGGGAGACCTGGTGTGGGCAGGGGTTTGTGCTGGTCTTCTGGGGGAGAGCCCCACCATGCTGAGACTGAGGCAAGCATGATTGAAATGCCAGTTGCATTGGAATGCAGGGGTGTGGGGTTTGGTATAAGTAAATTAGGCAGCCAGTGTAGGAGCTGTACGGCTTTCTGCAGGTGGCTCTATGTTTTTGCTGAAGTGTGGGGGGAAGGGGAGGGAAATGGCACCAGCCAGCTCCTTTGTTCCTGGAGATGTATCTCAGTGGATGCTGCCTCTCAGGTACATGCTCCAAGAAGAGCAAATACTCTCCCCACTGTGTGCCCTAGGTACTCTTTGGTTTGTTGTTTCCATCCTATCTGCCCAGTGGTTGTTTATCTGCCTTCGGTCTAGGAGCAGTGCAGTGCCCTCTGGGCTCTATCTAAGCCAGGCCCACTGACCTTTAAAACTCTAGGCTTTAAGCACTGCTGGTTGCAAGAACTCATGAAATTCAGGCCCTCTTGATTTCCAAGCCTATGGCTTTGGAGAAATGTTCTCCTTGTGCATTCCCCTGTGTGCTCCAGTCTCTCTCTCTCTCACCCTTCTCCAACATCCATGGCTCCCTCCTTTCCACAGCAGCCATCATCTGTTTCTCATCTAAACCACATCTCCGCACTTCCTGCCTTCTTCAATGTGGCCACTTTTCTCCTTTTAGTTGTGGAGTTTGTTCTTTCAGGCTTCAGGTCAATTTCTTGGATATTTAGGATGATTTGATAGTTATCTAGTTGTATTCATGGGACGAGGTGAGCCTTGGGTCCTTCTACACTGACAGGTACCTTTCTGTCTCCATAACTGGAGTTTTTAGCACACATCTTTTAGTAAAAACTAGATTAAGGATGCAAAAGAATCAGTATGGATGTAAAATAACTGACCAGATAGCCTACTTAATCTAATCAACATATACAAACATTATACTCAACAACTACAAGAAATACATTATATTTGTCATTACTTGGAATACTTATCTAAATAGATGATGTGTTACACCACAAAGCAAACCATAACAAATTCAAAAGATATCATACAGAATATTTTATGTGATATGGTATTTAAATTTGAAGTCAACTAAAGAAAATAGCTAGAAAATTCTAAATGTTTGAAAATTAAGTAACAACTCCAAATTACCCTTGGTGAGGAGTGACATCACAAAGATGGCAAAATACAAGACTCCAACCTTTGTCCTCCCACAAAGAGCAATTAGACAATATCTACAAATAAAAATAGCTCTGGTAGAACTTAAGAATCCATTTTTGAAGCTTCAATCAATATAGTAGAGTAAAAATCTTGAGAATAACTGCACAAAAAGGGTAGGAAGAATAGTTTCATTTTGCCTGCATCATCCTATCCCTCAGGCTGTCATTTCTCAATGCCAAAAAGCAATCTACCAGCACAAAACATTTCCCCTCTTTGGGAAAGGGAAAGCTGGACTCCACATAAAGGAGCTGCTTCAGGGTCACCACCCATAGACTGGCATGTCTAAGATGTCTAGATATGGCTAGGAGCAAGGAAGAAGAAAGGGGGCTATCATCAGCAGCAATGTGCTATGATCTACTGGTTCCAAATGTACTGCTCTGCAATGAACCCCAGTAGCTTTTACCAATGAGGTAACCAATGGCTAGCTCAACTGTTATGGACCTCCTGAATATTTCACTCTTGTGGGCTTCAGAGGTCACTCCAGCTGTCTGAGTCCTTCCTGCCAGAGCTGACCTGGCTAGACCTACTAAGGACATTTGGTTCCTGAATCCAAGCTGGCAGGCAGCCTTGGATGCACACCAGTCTAGTCTCTTGTGGCCAGCCCTTACTGCCATACACACATCCACTGCTGGTTGAATACCCCAAGTCAACCTGTACTCCTCTCTCCAAACTGCACCATGTATACATGCACATAGCAAGTTCATGCAGTCACTGATTTATAAGACAACAGCCCTGACTGTCACAGGCACCCACTCTGGTGCATACACCCAGAGCTAGCCCTGAAGCTGAGTGAGTACTGATAGCCCGGCCCCAGCAACTGCCTGTGCACCTGGATGCAGCTTGGGATCTTGTCACTGACTTGTACTGTCATGTGTGCCCACAGTTAGCTCTTACAGTCGTAAGAATTGAAAGGGAGATAAACATTCACAGACAAACAAAAGCTGAAGGAGCTCACCATCACTAGACCTAACTTAAAATGCTAAAGGGTGTTCTTCAAACTAGAAAAAAAAAAAAGACACTAACTAGTAAGATGAAAGTATAAACTCACTCGTGAAGGTAAACATATAGTCACATTCATAATACAGTAATATTGTAAAGATGGCTTGTAAATCACTAATAACTAGATAGAGGTTGAAAGAGTAAAGAATTAAAAATAACTATACTACTATCATTTGTTACTGGATATGATCTAAAAAAAGAAAAATTGTGACATCAAAAACATAAAATGTGGGGAAGGGAAGTAAAGTGTTGAGGGGTTTTATGTGAACAATGTTAAGTTGTTAAGGGCTTAAAATAGATTACTGCAACTATAAAATGTTTTGCATAAGCCCCATGGCAATCACAAAGCACAAAACTATAGTAGTTACACAACAGACAAAGGAATGGAAACAAAGCATACCACTACAGAAAATGATCAAAACACAAAGGAAGACAGGAAGAGAGGGGCAAAAGAGCAAAGAAACTATACAACAGCTAGAAAACAATCAAGAAGATAGCATGAGCAAATCCTTTACCTATCAATAATTAAATATAAATGAACCAAATTCTTCAATTAAAAGACAGAGTGGTAGATGTATGGGTAACAAGACCCAACAACATGCTGCCTAAAAAAGACTCGCTACCACTATATGGACACACATAGTCTCAAAGTGAAGAGATGGCAAATGATATTCCATGTTAATAGAAGTCAAAAGAGAACAGGAGTTGCTATACCTGCATCAGACAGAATAGCTTTTCAGTCAAAACTGTAATAGGAGACAAAAAATGTCACTGTATAAGGGAGTCAATTCATCAAGAAGAAATAACAATAATAAATATATATGCACCCATCATCAGAGCACCTAAAAATATAAAGCAAATATTAACATACCTGACAGAAGAAATAGACAGCAATACAAAATAGCTGAATTCAATACCCCACTTTCAATAATGGACAGATCATCCACACAAGATAAATAAGGAAACACTGGACCTGAACTACAAGACTAAATTGACCTAAATGACACATACAGAATATTCTAACAGTAGCCAAATATACAACCTTCTCAACTATGCAAGGACATTCTCCAGGATAAATCATACATACAGTAGACCATAAAACAAGATTCAATAAACTGAGGATTGAAATCATATCCAGTATCTTTCCCAACCACAATGTGTTATGAAACTACAAATTAGTAAAAAGAGAAAAGCTAGAAAATCTCCCAATATATGCATACTGAACAAACTGGTCCTGAACAACCCATGGGTCAAAAAAGAAGAAATCAAAAGAGAAACAAAAATGTACCTGAAACACATAAAATGGAATGGCAACATAACAAGACTTATGGGATGCTACAAAAACAGTTTCAACTGGGAAACGTATAGCGATAAAAGCCCATATTAAAATAAAACAAATTCAGATAAACTGGACTCTACAGCTTAAGAGACTAGAAAAGAAGTGAAATCCAAAGTTAGCAGAAAGGAAATGAAGATCAGAGCAGGAGTAAATGAAATCTAGAACCCCCCCCCAAAAAAACCCCAAATTAACATATTAATGAAACTAAAAGCTGGGTTTTTAAAAAGATAAACAAAATTGACAAACCAAGAGGTAGACTAAGCAAAAAAGAGAAAAGTCTCGAATAAATAAAGTGAGAAAATAAAGAAGAGACATTACATTGATAGCACAGAAATACAAAGAATCATAAAGGACTGCTATGAATAACTGTACAACAATCAATAACCTAGAAGAAATGGATTAATTCCTAGAAGCATATATTATACTGAAACTGAATCATAAAGAAATAAAATACTTGAATAGACCAATAATGAGTAAGGAGAAGAATCCGTCATCAAAAACTTCCCAATGAAGACCAAGACCAGACAGATTCACTGTTGAATAATACCATGCATTTAAGGAAGAATTAATGCCAATTTTTCTCATCCTCTTCCCAAAAACTGACAAGGAGGGGAGGGAACACTTCCAAACTGATTTTAAAAGGCTAGCAGTACCCTGATACTAAAACCAAAGGCATTACATGAAAAGAAAATTACAGGCCTGCATCTCTGATGAACATACATGCAAAAAATCCTCAACAAAATATTGGCAAATGGAATTCAACAGCATATTGAAATGACTATACACCATAATTGAGTGGGATTTATTCTAGAGATGCAAGGATGTTTTAACATCTGCAAATCAATAAATGGTATACACAGCATTAACAGAGTGATAAACATATGATTATCTCAAAAGATGCAGAAAAAGCACATGACAAAAACCAAACATAGTATCATGATAAAAACAAAAAATTAGGTATAAAAGAAATGTAGCTCATTATAAAAGCCATATATGACAAGCCCATATCATATTTAACAGTGAAAGGGTGAAAGCTAAGATCAGAAGTAAGACACAGGTGACATAATCTTATATATAGAAAATCTTAAAGGCTCTACCAAAATATCATTAAAACTAATGAGTTCAGTAAAATTGCAGGAAACAAAATCAACATACAAAAATAAGCTGCATTCATAGACACTAATAAAAAACTATCCAAAAGAGACATTAAGAAAAATTCTATTTATGATAGCAGCAAAAAGAATAATTAAAAAAAATTTAACCAAGGATGTCAAAGATCTATACACTGAAAACTGTAAAACATTGATAAAAGATACCAAAGATAACACAAATCAATCAAAAGATAAGTAATGCTCATGAACTGAAAGAATTTTGTTAAAATGTTCATCCCACCCCAAGTGATCTATAGATCCAATGCAATCCCTCCTGTAATACCACTAACACTGAAAATAGAAAAAAACCCTAAAATTTTCTGGAAGGACAAAAGACCCTTAATAAAGCAATCTTGACTAAGAAAGGTAAAGCTGTGATTTTCCTGAGTTCAAACTATACTATAAAGCTGTAATAATCAAAAACAGTGTGATACGCGCATACACTCACACACACATACACCAGTGAAACAGAAAAGAGAATGTAGAATTAAAGCAATACAAATAACTCGAGAACTGTGCCTAGAATGTACAATAAGGACACTCTCTTTAATAAATAATGTTGTTCAATAAATGGATACCACATGCCAAAGAAATTGGACCCTTACATTATAGCATATACAAAAATCAACTCAAAATGAATTAAATACTTAAACATATTAAATACGTATCAAATATATTTAACACAAAATAGATTAAAGTATTGAAACCACAATACTCCTAGAGGAAAACATCGAAGAAATCTCCTTGATATTAGTCTTGGCAATGGTCTTTTGTAGTTGATACTGAAAGCAAATATCTATAAAAGCAAAAAAACTAGTGGCACTACATCAACCTAAAATGTTTCTACTCTGCAACGGAAACAATAAAATAAAAAATTGGAATGATATCAAGATAGTGATATAAGTTATTCCTGACTTCAATCCCCCTTACAAGATAACAAACTAGCAACTATCCATATAAAAAAACATCATTGTAAAAATCCTGGAACATAGGAGTAGGCTAATTTGGTCCTCCCCGAACCAAAGAGTCTAAGAAGGAGGAGATTAGAAGAGCAAGGGGAGCAGTTATAACCTGCTCCACCCCCCAGCAATTGCAATGCTGCACTGAGAGAGACCCCGGGCCCAGTGGGAAAAAGAGGGCCCAAGGTGGACATCCAGTTTCCCAGCATTATGGGTCACTTCCCTGGAACCCCATTCAAGGCAAATTCAACAATACACTAAAAGAATCACACTCTATGATGAAGTGGGATATATTCAAGGAATGCAAGAATTATTCAACATTCACAAATCGATGAATGTGATATACCACATTAATAAAATGAAGGATAAACATCATATGACCATCTCAATAGCTGCAGAAAAGGATTTGACAAAATTAAACGTCCATTCACAGTAAGAAGACTCAAAAAAGGGAATATTGAGGAACCCTAACACAATAAAGGCCATATATGACAACCCATAGCTAACATCATACTCAATGGTGAAAAGTTAAAAGCTTTTCCTCTAAGATCAGAATGTCCACTCTTGCCACTTTTATTCAACATAGTGTTGGAAGTTCTAGCCAAAACAATTAAGCAAGGAAAAGAAATAAAAGGCATCCAAATTGGAAAGGAAGTAATAAAACTGTCACTATCTGCAGATTACATCTTATATATGAAAAGCCCAAAGACTTCACCAAAACCAAACAAACAAACAAAAAAAAACCCTTTAGAATAAAGGAATTCATTAATGTTGCAGGGTACAAAAATCAATGCACAAAACTCTGTTACATTTTTATAAAATAACAGTAAAGTGTCAGAGAATTTTGTAAATTCCCACTTAAAATCACATAAAAAAAATAATATACCTAGGAACAAATTTGACCAAGGAGGTGGAAGATCTGTACAATGAAAACTGTTAAGTCATTGATGAAAAAAGTTGAAGACACAAAGAAATGGAAAGATACTCAATGCTCGTAAATTCAAAGAATTAGTATTATTAGAATGCCCATACTACCCAAAGCAATCTACAGATTCAATGCAATCCCCATTAAAATTACAATGGCATTTTTTATAGAAATTGAGCAAACAATCCCAAAACTTGTGTACACTACAAAAGACTCTAATTAGTCAAAGCAATCTTGAGAACAACAAAACTGGAGGCATCATCCTCCCAGGCGCCAAACTATGTTTCAGAGCTGTATTAATCAACACAGTATGGCATTGGCATTAAAATAGACACATAGATCAGTGGAAGAGAATAGAGAGCCCACAAATAAACTCATGCATGTATGGTCAATTAATTTATGAAAAGGAGTCAAGAACATAAAATGGGGAAAAAGTTTCTTTAATAAATGGTGTTTGGCAAACTGAACAGCCAAGGCAAAAAATAAATAAAACTCAACCAGTATCTTATACCATTACCCAAAGCTAACTCCAATTGGATTAAAGACTTAACTGTAAGACCAGAAACCATAAAACTCCTAGAAGGAGTTTATAAGGGATAAACTTCAGGACATTAGTCTTGGCCATGATTTTTTTGGATTGACACCAAAAGCACAGCAAAAGTAAAAGTAAATAAGTGGAACTACATCAAACCACAAAGCTTCTGCAGAGCAAAGGACACCATCAACAAAATGAAAAGGCAATGTACTGAATCATATGTCTGGTAAGATGCTAATATCCAAAATATATAAAGAACTCCTACAACTCAATAGCAAGAAAACAAACTGAATAAAAAATGGGCAAAAGCTATGAAAAGACATTTTTCCAAAGAAGACATACAGATGGCAAACAGGTACAGGAAAAGATGCTCAATGTCACTAATAATCAGAGAATGCAAATAAAAACCACAATTAGTAATCACCTCACACGTGTTAGAATGGCTATTGCTGAAATGTAATAATGATGTAAGATCTAAGTGCTGGCAAGGATGTAGAAAAAAGTGGATCCTTTTGCATGTTAGCTTGTGGGCATTCTGGTTGGTATAGCCACTAGGGAAAACAATGTGGATGCTCTTCACACAACTAAAAATGGAATTACTGTATCATCCAGCAATTCCACTTCTGTGTATTTATCCAAAAGAAACAAAAACACTAACTCAAAATGTTATCTGCAACCCCATGTTCACTGAAGCATTATTTAAAATAGTCAAAACACAGATGCAACCTATGTGTCCATCAATGAATGAACAGATAAAGAAAACATGATACACACACATACACACATACACGGGAATATCACTTAGTAACAAAAAAGAATGAAATGTTGCCATTGTGACAACATGGATGGACTTTGAGGGCATTATGCTAAGTGAAATAGGTCAGAATAAAACAAATACTGTATGATCTCATTTATTTGTGGAATACACACACACACACACACACACACACACGCATGCAAAACCCTAAACTTGCAGATATAGAGAAGAGATGGGTGGTTGCCAGAGGCAGGGGTTGGGGTATGAATGAACTGGGTGAAGGGTGTCAAAAGATACAAACTTCCAGTTATAAGTATTGAGAATGTAAAGTACATCATGCGGACTATTGTTGATAATACTGTATTGCATGTTTCAAAGTTTACCATAAATCTTAAAAATCATCATCACAAAAAATAATTTGTGGTGATGGATGTTAACTAGACCTATTGGGGTAGTTAGTTTACAATACATACAAATAGCAAATCATTATGTTGGACACTTGAAACTAGTATGTTTTATGTCAATTATACCTCAATAGAAATTTAAAAGTGTTATGAAATAAAAAGAAAATATCTTAAAAATTTTAAAAAGACCATCTCCAAGACACATTATAATGAAATGTCGAAGTCAATGGCAACAAAAGAAATCTAAAGGCAGCCAGGGAAAAGACAATGTTATCCACAAAGAAACTCCATTAGCCTTTCAGCAGATTTCTTAGCAGAAAATCTACAGGCCTGGAGAGAGAGTATAAGAACATACTCAAAGAGTTGAAAAATTAAAAATTGCAGCCAAGAATATTCTATCTAGCATAATTATTCTTCAAATGTGTAGGAGCCAGAAAACCTTGTCCAGACAGAGAAAAGCTGAGTGAGTTCGCCACCACTAGACCTGTCTTGCAAAAAAAATGCTTAAAGGAGTTCTTTAAGTTGAAATAGATGCTAATCAGTAATATTTAAAAACATGAAAGTATGCAATGCTTGACAAAGACGTAAAAAAGGCAGAATCAAAAAAACTCTATATTAGAACAGTATGTTAATTACCTCTTAGCATAAAGGTTAAAGGAAAAGGGCCTGGATGGCTCAGTTGGTTAAGCATCTGCCTTTGGCTCAGGTCATGATCCTGGGGTCCTGGAATCGAGCCCTGTGTCAGGCTGCTTCTCCTTCTCCCTCTGCTGATCCCCCTGCTTGTGTGCTCTCTCTCTCTCTCGCTCTCAAATAAATAAAATCTTAAAAAAAACAACAACTATAACTAGTGTAATAAGTAACAAATGGACAGTATGGATAGGTAAATTGTGACATCAGATATCTGAAAAAGCATTAAAAGGCTGAAAACTTCATAAGCAAACTAAGATAAATTGCTTTCAGCAGAAAAAAGGACTATTTTATATATGTTTTAATGTAAATTTCATGGTAACCATAAAGCAAAAATTTAGAGTTGCAAAGCATAAAAGGGGATGGAGATGGAGCAAATCACTGTGGAAAATCACCAATTTCCGAAGGTGGAACAGAGGAATACAGAAACAATGGTAATACAAAGCAACCCAAAGGCAAAAGATAAAATGGGAGTAGTAAGTCCTTACATACCTATAATCATTCTAAGTGTCAATTAATTCAACTCATAAATAAAACATCAGAGTGGCTGGATTAAAAAAAAATTTTAAAAACCCCACGGTCCAATGATATGCTGCCTACAAGACTCATTTCTTTTCTAAAACTCAAAATGAAGAGATGGAAGACATTCCATGAAAGTAGAAACCCAAAAGGAAGTGGGACTAGCCATACTTTTATCAGAGAATATCAACTTCAAGCCAAAATAGTAACAAAGAAGACCATTATAGATGATAAAGGGGTCAAAACATCAAGAAGTATATATGCACCCAACATCAGAGAACTGAAATATTTTAAATAAATACTAACAGATATAAAGGGAAAAATAGACAACAATACAATAATAGTAGGGGACTTTAATCCCTCTCTATCAGCAAAGGATAAGTCATGCAGACAGAAAATGTTGAAATTGAACCACCCCTATAGAACAGACCTCTGAAATTAGAACAGACCTCTATAGAACATTCCATCCAAAGACAGAAAAATATCCTTTGTGAAACTCCTTAGTATATCTGAAAAGCATTCTGCCCCTGGAAGTGGTAGCAAGGATCCTCAGAAAAAACTAAAACTTGCTGCTGATGAAGATGATGTTGATGATAATGATTTTGACGAGGAAGCTAAAGAAAAAACTCCAGTAAAGAAATCTATAATGAGATACTCCAGTCAAATATGCATAAAAATCAAACCAGAATGGAAAAGATTAAAAACCATCAATACCAAGATCAAAGGTCAAGAATTCTTCAAATAACAGGAAAAGACTCCCAAAACACTGAAAGGACCTAAAAGACATTAAAGTGAAAATGCAAGCAAGTATAGCAAAAGGTGGTTCTCTTCCCAAAGTGGGAGCCAAGTTCATCAACTGTATGAAGAATTGTTTCCAGATGAATGACCAAAAGGCTATTCAAGATCTCCGGCAGTGGAGGAGGTCTCTTTTGGAAAATAGTTTAAGCAGTTTATTAAAATTTTCCATCTTATTTCATTTCTGTAACTGTTGATATCTGGCTGTCCTTTTTATAATGCAGAGTGAGAACTTTCACTATTATGTCTGATAAATGTTGTCCAGGTTCCACCATCAAGAATGTGCTGTCCAAAATGCCTATTTTTAATGCTAGAACTCCACCCTTTGCTTGGTTTTAAGTGTGTATGGGATGTTATGATAAGACATAGTAGTAGTGGTGTTCAGACCAATGGAAATGCTGGGAAGACAAAAATATACATGTGAAATAAACTCAGTATCTTAATTAAAAAATACACATCTTTGAGTGCACAAAGAAAATTATTCAGGATAGATCATACAATGCAACACAAAACAAATCTAAGTAAATTTAAGATTGAAATCATACCAACTATATTTTCTGAGCTCAGTGGTATGAAACTAGAATTCAACAAGCTAGAAAATGTTTAAATATGTGGAAATTAACATACTCTGAACCAATGTGTCAAAGAAATAAAAACATTAAAAATATAATGAAACCATGAAAATGGAGATACAACACATTAAAACATATGGGATATGACAAAAATACATGCATTAATAAATTACAAAGCTCTCAAACCATGTAACTTTACACATCAAGGAAGTAGAGAAGAACACACTAAGCATCAAGTTAGAAGTAAAGAAATAAAGATCAGAGCAGAAATAAATGAAATAGAGACCAGAAAAATGGAGAGGATTAATGAAACTAAGAGCAGTATTTTAAAAAGATAAAATTGATGAACTTTTAGCTAGATTAAGGAAGAGAAAAGATTCAAAGTTAGAAATGAAAAGAGACCCTACAACTGATACTACAGAAATACATAGGATCATAAGACTATTATGAACAATTCCATCAACAAATTAGAGAATGGATCTATTTCTAGAAACACACTATCTACCAAGACTAAATCAGGAAGAAGTAGAAAATCTGAACAAACCAGTAATGAATAAAGAGATTAAATCAGTAATTGAAAATCTCTGAAGCAGAAAATGCAAGGACCAGTTTCACTAGCAAGTTCTGAAAAAATTTTAAAGAATTAATACCAATTTTCTCAAACTCTTTCAAAAAATTGAGGAGCAGGGAACACTACCAAACTATTATATGAAGCCAGCCTTACCCTGATACCAAAGTCAGATAATGACACCTTAAGGAAACTATAGACCAATATCCCTCATGAATATGGATGCCAAAATTCTCAAAATAATAGCAAACCAAATTCAAGAATTCAATAAAAGAGTAATATACTATGACTGAGTGGATTTTACCCATGGGATGCAAGAATGGTTCAACATAAGAAAACTGATAAATGTAATATATCACATTAGTTTAAAAAAATCACATGATCATCCCAAGAGGTGCAGAAAATGCATCTGACAAAATACAATATACTCTTATGATAAAAACCCTTTTAGATGGGGTATAGAAAGAACATACCTTATCATAATTAAGGTCAGATATGACAGCCCACAGTGAACATTACACTCAATGAGAAAATTTGAAAGCTTTTCTTCAAAAATCGGGAACAAAACAAGATTGCACATACTACTCCTACTCAATACAGTGCTGGAAGTCCTAGATAGAGCAATTAGGCGATACAAAGAAATAAAAGTCACCCAAATCAGAAAAGAAGAAAAACTCACTTTTTGCAGAGGATATGATTTTACATATAGAAAAACCTCAAAGGAAACGAACGAAAAAAACTATTGTAATTAATCAGCAATTTTGATAAGTTGCAGAATACAAAAATCAACAAACAGAAATCAGTTGCATTTCTACACATGAATGACAAAACATCTGAAAGACAAAAACTATGCCATTCCAACAGCATTAAAAACAATAAAATACTTAGAAATACTTTTAAACAAGTTAAAGATCTGTACAGTGAACACTATGAACCTTTCCTTAAAGACATCAAAGAAAATACAAACTAATGGCAAGACATCCCATGCTCATGAATTGGAATTAACATTGTTAAAATATCCATACTACCCAAAGTCATCTACACATTCAATGCAAACCCCATTGAAATACTAATGGCATTCTTCATAGACATAGAAAAACAATCCCAATAGGTGGCTGGTGGCTGTCATTTGTATAAGTGTAAAGAAGAAATAAGCATCTTGTGGTGGGATGAGGGGGATGTCAGCGTCTCTACCCATGAAGAAAGCCATGATATTCAAGCTCTAACTCTGTACCACCCATGCCACTGATTCTTATTGCTCACCACCTTCTACCCCCTTATTTCTGGAGTAAATCATATTTGGGTCATTTGATTATTTACTTATCCCCAGTACTGTTTGAACTCTAAATACACTCAAAATGCGATAAAGGCCAGAAGCTAGAGAGGATTAACCCCTCTACATTTTATAGTGATTGTTATATTTACCTTTCAAAAACCCATGCAGCTTCATCCCACAATTTCCTCCTGGGAAAAAGTAGAAATGATATTGGATACGTTATCAGAAGAGAGTCAGCATATAGTTGCTACAAATCATGAATCATTTCTTCTCTTATAAAAGAAATATTTGGAGTAGGTCAGCATTACTCTGATACCAAAGCCAGATAAGGGCACCACAAGAAAAGCCAACTATAATCCAATATCCCTGATGAATACAGATGAAAAATTCTCAACAACATACTAGTAAACCAAACTCGGCAGCACATTAAAAGGATCATACACCATGAGCAAGGAGATTTCATCCCTGGGATGCAAGCATAGTTCTACATACACAAATCAGTGAGTGTGATACATTATATTAATAGAATAAAAGATAAATTATATGCCCATCAACAGAATAGGTAAATTGTAGTCTGTTCTTGTAATAGATTACTACATGATAGAACTGATTTGTAGAATGAGAACATTCCCACCAGGAGAGCAATAATATCCATATGGCTTTCCTCTCTGGCCACTCCCAATCTGTTAGTTCAGAGAAGGAGTGCAGAGGAGGGTTCTCTCCTAAATCTTCAGCACCATCTCTCAAGAACCAAAGGACCTCTGAATTTGACCAGAATTCATTCATTCTCTTATTAAAATGGTTCTTTTAACTTCTAAAGACTCTAAGAACTCAACCTATTCCAAAATGCCAGATGGAAAATAGATGCTAAACTGCCCCTCCATCATCCTTGATCTTCTCATGCTTACCCATTGGAAGGCCATGGACTCTAACTTCTAACCATCCTTTTCTCTCAGGATTAACTTTAGCTGCAATTTTCATACACACACACACACACACACACACACACACACACACATGCACACACACACATCCCCTTGGCAATGGCCCCAGAAGTTCCAAGATCCCAACTACTTCCAGCTTCCTCTTCTGCCACATAGCCCAAAAGAGCTCTTCAAGCTTTAGCTGTCACTTCTGCATTCCACCAACAAGAAGAGATAAGTAGAAATGAAGGGAGCACTCCTTCTTTTTAAGATGTTTCCCATAGGTCTCAGACAACACCTGTGTTCACGTCCCATTGACTGTAGTCAATGTAGTCACGTGGCCATGCTTTGCTACAAGGGAAGTTAGGGAAACCCTTTAGCTGCATGGCCATCTTCCCAGCTTCAATTCTCAGTTCTTACCATGAAGAATGGTTGAATGGACATCCACCCTTATCAGTAGAGGTAACCTTGAGCTATGTATACTAAAGGCAATTATTGGTGATCTTATTTTCTGATATGAAATATAAATATTACTTGTACTTCTCTTGAGCAACTTTTATGGACACTTGACTCCAAAAGTAGAAGCCTCCTTCAGGACAAAGTTGTGTCCTCACCTCACCAGAGAAGTCTGCATGGCACCAACCTCCTCTTGCCAGGGGAGTACCTACAGATCTCTGATTTTGTTTTCTCACTTCATTACTTGTTTTATTCTGAATGCATCATTGTAAGTTACCATATGGTTCATTTGCAACAAAGTGAAATACACACAAGTTATTACCATATGTCAAGTTTAAATATTTTGGGAAGAGACAGAATTAGAAAGGAAGAGTTGCTTCTGAAGCATAAAGCCAAAAGCATGAGTCATATCTGAACAGGTGGCCAGGAGAAACAGGTGGCTGGATATTATTGTCAGTGGGAGGGATTGCCACTTGTGGGACAGGATGAAAGTGGATGTAGGTCAGGCCAGTGTCTCAGTACGGAGCCATCATTGCTCCACTTGAGTGGTGCCTGGCACCACCCCCAGGCCAGCTGGGTGAAGTCATGAAAGGCACTGGAAGCCATAAAGAGGTGTGACTCTATCCTTAGAAAAGAGAAGTCATTGAAGAGTTCTCAGAGAGAGAAGGGTAAGGTCATATTCGTTTTAGAAAAGTGGTGCTGGTGGCAGCGTGGAAAGCATGGGTGACAGCACGGGCACAGTCGTCAAGCAGAAATAATGTCAAGGGTTCAGTGGAAAAGACAGGGTAAGTCAAAAGGCATTTCTTAAAAGAAGGAATTGGAATAAAGGAACCCCACTAGCCAGTTGTATAACATCCAGGGTGCGGTGTGCATGGATGAAGCCGAGGGAAACGTGGAGGGCTATTTTGAGTCTTAGTAATCAAATGGAGAGGATTCAGGGAAGGGCAGGGTGGTGATGGTGCAGACACTTCCTGCTAAGAACACTTAAAATTCTTGTAGCATTCCCAAGCTCAGATGTCAACGAGGCAGATTTTAAAAAAGGGCCTGCAGCTCAGAAGCAATCTGTAGATTCAAGGGAGATTAGCAAAGAGTGGATTAGCCAAACACGAAGAGGGAAATGGACTCGTTTGAGAACATCTGGGGAACTGGAGTGGCTGTGTAGCCAAGACACTTTGGGTAGGCAAAGGCGGATCACAGCCAGCTAGAAAAATGTTGGGTGTGGGACTGAACATCTGACATATACAAGACAATGGTCTGGGTAAAGGCTGCAAAGAGGGAGAGATGGCTTTAAAGTGCATTCTCTGCTAAGAGAAACACCAATAAGCATTTCAACAAATTTCGATAACTTAGGGTAAGTCCTGTAACAGAGAAGAGCTCAAGGGACTGCTGAGGGACAAGGGAGTGCCCCACTGTCTGGGGAAGAAGAGGGGACGAGGTCTGGGGATATTTTTGGCAGGGAGAAAGCTTGAGCTAGGTCCCAATGCATGAGTTAGGGAGGAAGAACATTCTAGCAGAAGGGAGAACACTTACAAAATACTAAAGTACCGGACAGGACAGGTGTCTTAGAGAACTGAAAGGAGCTTCTGTGAAGGAGCTCAGGTTGGGAGGAGGCAAACAACGAAACAGGATGTCAGAAAGGTAGGTCGGGACAAGACTGGGAAGGGCTTCAGCCTTATCCTGAAGAGCACATGCCCCAAAGACATCCAAGGAGGTCTTAGCCTGGATTGTTCCGATATAGGGAATACAAACCTATTCAAAGCAGATTAGGTAAAAGGGAATCTATGATGAAGAGTCAAGGATTCTTCCCTTCTCACTCCCTTTTTTGTGGGGTATGTGGGCTGTGTGCATGCTGCATTTTTATCCCTGCAGGTTCATTCACTCCAGTTCTCCCAAAGCAGCAACATGTGCTCATTTGGGGTTTCCATGATGCCAATTATGACTGTAATTCTATATGATTTCTATGTCCACCTGCTCAGTTCTGTTGAGCTCAGAATCTCAGTCTCTAATTGTCTGGGACATATTTATCATGGATCCAACACCAGCGGCTGAAAAGATAGATTCCCTTGTACAACCCTGATTCTACAGATCGCATTTAGCAGGGACTCTGGGGACCACCGCTGAAGAAGGGGGCATGAATTAAGAAAGCACCTCATATGTATCTATATAGTGACAGTGTACCAGGGGTATTCAATATGCCCTGGGTGGGGGTAACCATGGCACATCTTCTTGGAGTGCAAGTTTCCTCTTTAATTCAACAAGTTTTTATTAACTTATTGTTTGCTAGGCATTGGTCCAGGCTGTAGAAATACGGCAAAGAGAAAATAGTCTCAAGGCTCAAGGAGAATACATTTTAGTTAGGAAAAGACAAAAATCCATGTATTGTTGGGGGCGCCTACGTGGCTCAGTCAGTTAAGCGTCTGCCTTGGGCTCAGGTCATGATCCCAGGGTCCTGGGATTGAGCCCCACATCGGGCTCTCCTGCTTCTCCCTCTCACTCTGGCTCTCCTGCTTCTCCCTCTCACTTTGCCTCTCCCCTCCACTTGTTCTCTCAAATAAAATCTTTTTTTAAAAAGAAAAGAAATGTAAAGCAGGATAAGGGGTATTATATATTAGTTAGGATTAGGTTTGGCTTCAAATAACAAAAAACCAAAACAAGCTTAAACAAGTTAAAGGGGGTTTTTTTGCTTTCATAATAACTGGAGGTGGTAAGTCCAATGCTGGTAGGATACTCCGTGGTGTCAGGAATTCACATTCCTTTTGGGATTGGTCTGCCATGTGTGCCTACCAGTTTGGCTGCTGGAACTCCCCCCACAACCTACAACTTCATCTAAAAAGAGAAGGCTACCTAACACAACCCATAACACACATAGGCTACTTCCTTTTACATTTCACTGGCTCATCGATCATCTAGGTCCAAGAAAAGCCGGAAAGTGGGTTTTATTTTATGCAGCCATGTGCCTAGGAAAACTAGGGATGTAATTATTATAAAAGAAGGGGAGTGTGAATATTGGTGGAAATTAGCATCTGCTATAAGGTCAGTAATAACACAAAGGGGGCCCAGAGGTCATGCAGGATGGTTATGGGACAGTCTCTCTGGTCACATTTGAAGGAGCCTGGGAAAGAGGGAAAACATGCTCCTAGGTGAGGGACGAACATGTCAAATTCTGGGAAGACTCTCCTGCTCAATGCACAGGAAGGATAGCAAAAGATCGGGATGGTTGGCTTTCCAAAAAGAGTAACTTCCTGATCAAACAAGACCACTGCTTATTTACCGCAGTAAGGAAGATCATCATCTAGATAGTCTTAGAGTCCCAAAAGCAAGTGCATTTATGGAGTTTTAGGGTCTGGGCTTGAATAGTTTTAGGAAGGTCTTTCAATGTTGGGACCTAACTGGTTTTGGACAAAGTTAGTGATGTAACAGTTCACAACTGGTAGACACAGCTAGGCAAGGGCTTCTGAGCAAGTCTGACACACCAATGTTCTTTGCTAAGCACTCAATGGAGTAGTCTGTCCAGAGAAGGCAGTCTACGCAGATGAGCTCTTGGCTGTCCCGAGAAGGATTTGGCTGAGCAGCCTATTGTTGGTGTCAAGGGAAATGCAGGGATTCGTGAAGCAAACAAAAAAGTTACTTAGCGGTTTACAGCCTTATCTTCTTGGCAAGAATTTCCTGGAGCAAAGAATAGGGTCATGTTGAGGAGGGTCTAGTTAGGTCAGTCACAGCTGAAGCTCGGAGTCTGAGGCACAGCCATTCTCCATGTGGTCAGGAGATGGCTCCTGGCAGTTGGTGGGCCACAGGCAGGACTTATTTGAATTTTACTTCGAGATGGAGTATCTTGGACAGAGTAGTAACTAAAGGATCATCTTGGCTGCCGCATTCATTTGCTGGGGCCTCAAAACAAAACATCACAGGCCAGGTAACTTACACAGAAGTTTGTTGTGGCACAGTTCTGGAGGCTGAAGTCGGCGGGTTCCTTCAGAGGGCCGTAAGGGAGGATCGGACCCAGGCCACTCTTGCTCCTGAGAGGACCATCTTTACCTACCTGTCTTTTCATGTTCCCTCTGTGCATGGACCTCAATTTCCCCTTCTTATATGGACACCAGTCATAATGAATTAAGGCCCCCTGAAGGGCCTCATTTAAACTTGACTATCTCTGTAAAGACCCTATCTCCAAATAAGGTCCTATTCTGAGATTCTGAGGGTTAGGACTTCATTGTATGAATTTTGTGGACACAATTCAAATATAGTGAATAGGATTGTGAGGGGCAAGAGTATTAGCGGGGAGACTAAATGAAGGCCATCACAGTTTTATAGGTAAGAGGGTGGCGCATCCGATGAGGGTGGTCAATGAGAGGTGGAGAGAGGGGATGGGTTCCGGATGTATTTTAATGGTGATGCCAATACAGTTTACTGATAGATTGCATGCAGGATAGGGAAGAAGAATCAAGAAGGGGTGTAAGGATTTAGCCAGTGAGAAATTAAAACTGCTACTTACTCAACTCCTTCCTGCCTCAGGACCTTTGCACTTGCTTTTCCCTCAGCCCGAAATGCCCTCATCTTAGATCTTATAATTCCAATTGTAACTTAAAGATCTCCTCCTTGGGGAGGCATTTCCTGGCCTTACCATGCAAAGGTGTCACTTCACAACAATCACATCACGTTATCTTAGCTCACTGCTTGCCCTTATAAGTCCTTGACAAGCTATTACACATCTCTTACCACGGACATGGAGGTAACACCAAGACAGGGATCTTATCTGCCTTGGTCATGGCTGTATTACCAGGTCCTACAACAGGGCCTTGCACACAAGCATTCAGTAACTGATGGAGTGAATGAACAGTGACCTAGTGCTAACAGTGAGCAACAGAGAAATGTAGAGTAACCTATTGGTTTCTAGTGTGGAGGACTGGGCAGATAACAGATAAGAGAGAAACCCACATCAACCTGGCTTTCATGGAGATTTGTTTGCTCCTATAACCACAGGGTTGAGAGTGGGTTTCATAGCTGGTTTGATTCAACAGCTACCCGGCCTGTGATGCTTTCTTATGTCAGCCCCAGCAAATGAATGCGGCAGCCAAGGTGATCCTTTTGTTACTACTCTGTCCAAGATACTCCCATCTCAGAGTAAAATCCAAATTAAGTCCTTATCTATTTCTCCGCTGGGTGTCAGCGCCATCCTAAAACTGACTTTCCATGAGACGGCAAAGTGGCTATGCAGATCCAGGTGTCAGCCCAGTCAAGTCACTAAGTGGAAGAGAGAGGAGCATCTCTTCTGGTAGCTTGTTTAGCAGAGTGGATAGGATTGTTTTCCAGAACACCCCAATCATCTTTGGGTCTCAGAAGCCCTTAGGGGTTCATCCCTAAACCAATTTTTGTAGCAACGCAAGTAGGGCTACTTTATAATAGACTAATGGTTCAAGAAACCATTAAACAAAACTTAAAAAAAAAAAAAAAGAGTTCTACCTATTGGTATTCACTGTTTTGGAAATTAAAACAAGAAATTTAAAAATACTTAGTTCCTTTAAAAACACTCTAAAACTCATTGCATTCTAACAATATTTTCATGAAAAAATAGACTTACTAAGGTAAATTTAGTAAGAAGAGTGGCTACAGTTACACATGGTCTTGCAGGTCTCTTTACTGTGTGGCTTAATTACATACAGCTAGATTCCCTGCCTGCATTCACAAGGTTTTTTTTGGTGGAGGCAAATGAAGAGAACCCAGCCTCCATCAGATACATGATTGGAAAAAAGGAAGGAGTGTATTAGCCTTTCCAGATAAGAAAGAATATGCACATTACTAGAGTAAAACTCAACAACTGGTAATTTCTTAGAGGTTATTAGCATTTTGGAGTTTAATATAGGAAAGTTTTGTACCCTATTATATTCAAATCCACAGGTCTCTCTTGCACTTTGGAAGAACCCATTACCCATGCAATGATTTGGACATGAAGCATCGGCTTACAAATTAGTGGTTCACTTATTTTTGCAAATCTTCTAAAATATTGACATACAATACTGAAAAGTCACAATGGTTATTACCACAGAATTTGTAAGAGTCTGAAGTATTGGGAACAGGTCAGACCCCAAATTTAAGCTTTCCAGCATTCTCGTTTTCATTTGAAAGCTCAAGTTTTATTACCAGCAACTATGCGTTGTTTTCCTTGAAGTGACATTTTGTTCATTTTTGAGAAAATATCTGCCAGAATAACCATAACATATGTTACTCTTTCATGTAAAAAGGATGTTCCTTTCAAAAAAAAAAGTAGCTAGTTCAGCCTGAAAAATGAAAGTTTTCCTCCAGAGAACTACTGTACTTGAGTGAAATCACACGTGCTTCATAGATACTCCCCATTTACTCACACCCAATGTTAAAGAGTAAGGATTTAATAAACTTGGTCTTTTTTTGTTGCTTCATCAAGGATATTGACTGAAATGAGTGTGTTTTTGCCGCGAGTATGTGGTGATGAACACGTGGGCACTAAGGCGCTTTGGATTTTGGCTTTGATGCATGCTAGGGTGCTAGCAGAGTTACCCAACATCACCACTGAAAATTCAACACAGTCAGAAAGGCAAATCACAATTCACGGACATTAAGAAACATTTCATCTTGGGGCACCTGGACGTCTTGGGGGACCTTCAGGGGTTCAAGGTCCACACTTCAGACACCACTGTCTGATGCTAATCATGGCCCAGCCCCAGAGCCCGGATTAAAGCCAACTTCCCCGAAATAGGGCCTTGGCTGGGGAGGGATGGACATCTGATCCGAATGAAAATCCTCAGGTCAAGAGGCGAACAGGGCCATGGATGTACAAACATCCACTAACAGAAGCACAGGTGAAGAACTAGAATGTTATTACAACTCTAACCTCTAGGCGAGAAAGTTGGAAAGAGACGGTCAGATTTCATCCAATATATATTTTTTAAAGTATTATTTAGGTCTTTTGGAACAAGGATGCCTGTTTTAGTTTTACAAGTAAAAAATAAAGGCTTGCATGGTAGCTGACCAATAGAGGCAGAGTACTGGGCTACAATTTTAGGTTGTTGGTGAATAGAAGGTATTTTTGTTCAGGATCTTTCCTGCACTCACAGTGACACAAGTGTTTCCCTTTGTTTCTAAGGGCATCACATCCAGATCAGCACCCTGTTACCACCTGGACAGTCAATTTACACTACCTAGAACAATTAAAAAAAAAAATTCTTTTAAACCTTTCAGTAGTTTTCCAGATCCTTTGGGATAGTCTAAAATCATTTACATGTATCATAAGTCCCACCGTCATGTGGTTCTTCCCGATCTTTCCTTTCCTGACTCAACCCCTACCATCTTTGTCTCCTTCCCTTGCCCCACTTACTTTCTCCACCGATAGTTTTCAAGAACTATTCCATGGGGAATCCCTGAAAATATGTAAAGATGTGGTCATGAGTAGTTCTAAGGACCTGACTTTCAGATGCTTAACTTTCCTGAAACTGATCTGCCTATGAAGACTCCTGGGAGTCCAGACCCACCTTGCATTTCACAATGGTCCCCACCCACTTGGTCCACCTCAAATCTTAACTACATTGTACTGCACTGCGGAGGTGGAAAGGTTTAATGAACTTGAGGACACCAAAAGATAATTTAAAATTTCTTTTAATTAAGGCATCATTAAGACAGGCGTTGTCAATAAAACTTTATTTACAATAATTATCAGATTTTGTATACACACTGATTCACTGTATATTGCTAACAACAGCAATACCTAATCCAGGAGAAATTTTTACTTTTCGATACTTGATGATATAGTCTGAGCAATAAGAGACTTTGAATCATAAAAGGATATTCCATTAAGTTAAATTCTGTGGTACAAGTGGAATGAAATATGTTTTCAAGGAGAAAAAGAAAGGATCAATGTAAACTTCTAATTGGTAAAAACCTTAACTATTTAAACAGATGATGATGGGTAATAAATTGCCATGGTATTCATAATCCATTCAGACCATTTAAAAGATTTCTGTAATCACTTTATTTTAAAATGTCATAACTCATCAGAACTTACTTTTGTAACTAAACTTACAATAAGAACAATTTTAGCTATTAACTTAAAAATGTGTGAGGGAAATACAGTTCTTTTAGGGGGCATCCAATTTTTTTTTTAAGTGTGGCCCATTCCATGGGGCTCCTGGGTGGCTCATTAGGTTAAGTGTCTGCCTTTGGCTCAGGTCATGATCTCGGGGTCCTGGGATGGAGCTGCTCAGCAGGGAGTCTGCTGCTCCCTCTCCCTCTCCCCTCCCCCCACCCCTAGCTTGTAAGCGCACTCTCGCAATAAAATTTAAAAAAAAAAAAAAAAAAGCGTGGCCCATTCCAATGCTCCACACACGGCTTTTCAGTGCTTGGGTACGCTGCACTCTCAGCTTCCGTCCTCAGGATACGAAGTTCTCACTTGGGAGGTTCTTCCTCTTCCTCTTATTTCTAGCTGTCGCCTAGCTAACTCCACCATTAAGTTTCATTTTAAGTGTCACTCTGCTTGAGAAGCGTTCTTTGTACCCAGACTAAATGAAATCCCAATACATGTTCCCATAGTACCACGCATTTCCTCTTCATGTAAAACTCACCCCACGCACAACCCCTCACCACACCCAAGCAACAGAAAGGCACAAAGAGAACCAGTCTTTTCACTGTTCTATCACAGTGCCGGTGTATGCAGGCCACGGTAGCTGTACTTCTCTAAAGAACCATTTTTCTAGAGTGGTAGAAAAGGAAGTCAGACTGCAAGGGATTAAAATAATGTACGAGGTAAGGAGGTAGAAGCAGGGCATGAGGGTTGATTAGAGCTAAGAAGGGAGTAAGTGCGCAGAGGGGAGAGTGAATCTGCCACTATTACTAGGAAGAGAGAAGAGCACAGGACTAACCAGGTAGGCACGGCTGGGTTTGGATATAAATGGGGACAAGAGAAACTTAAGCTCTCAGAACTTTACCACTTGGTGATGAACAGTCACTGGGGCGTAATTCACGGAAAGCAACGTATTTCCATACGTCACACATATTTACTGACGTCATGCATACAGATCGTAATGTGAACACTGAGCCTGCTTTATCTCTTCATACATTTTCTCCTAACTGTAGGGATGTCTGGTCTCAATCCAAGGAAGCATGAGTGGTATTGGAGATGCACACTATCCACACCCATGACTTTTGCCCTCCAAAAAGAAATCTAGTTTTTCTCACAGGCCATTACTTTCCACAGAAAGAGAGGGAAAACCCTGTTCAAAGTCTTTCTTTTGTGTAATGCTTCCTGTTGGCAATATACTGTCCAAATACTTGTTCCTTGAGAACTCTATTCACCTGGCTTTGTCTCCTAACGTAACCACCTACCAATCATGTTACGTGATGTCAATCACATATACTCACAGAACGTAGCCACTGTCCTGGCCCTTGTTAGAATTTTCCATTAAAACAGCTCCCTGCAGGGCGCCTGGGTGGCTCAGTTGGCTAAGCGACTGCCTTCGGCTCAGGTCATGATCCTGGAGTCCCCGGATCGAGTCCCGCATCGGGATCCCTGCTCGGCGGGGAGTCTGCTTCTCCCTCTGACCCTCCCCCCTCTCTTGCTATCTGTCTCTCATTCTCTCTCTCAAATAAATAAAATCTTTTTAAAAAAATTAAAAATAAATAAATAAAACAGCTCCCTGCATAAAGCTACCCCACAGGCTTCCGTTAAGAAAAAAAATATGTTTTTAATGAAAAAAAATTTTTTTCACTTAAAGCATTTGGCATTCTTTGGAAGTGCAATTGTCCCCAGAAAACGTTACACATTAAACCACTTTTACTGAAGCCAAAGGGCAGTAGAAGGATCCAGAAGGTCTCTGGATCTGTTTTTACATCAATAAAACAACTGCCCCGCCTTCCTAGATTTTTGTGAAGGTCACAAAAGTATGTCAGTACTTTACATATTCTATATGTACAGTCCAGGTACTTTTAAGTACTACCCCAAAAATGAGGCTCCTTATTAAAACAAAATGGGAAGACAGAGACCCAGGCGCTGAGGAAGTGAAGCAAGAGTGAACCTGAAAGGTCTGACAATGCGCAAAGCACCTCGGGAAAAGGCTGTCCAGCTGAGCGCTAACATGCAAGTCCCGTCACTACAGTGACGGAAGAAGCGGCCTGATTCCGAACCACCCTAGTGGCGGGGGAAGGGAAGGGAGGGAGTCCTGCGCACTCGCTGGGGAGAAGGGGAAGAAGCGGGGAAGGCGGACCGTGTGGGAGGCATCCCGCCGAGCCTAGCCCTGGGTAGATAACCCGGGGCGGAGCTCTGATAGCGCTTATCACACCCTACCGTACCGGTCCAGGTTTGTCGTTTTGGCCTTCCCAAACTAAGCTTGGCAAATATTTGCTGAATGCGTGAGTCCTCCTGACTGGAGATAGCAAGGTCTGCAGCACATTTGAGACACAGGGCATCCCGGGGACCAGGGGCCCACAGAGCGTGCGAGCAGAACGTGGGGCCTGCCCTCCAACCAACCCGGGCCCAGAATCCACCTGACGGGACCCAAGACCGCCCGGGCCCCCTCCTCCGGCCCGCACGCACCTTCACCTACGGGGCCTGTCAGCCGCCACCTTCCTTCCCGCGTCTGCCCCGAGACTAAGCTTTGGAGCATGCGTAGCGGACAGACCCTGGCTGGCCGCGCGTCCGGTCGGCAGTTGCGCTTCAACTGTCAGCGCATTCGACCAATCAGAGGATGTGTTAAGTTCATGGACTCCCGCCCCCTACGGGGGACTATGGCAACAGAAGGCCAATCAGGCGGCGTGTTGTTGCCGCGGAGCCCCGCCCCCGTCAGGGGCGCTGGGTGACGGGCGAGGGTCAAGGGGTGTAAACGCTTCTGAGCCACTGAGCCTCGGAGGGCCGCGGCATCCCCTTGCCCCGCGGCCGCGAGCAGCGCGCCCGGCCCCACACTCGCGGGCCCGCCCAGCGTCAGGCGGCCGCGCGGCCCATGCGGCTGGGGGCGGAGGCCGGAGCGGGCACAGGCTGGGCGTCTCAGGTGCAGCTGGCTGCCCGGAGAGGTGAGGGGGCGGTGGCGGGGCCCGGCCCGGCCCCGTGATTGGCCGCTGGCTGAGGGCAGCGGGGCGGCCTGGAGGCGTCCCGCGCGGGGAGCAGCCAGCGGAGCCTTCCGCGCGCGGCCCCGGCAAGATGCTGCTGTCCCTGGTGCTTCACATGTACTCGATGCGCTGCGTGCTGCCGGCCGCCGTGCTCCTGGGCACTGCCCCCACCTACGTGCTGGCCTGGGGGGCCTGGCGGCTGCTCTCCGCCTTCCTGCCCTCCCGCTTCTACCAGGCGGTGGACGACCGGCTCTACTGCATCTATCAGAGCATGGTGCTCTTCTTCTTCGAGAACTACACCGGCGTGCAGGTGAGGGGCACTGCCCGCCCTCCGCTCCCCTGCGCCGCACCTGCCTGCCCGCTCTCCACCCGGGTCCCCGCTGGGAACCATTCACCCCGCGCCCCGCCCCCCACCCCTGGGTACTTTCGGATCGTTCAGCTCTGCCTGGCAGATCCGGCCCCAAGAACACGTGCCATCACCCTGTCCTCCCACGGCGAGGGAAGTTTCACGTTCTTAGGTAGGGTTTGGTCCGATACTTCCTTGCAGCAGGTACCCCAAGATCGCTAGGAAGCTGTGGTTATGTTGTTCTGAGGCCACAAGTTGGATCATCCGCCCCCCTTTCCCCATCTTTTGTAACTACCTGTCTCGGTGCTTTGCTAAGTAGGTGCACACGAACACTTAAGTAGGGCAAGCAGTTGACAAGTTTTTGGCGTTTGGTCTCAGAAGATTGGTAATGTTTGAAGTCAAAAGGGCGCTTTTAAAAATCGGAGACCTCTTGAAACAGATGACTGTTACTATTTGGACAATAAGTACAACTTTGTTTTGCATTCTTCCCCAGTATAAGTGAAAGCTGGATGAGGAAATTAATACATTTGTTACTGTAGAAGCCTTACCGTAGATAAAATTCTTGCCAACTTATACTAGGCTCAAATGTGTGGCTAATTTTTTGTCTGATGACTTTCTGTTACTTTTTCTGTAGAGATTGGATCTGCAGATTAAATTTGTAAAGAAAGAGAAAAAGAAAAAATGTAGAAGACCCCCTTTAGTTATTTGAAGTCTCTTTTACAAAAATAACAATTGCGAATTTTCCTTTTATTTCCCAATTTGAATGAAAGAGCTTGACTCTTGGTTATTCCTTATATCCGTTTAGTCCTCTTTTTTTCTTTTTTTCTTTTCTTAGTCGGGGTTGGGTTGAAGGGAATGGGATGGCATTGGTTTTGTCTTTTTGTCTTTTTTTTTTTTCCCCTGGAGCAGCTGTTTTCACCCTGTTGTCAACCAGCTACTATTTTCAGGTTGCAGTTGCACTGCTGTGGATCCCTGATGACTCTGAGTTTGCCCCAGTTGGAGGTTGTTTGGGGGAAGGGAAGTAGGAGAAGCCAGGGCCTACATTTAAACCGGTATCTGTAAGCGCTTCCTAGAAAAGAAAGATTGCTTTTCCAGATCATGGTTTCCTGTTAATTGACTTTTAAAATGGGCTTCATTTAAAATTTTCACTAATTCAGACCAATCGTTTTCCCCCCTTTGCTCTTATTTCACCGCCTTTGTCTAAATGTATGGTTTTGTCATGATTAAATATTTAATTTCACATCAGATGACAACTGACCTGGACTAGGATATAGACAGAACATAGGACAAAGTCAGTTACCTTTTAGGAAAATAGTACTACCTCTGGTGGATTATTTCATTTTTGTTCAAAGAATATAGCGTGTTCCATGCAATATAATGTATAATATACCAGTGAAGTACTATGTGTTTAGCAAGTTTCTTATTTTAAAAATGATTGTAAAATTTCAGTGTTTCTAAATTGTATGTCTTACCTTATACCCTGTTCAGTGTAGACCTCCAGTTTAATTTTTGAGTTCTCAGCACATGGTTTTTAAAAAAATTGAATCTGTTGATCGTCAGTGGACAGTCAGTTCCAGAATTCCTAACAAACTTTAAAGAACACACATTAAATAAAACTTTGAATTACACTTGAGGGCCATCAGATATCCTTTTATAAATGCATGAATGACAATATCCAGGATAATAAAGGAAAGGGCATTTATCTATAAGGACATTCTGTCACCTTATTCTTAGTTTTACTTACTAGTTTTCATCAGTGACTTTGTCATTGTAAAGTTTTGATTAACATTTTGTCTTGTTTTTCTTATTTTGCTAGGGGACTTTTTTTTTTCTTGAATTGTTTTTCACCTCTAATTGGCAAAGAACAGAGATGATCCTCATCTTTGTTCTGTATAAAAGAATGTTGATTCATTTCTGAAGAAGTGCTAGTAATTTAAGTTTTTGGACGAAAGGAAGTTCACCATTAAATTATATACATTGTAGAGTTGTATTTAAATTATCGGTTTTTCCACCCCCTTCCATTTGGTGACCAACAGTTTGATCTCTGTATTTATGGGTTTGTTTCTTTTTTGTTTGTTTTGTTTTTTAGATAACACATATAAAGTGAAACCGAACGGTATTTGTCTGACTTATTTCACTTAGCATAATACCTTCTAGATCCAACCATGTTGTCTCTGATGCCAAAATCATTCCTTTTTATGACTGGGTGATATTCCAGTGCGTGTGTGTGTGTGTGTGTGTGTGTTTGTGTTTGTGTTTGTGTAGCACGTCGTCTTCATCTGTCAGTGGACACTTAAGTTGCTTCCATATCTCAGCTATTGTGAACAATGCTGCAATAAACACAGGGGTACATGTATATCTTTTTGATTAGTGTTTTTGTTTTCTTGGGGTAAATACCCAATAGTGGAATTACTGGATCAGGTAGCATTTCTATTTTCAATTTTTTGAGGAACCTCCTCAGTGGCTGCACCAATTTACGTTTCCACCAGCAGTGCATGAGGTTTCCCTTTTCTCCACATCCTTGCTAAATGTCTTTCTGATACTAACCATTCTGACAGGTGTAAGGTGATAACTTATGGTTTTGATTTGCATTTGCCTGCTGATTAGTGATGTTGAACATAAATTAGAATTTTTTTAAATGGACTTTTTAATGCTTTTTAATTCTAGGTTTTAAAAAAGAAATGGCTCATGGTAGTGTAACAGAATATTTTTTTATGTATAGAATTTTTAAGCTGAAGAGAAGTAGGTCCATGAAGTTGGTGATCTGTGTTTGGCAGGTAAGCCAGTTCAGCATGTATACTTGAATGTTCCATTGGATTCTAGCTAAATATCTGTTCTTTCCTATTTCCACTACTTTATTTTCACACACATTTTTGACACAGGAGAGCATTTCAATCACTGTTGCTAAAATTTTCGTTTATAATTTATTCTTTTAGGTTCTAGAATTTTATTAGTACTGAAACAAAAAAGGGTACCTTTACCATTTACTTTGGAATAAGCAATAAGGATTTTAAAAGTCTCATTTATCTCACTTAATTTGAGATCCATTGAAAATCAACACAAACCTCTTTATTATTTTGGGGCACACGGATTCAAATAGCTGTATTTCTTTTCTGTTGCTGCCATAACAAATCACCTCAAATTTAGTGGCTTAAAACAAGAGAAATTTATTCTTACAGTTCTAGAGGCCAAATGTCTGAAATCAAGGTGTTTGTTGGCCTATACTCCGTCTTGAGGCTCTAGGGCAGTCTTTTCTTTGGCTCTTTCAGCTTCCAGTGGCTGTGGGCATTCCTTGACTTGTAGCTATATAATCCACAATCTGCCTCCGTGATCTCATTTCCTCCTCCTCTTCTGCCTATGTCGGATCTCCCTCTGCCTTTCTTTTATAAGGACACTTGTCATTGGGTTTAGGGCCCACTCAGATAATCCAGGATGAGCTCCCCAAATCAGAATCCTTAGCCCAAGACCCTTTTCCCAAGTAAGGTCACATTTATAGGTTATAGGCTTAAGACATGGACAGTCTTTTTTTTTTTTTTTTTTTTTAAAGATTTTATTTATTTGAGAGCGAGAATGAGAGACAGCATGAGAGGGAGGAGGGTCAGAGGGAGAAGCAGACTCCCTGCCGAGCAGGGAGCCCGATGCGGGACTCGATCCCGGGACTCCAGGATCATGACCTGAGCCGAAGGCAGTCGCTTAACCAACTGAGCCACCCAGGCGCCCGACATGGACAGTCTTTTGTGGGGGTCACCATTCAACCTAGTCATAACTTAGTCCGGCTTATTCTTGGAGCTGGAGTTTCAGGAAAACTTGTGGAAAGGTAGAAAGAAAGAGGGGCATTAACTGGCAGAGGCAGCAGTGAGGATTCCTGCAGGATGGACGGTGATGCAGTTACTATAACCTCGAGGTGAGGGGAAATCAGATTTACCATAATTTCTATCCTAGGATGCTGTCCCGAATGTTGAGATTTCTGCATAAACAATCATTGTAATAGTTATGATAGGTAATGAAAAATCTTAACATGTTGTTTTGGAAGCTGTTAAAAGTTAATGTATTTTTTTTCTAAATATCAGAATTCCTTTCTCATTATTTAAAAAAAAAAATTCTCTTTTTCCTCCTTCCAAAGGAATGAACTAAAAACTGATCATTGATATTAGCAGGGCAAAAATATCTAGTGATATAATACATGCCTCCTTATTAACATGTAATAAATATTTTAATCAAATGTTTTTCCTGCTTAAATCCTTCTGTAACACTTGGAATTTACTTTAAAATGTATTTTACATTAATGGCCCTATCTTCTAATTTGCTCTTTCTCAAATGCTAACATGATAGAACAACAAAATGTGGACTTTGAGAGAAGATAAATTTAGTTTTTCAGCTGACCTACTTCAAGTATAAAATAGTTCAAAAAATACTGGAAACAAGATAACAGAATTTAAGCCTAAGATTTTGATTTTTTTTAATATGTTCAGTTAGAATACTCTTAACTTCTCTAATAATTCATACTTTTAATTGAAACATTGTTTCAAGTTCCTTAGGAACAACCAAGGCATTCATATCTGGAGACCATTTATAACTGGTTCTTTCTATAGCACTGTTTCATCAAACATAGTCCTAGACTCTCAGTTAAATTTGTATTCTGTATCTTGTGGTGAGGGCAGCTAAACTATTCGAATAAAATATGTTTATTTAGAATGGGAGAAGGGACCTTACAGGTCCACCTCCTTTTTACCACATCTGGATTCTGTCTGCATTTCTGCTAAAACGTTGCCCGGAGTCTTCTTGAATATCAGTAGTCCTAAAGAGAATATAAATACTTTGTATCCTTAATTTCCTTTTTCTCTGCTTATTTATCATCCATGTGAAGACCTTAAAAGACCTGAGATTACTTCCTTCAGTTTAGCTGGGGCAAGACAGAGCCAGGCAGGTTTGGTTGTGCTTCTGCATGTGTGTGTTTAAGAATGACAACAGCCTTTCATAGAGGAAATTAAACATTTCCCAAATCAAATAGGGTTCCAGTCTAACACATTTTAAGTCTGGCCAGGGAATAGACTTATAGGAAAATTTTAGAAAACTGTAATTAGAACCTTGTTTTTAGGGCACCTGGGTGGCTCAGTCGTTAAGTGTCTGCCTTCGGCTTAGGTCATGATCCCAGGGTGCTGGGATCGAGCCCCGCATCAGGCTCCCTGCTCCGCAGGAAGCCTGCTTCTCCCTCTCCCACTCCCCCTGCTTGTGTTCCCTCTCTCGCTGTGTCTCTCTCTGTCAAATAAATAAAATCTTTAAAAGAAAAAAAGAAGAACCTTGTTTTTATACTTTCTATAAATAAAAATCCCTGATTGAGCAAGCAATTTTTTTGTTTGTTTGCATTAGTGTAAGATTCCTTTTTTTTTTTTTTAAAGATTTTATTTATTTATTTGAGAGAGAGAGAGAATGAGAGACAGAGAGCACGAGAGGGAAGAGGGCAGAGGGAGAAGCAGACCCCCTGCTGAGCAGGGAGCCCGATGCGGGACTCGATCCAGGGACTCCAGGATCATGACCTGAGCCGAAGGCAGTCGCTTAACCAACTGAGCCACCCAGGCGCCCCTAAGATTCCTTTTAATGTCTTATTTTTCTATTTTAAATCACAGATGCAAAAAAACATTCAAACACTGCCAAAATATTTTGAGAAAGTTAAAGTTCCCTCTGCCTACACACACCTTTCCCAGGTATGCAACAGTTTGGTGTGTAACTTTAGATTTCTTCTAAGAGCTTTTAAATAAATGTAAATTGTGGGAAGACTCCTCCAATACATTAACCTCTCGGATGGGTTTTATAGTTGTACCCAATATGTCTGTAACCTATGGGGACGCATCTGTGCTGTTGAGGAAAGGAAAATATGAGTCTATAGACATAATTTAATTTCCCTCTTTCGTGAATTTGTCTGAATTTGTAGAGCTGAATGAACCAAGAGTTGACTCTTCCTAAATGGAATTAGAAGTTAATTTTTCCTTTAATATTTTCTCATTTTATTATGGTTTCTTAAACACGGGTTGATAATGCAATCCAAAACTAAGTAGTAACTTCTAAGGAATCCCTAAAAACTACTCTTCACTCCTTCATTCGTGCAGTATTGGAGTGTGCACCTTGTTCCAGATCCTTAGGTGGACGCTAAAGGATACAGTGAAGAAAACCGTGGGCAAGATCCCTGCCCTTATGGAGCTCACCCTCTAGTGAGACACAGATGGGAACAAGAAAATTAACATGTACTGTGCTCTGTGAAATTGTTAGACTAGTGGTTGAGGAACTTTGCCCAAACTAGTGACATTTGCATGGAGCTCTGAAAAGGGGCCAATCGGGGAGGATTTGTAGTAATCCAGGCAAGAAATGGTGGTCAGACTTGTGGACAGAGTGGACATGGAGAGGATGTAAAGATTCCCAGATCTATTTTCGAAGTAGCTGATAGGGCTTTGTGGACAGGATGTGCAAGAGAAAGGAGAGGAAGGGTTCCGTAACAAACTTGGTGTTGAGTGCGAGCTGACTGTGCCAGGTGTTCTAGCATGTCAGTCCTGTCATTCTGACCACGTAGGCACGCCTCTTCCCATTTTACCGATGAGAACTGAGGCACCTGTAGTTCACACTTGTAGTAGGTAAGGCAGGATTCAGTACAAGGCACTCTGGCTTCAGGATCCATTTTCTGAAGATGCTTTGCTCGATGGTGTGGTTATGTTGGTTGAAATGAGATCCCTGCTCTTAGTTTATTCATACTAGGAAAAATAGGGACAAACAATTCCAGTAGAGGATAATACTGAAATTGGAGTGTTTGTGTTTGTTAGCTTTGTGACACAAAGATAAAATAACTTTGCCTGGGTTCTTTAAGAAGGCTGTATGAGGTGCTTCGAATCTTTACTTCAAACGGGAGTGAGTATTGTGGTATGTTTAGGAAAAAGAGGCCCTCAGTGGATAACTGAATGAAAGTGAAGACTCCTAAGTGTGGCCTTCAAAGCTGTCTAAATTTTGCCCTGGCCAATTTTTCCATTTATTGGTTTCACTGTAGCCCAACTGCTGCTTCCTCCCCAGTCTCCCAAATCACCAGGGTATTTTCAAGCATGTGCCTTTGGACTCTTCTCTGTATGCTTTCTTCCAGCTGAAGCCTCATCTTTCCCTCACCCGCTCTCGGTGTCAGCATCACACATGTAATTAACACAGGAAATATTAACATAACATTAGCATCTTTTAATGCCGGTATTGACCGCTCTACAAGATTGTAACCTTGTGGAGATAGCAATAAAGGGGAGAATAACTTAATTTTCCCCTTTTAATAAAAGGGCAGAGTACAGGGGATACTGATCTGGTGTCTGTGGAAATGTAGATGAATCTCACTTTTAACTGGGATGGGTCCTTGACTGAGCTTACTGGTTGACAGGTTTTGATTTAATGGAGACTACTGGTCTAGTGAGTCTAATTGTATTCTTTACTTAAATAGATAAAGGGGAAAGAAACATGAACTGTACGCTCAGAAGTAAGACTGAGAAAGAATAAGGTCAGAGACCTTATAAAGAGGACATTCTGCAATAGCCAGCGATATAGAGAAACCTTTGTTTGCTTGTCAATAAAAACCTGTACTTCTCGCTACTTTTGAACCTACGCAGCTCTCTAAGGCTTATTTTGTTCCCCCTTTCTCTGTGGGAACTAGCAGTGGAAACCCCAAATAAGCAAGTGTTGCTTGGGTATTTTAGAGGACTGTATGCGTGTGGAAGTGGTATTTGGAAAACAACTTTATTCTGCCTGGCCTCCAGGTGGGGATTTCAGAACCAAAAAGAAACCAGGGGGTGATACCTGGAAAGGAGCGTCACCTAAAGTGCTAACCACATGCTAGGTACTCATGTTTTATTTTATTTATTTTATTTTTTTTGAAGATTTTATTTATTTGAGAGAGAGACAGAGCATGAGCGTAAGCAGGGGGGAGGAGGCAGAAGGCGAAGCAGACTCCATGCTGAGCAGGGAGCCCAACTCAGGGCTCAATCCCAGGACCCCAAGATCATGAACTGAGCCGAAGGCAGGTGCTTAACCGACTGAGCCACCAGGGTGCCCCTAGGCACTCATGTTTTAGAATGAGAAAATAGTCTCTCAACACACAGCTTAGCAGTGTAGAAAGAAGTCAGTTTAAAACAAAAAGCGTGTATGAAGTAAGTTATAAAAGAAAGAAAAGAATCAAGAGTCATGGGAATACAGGAGCAATGCAGCTGAGTCCTAGCCTTGCTTCACTGTAGGGAGCTTGTGCGGCTCAGCATGGGTGTGTGGAAGGTAGAGCCCGGGTAGTGAATGTCAGTTGCTCTTCCTGGCTTAGGTATTGCTTTGTTCCCTGTCTGCATTTGCATTTCTGGAGGAAAATTTTTTATGTCTACTTAATTTTTTCTCATGAGTTTCTTATCTCCTTCGTCTTCAGACTGAAAAAATCACATAAGCTTCTTTTTTTTTTTTTGACACAGAGAGATAACAGGAGCAGGAACACAAGCAGGGGGAGTGGGAGAGGGAGAAGCAGGCTTCCCGTGGAACAGGGAGCCCGACGTGGGGCTCGATCCCAGGACCCTGGGATCATGACCTGAGCCGAAGGCAGATGCTTAATGACTGAGCCACTCAGGTGCCCCCACACAAGCTTCTAATATATGGGAAGGTTTCTCATTCAAAGTTCTTATTTCGAATTTTTGCCGAGAATAGTTTTATAGCATTCGAAAGAGTTTCGGATCTTGGTGTGAGAAACCGGAGTGTAATTCCTAGCTCTCTGCCATAGTATGTGTCAACTTGAATAAGCTTCTCAGCTCAGTATTCTCCTCCTTCAGTGGAATACTTACTGTCATGCTGTTTTGAAGACTAAATGAGATACCATGCGAAACTGCGCTCAGTGACTGGCATGTCGTAGGTGCTCAGCAAAACACCCTGTAGAATAAGGACGGTACCAAGGGACACACATGAAGAATGTATAAGAAAGCTTTGTGATTTGTAAGGTTCCTTTTAAATGTTGCATGATCATTATTTTAGCATACTGCTTATTAGACATGACTATGTTTCTACTTTGATCTTGGTTCAGAGGGCATTGTAATTTTCCTATTCAATGAAGTGTTGCTTGAGATTGGGCAGAAAAAGACCATCGTGTTTGTATGCATTACAGTAGAAATCTTTTACTGGTTAACTCGTGATATATTTCACTGGCCTAGAAATACATTTAAAAATTCATTTCAAATGATTATAAACATCATAAAGTGTAAATTATATATGTAATCTTATTAAAACAATTTATAGCTGCATTTCTGTGTAATCAGACGTTTTTTTTCCTCTTACCCATTAATCACTTAACACAGTTGTGAACAAAAAATTTCACTCTATTGGACAATAATAATAACAGCAGCTAACTTTTGGGGGGATGCTTACTATGTTCAAGGCATTGTGTGAAGTAGTTTACCTCATCTCATTAATTAGGAGTAGTTGCTGTTAGGACATTCATTTTACATGTAAAGAAATAGATGTGGAGAGGTAAGGGACTTTGCTCAATTTCACACAATTACTAAGGTGATAGACTAGGATTCAAATCCAAGTCTTAATTCAAATCAAATACTTTAACCTGTGCTCTTAGTGACTATTATGTTGCAGTGTAGAGGAAGAAAAACTTTTCCTCTATTCTCTTAGGTTCATAGCTGAGGTCTGCAAATTAAACTGACAAGAGTCAGATTAACAGCAGAAAAGACATACATATTTTACTGATGTTAATATTTTTACATGCATTGGTGCCTCACAGAAAAGAAGTGAAAATCAAAAGAAGTGAATAGACTCAGTTTGAGGGGTTTATACGTCATTTTAAAAAAGGGCAGTAACTTCTGGAAACATGACTAGACAGAGAAAGGGCTTTGTGCCGTTAGGGCTGGTAAATTGTGGGCATGTCACTAGGGAATGTGTGATAGGTAAGGGTGGTTTAGTAAGGTTTGCTGTGCAGACTCTTCTCGTGCTATCGCTGGTCTTTCTGGCATTCTAGAAGGGAACACCTTTAGGAATGGGTATTAACATCACCCTTACAAAGGGAAGCTTATGACTTTGGCAGAAAGGGGGAGGCCAGAAAGGTCTTCCTGTGTCTGATGTTTCTCACTTTCTTCACCTCAAAATATCCTTATGCCAATGTGGCATGTTTTGGGGTAGCATACTCTGGTCGCCCTCAACAGAGTCTATATTAAGGGGAGTGAAAAAGTTTTTAAAAAAATATTTCATTTTGCATACTGAAAGGAAATGGATATTATTGAGATAAATGAAGAATCTGTGTTTTTTTTTTTTCTCACAAAAAAAGAATGGTGTACATTTATGTCCTGGTGGTATTATTAGATACTCTACTACGTTAAACACGTGATCACTGTAGATTCCATTTTACTCCCTTTTTTCAGGATACAAAAGAGTCTTTAGGTTGTTTACATATCATGGGAGAAAATTAAAAACAATATAAAGATATGGTCAAGGTGAGGTGAAAGAATTCTACATCTACATCCAGGCCACCTTCTTTTTTTTTTTTTTATAAAGATTTTATTTATTTATTCATGAGAGACAGAGGCAGAGGGAGAAGCAGGCTCCCCGCGGAGCAGAGAGCCCGATGCGGGACTTGATCCCAGGACCCTGGGATCATGACCTGAGCCGAAGGCAGACGCTTAACCGACTGAGCCACCCAGGTGTCCCCAGGCCGCCTTCTGATAGCCGGTTTGTGCAAGTTAAACAAGTTTGTTTGACTAAAGCAGAAGAGTAACTAGAGGATCAGTTGCAATGAAGATAATTATTCAAAGAGCATTTTTATTGTCCCCTTCTGAATTAATGAAAAGGAAAAATTGTTCTTTTTTCTATAGGGACTTTATTTTTTTTTTTCAAGATTTTATTTATTTATTTGACAGAGCACGCATACACAAGCAGGGGAGTGGCAGGTAGAGGGAGAAGGAGAAGCAGGCTCCCCACTGAGCAGGGAGCCCAACATGCGGCTCCATCCCAGGACCCTGGGATCATGACCTGAGCCGAAGGCAGACGCCTAACTGACTGAGCCACCCAGGCGCCCCTCTATAGAGACTTTAGATGAGCTTTTAAAAAATGGATGAGCTAAAATCAAACAGTTATGATGAACCTAAAATTAAAGAATTAGGAAGAACAAAAAAAGCCATGTTTTTCATGTGCCTTGTTTTGAAGGAACAAATTACCTGCAAAAGACCTGATTAATGTGATTCAAAATACATGTACTAGAAGATTCACAGAATGCCTTAAGTCACTGGTGCATTTAAAGTGTTTTACTTACGTTTATTCCAAAACCTTTTACTGCTGAAACTGAGATCTAGCTTTATCTACTTGTGAAAAATAAAAGTGCAGCTTAATGATTCAGTAAACTTGTGCTGAAAACCATCTGAGTTCTGGGCTCTGGGGGTAGAAAAATGATGAAGACCCTGCCACAGAAGAGCTTATGAGCCCCCCCACACACGCACACAGGTGACTTACAAATAAATATGCACAATTTGTGGTTGAAGCTCCCATAGGAGTGTGAACGGGGTTTGTTCCAGGGCAAAAGGGGGGTGTGATTAATCCTGGGCTCTGGGTTAGGAGGTGGGAAAGCTTTGGAGAAAAGGTAAATGCATGCTGAGGATGAGCGGATTTAAGATGATTACAATGAGACAGTGCTGGTAGGCTTATAGGTCATCACATAATTGTCGGGGAGGAAGACCTTCCTCTGCCCTGTGGTCCTTCTAGCTGGACCTAGAATCGAATTGCCATGAGACAGATCAACAGGAGATAACCAAATTTAATAGGTGTATGTATGGGGACGCCACACACACATGAGATTCCAAAGATAGTGAGTCAATGGAAAGCTTACCTGAGCTAAAGAGGGGGAGAGGGGTTTAGGATACAAGAAGAAGGCTGTTGGCAAGAAGGTGAAAGGAGGTGCCCTATTATGCAGATCAGTTTCTTAGGTAAAGGGGAGTCTATTTAGAGCTCTCTTCCTGGAACAGGCTCTCCTTTTCTGTGCAAATTTAGGCCTTTGAGAGCCAGGCAGATAGCTTTTCCTGCATCTGCTGGGTTTTGATTACTTTTAACTTAATCTTTATACCAAAGTGGCCCATCTAGGGGCAGCCTGCCCTTGGTCCCTACATAATCATTTAATAATTTATATGTATAGGTATTTTGTAAGTTCTTAGGAACTTTTTTTTTGATTTAGATACTACAGCTATCTAACCATATATTTGTTAATAAGGTAGTAATAACTGTTAATAACTGTTAAATACTTAGCTGTTAAGTATTTTCAGAATCTGCATTTCTTCCCCTCCTTGTTAGTAAATTTAAAAACTTTCCACTTAAATGAATGAAAGAAATCTGACAGTTTTAAATTAGAATGAAATGTTTTCTTCGAAATCTTGGAAATAAACCAAGTGAAGGGCCTTAAAACTGCATGTATTTGATACCTAAAATTGTAATTATGCATTCCTTTCTTTGGTTAATCAACATTAATTCAAAGTACTTAATGATTTGCAATTATTACAGTAAGATTTGTAGTTCATAATTTCATGTACTTCGCTTTTAGATCTTTTCAGGTTTTAACTATGAAAAGCTACTCTTTTCTAACTTATTTCTGTGGAATTCCAACCAATTTATAGTGGCAAATGAAAAAATTTAAATAGGCAGTCAGCCCAAATATTTACTTTAAGATAACTAAATTATGTTTTGTGAAAGGCTTACCCTCTTTTTTTCCCCATCTTCTTGCATTTTATTTGGAAATACCTTTTATTTCAGCGAGATACTATGCATATTGAAGAATAACTTTAGAAGTATGAAAGATGTAGGTATACATTTTCCCTTCAGTGGCTATGAATTAGGGTTTTTTCCTTCAGAGTGATCTAACAGTAGAACTATGTTTTCTCCTTCTGTTTTGCCCAATTAAATTCACTACTTACTTTCTCTAGATACCACAGAGGCCACTTTTAGGCAGCAGGCTTCAGCAGTGGAAACGTGAGCAAGGGAAAAGGGCCCACAGGGACCCCTGAGCTGAATGCCAACAGGCTCATTAAGTGACCCACCTGCAAGTGGCTATAGGTCATCACCTATCAGTGGGCTGCTTACAACCAGGCGAATTCCGTATGTTCCCAGCCCTGTTACTACAGCCCCTCACCCCGCCTAGGTAGACAGTCTCTCCTGGCCGTCCTTCCTGCTCCTGTCTTGCAGCGTATTCAGTAAACTTCTGTTTCCTTCATTCTGCCTTGGGTGATTTTTTTCACAGCCTGTGCTGCTGGTCCCATCCAGTCGGAACACGCCAGAACTACCACAATCAAACTAAAAAAAAAAAAAAATGCCTTTTAATAACTTGTCTGTTATCTGCCTTCAAAGGCTGCAGCCTGGCAGTCTATTAATCAAGCTCAGAGCAGGAGAGGACAGGGAGAGCCTCTTCTTGGACAGCTTGGGGGCAGGCAGGTCTCCAAAGAGTGCTAATCAGGTTGAATCAATTAAATCGAAACCTTTAAATGTGATGCCCCATCCAGGGAACTTAAACCCCAAAACAGAAGGTTGGTGGCTGCAGTATTGTCAGCACAGTGCGTTGTACCCATGCTGGGAAGCAGTTCCTGCTTATTGGCCAGAGAATGGGGATCGTTCACAAGCAAGAACTCCTCTTTTAACCCTGCATAGATCAAACTGTTGGTTTAGGGTTTGGTTTTGTTTTTTGGCACTGATAGACTTTATTAATAAAAAATTGAGCAAATATGTAAACACATATTACATGTATAGCACGGTATAGTTTTCTGGGGAAGAGCACAGGAACCTCAGTCTGCGTCCCTGATCTCCGCAATGTTATGTGCTCTAGTTCCACTTTTCTACAGAGATGCTGAGTTGACATCATTTTCTTCTGTTGTGAAGATGTTAACGAAGAGTGTTGTGACCAAAAGATCTGTGTGGACATCTAAAAACATAGATCTAAAAACCCTTAGTTAATTCTTAATCTTGCATAACCCATGATGACAAGATACTGAGAGAGAGACAAAAATGCCCTGAATAATATAAAAAAACAAAACAGTTAGCAGTCCTTTCCTTTAAAGTCTTTAAAAATATACTTTTAATTTCTCAATTTTGTGAAATATTTAAGACAGAACTACAGACTCATAATGAACACCTGTGCACCCACCATCCCGTTTAAGAAATAAAACATGACTGATGAACACAGTGAGTTGTGCAAGACTGTTGAATCGCAGATCTGTACCTCTGAAACAAATAATACATTATATGTTAAAAAAAAAGAAGAAGAAGATAGCAGGAGGGGAAGAATGAAGGGGCGGAAATCAGAGGGGGAGATGAACCATGAGAGATGATGGACTCTGAAAAACAAACAGGGTTCTAGAGGGGAGGGGGGCGGGGGGGTGGGTTAGCCTGGTGATGGGTGTTAAGGAGGGCATGTTCTGCACGGAGCACTGGGTGTTATACGCAAACAATGAATCATGGATCACCACATCAGAAACTAATCAGGTACTGTATGGAGACTAACATAACATAATAATAAAAAAAATTAATTAAAAAAAAAAATGACTGCTAGAGTTGGAACCGCCATGTGCAGCTCGCATGTTGCATCCCGCCCGCCCGCCCCAGTCCTGGAAGTCACCTATATCCTGAACTTTCTCTGGTTTTTTCTTGTTTTTTTTTTTCTAATTTTTCTAATTTTATTTATTTTTTTAAGGAAGCCCTATGCCCATCAAGAGTCACGCGCTCCACCGACTGAGCCAGCCGGGCGTCCCAGGGAACTTTCTCTATTCTTTACAGAGATATAGAGAATCCTAATCGTGAGCCAGGTTTCCCTGTTACTTACAAAATAAAGTTTTAATCTTCAGTTTGGTATTCAAAAGACTTTTCCCATTCTGGTCCAGATCTCCCTGGGGTCCTTGCTCCAGCTCACCAGTCCTGCATGCAGCCGTTTGACTCGAAAGTGCTGGGGGTGCCTCCACGGGCCCCAGACACCTCAGACACCACCACTCCATTTCTTTGTCCACCTTTTCGTGAATGTCCTTCCTTCATCTCATCTGCCGAAACCACACCTAACGACGCTGCTTCTGCTCTTCAGTCGACAGTTCTCTGATCTAAAATGTGCCGTCTTTTCATAATGTTTGTGTTACGTCTTCCTGTCACTGTATTACACGGCTGTCTCTTCCACTACACTGCGGGCTTTTTGAAGGAAGATGTATCTTACAGAAAAAGCTTCAGATACTATAAGCAGTAAATAAATGCTTGTTGTGTTTTTCTCATGAGGGTGTTGATCATTCTGTTTCACTTTATAACCATTAACCTGCCCTCCACTTAACTACTTTATACACATGTGCCATTTATGGTCTCTGATGCTGCTAAGAGAAATCTAACTTTTGTTAATCATGGGTGGAAATATTCATGACTTTGTCGATTTTTTGACAGTGTCCTGTTCTGTTTGTTACAGTAGTGCATGTTTTGAAATATTAATGTTTCCTTTTGTTTTATCTTTTAGATATTGCTATATGGAGATTTGCCAAAAAATAAAGAAAATATAATATATTTAGCAAATCATCAAAGCACAGGTTTGTATTTCATTTGCATGAAATTTAGGTTTTCTACAGAAAGTAGATGGGCATTCAAAATCATGTTTTTATTTATTTAAATGAAAAATTTTTTGGTTTTTGTTAAAACATGAATTTTCAATGCAGATATTGTATCGTGACCTTGTGTTTTTGTGATTTTACCTTTTTGGAAAGTCAGGCATAGGAAAACTATGAATTTTCCCAAATTTACCTTTCTCCCTCTGATGGGTGTAAATGAGGCATTTTCTTTCATTTATTTTGTTTCTTTGAATAGTTTTTTAAATAAATTATGCATTCTTCCTTTTGTAAGTTCTGTTCCTGGAAGTAAAATTGGGTCAAAGTATGTACACGTTTTACGTTTTTGATTGTTAAGCAGAAAGGTGATGCTAATAAGTGACTACCCCTTCCCTAAAGGCAGTATTAATTTCTAATGTCTGCAGTTCCTTTGGCCTCATCAAATGTTTTAGTTTAATTATAGCTTGCTGTTCTGTCAGAAGACTCTGGTCTTCAATTACAGTGCAGTATATATTTTAAAGCACTTTAAAAAAAAACTTTTTATTTTGAAATAATTATAGATTCTCGAGAATTTGCAAAAATAGTATATGGAGTCCCGTGACCTCTTAGTCAATTTTCCCCCAATGATGACATGTTATATAGCTGTTGTACAGTATCAAAGCCCAAGAAATTGACATTGGTTAAGGTACTTTTTAGTTCTACAGATAATTCAGTCCAGAGGAAGATCCTACTTCATATTTTTTCAAACCTATAACTGCCTTTGATGCACATTTCCTAAATTCCATTTTTCTGACTTTAAGAAATGTACTACCCAGAAGTTCAAAGCTAAAAACAACCTGAGGGATTATAGGATACTGGAAAAATCACTTAAGCCTATGGCTGTTCTTTATCTTCCTCCTGTCAACTGTGTCTCTTCATGATTTTGTTGGTTTTACTACTACTTGTACCATGGGTAAGGTAAAGAAAGTAAAAGAAATTTTTCTCAATTTAGCTTATTAATGATTACATTCAGTTTTATGGCACAAGAGTTGATTTTACAAAGGGTTGATAGGAATTTTGATGTATCTGTGTATTTCCCTGACTTCATGAATGTGACTGGCTTGGACAATTTAATTACATTTGACTTCAGCAAAGCAAGCAGCCTGATTGGGCCAGTGTCTGCTTCTAGCGCTGGCCGGTAGAGCAGCCTTTCTTCTTCTGGATTTTGACTGTTTCTGCAGACACAACGGGTCTTTACTACTAACAGAGTCCTGCTGCTTGTTCTGTTGCTGACGGCGTATTTCTACCAGGCTTCCGGTATCCAAATGTAAAGGATTTATGGGTCCAGGGTAGGCAATGGCTCATGACAACCCAAATTTCCTTTATATTGACCCATTGGTTCATTTTATTAAAGTTTTTTTATGTGTTTAAAGAGGATTCTCTCTTAAAATTCCTTGTTCGGGTTCCCTGCCAACTTCCTTTTTGCCAGATTTCAGTGTGAAATAGTTGTATTAACAGAGCTGTGGAACTAGCGTGAATGTGTGGAGTAAGTACTCCCCACGCTCCTAGAGGCGGTGGTGATAACACCAGCAATAAAATGAGACCCACCGCCATCACTGGTGTGCTTACTACCTGTTGGCCTTTATATACATTACTTCAGAGTGAGGACTTGGCGGGAAACATTTGGAAGAAAACAGTTTTGTTTCCTACTTGTGTGTTTAGAACTAGAAGGTAATATGGGAAGTATGAGCTCCAAAGTCAGCCCACAACTGACCTGAAAAAAGTCCCACTTCTCAGGTCAGAGAGCCATTTCCTCGTGCCTTTATCTGACCCCTCAGGGCCTGAGACTTTCTGCTACCACGTCCTGTACCAGTTAGCCTTCGGGATTTGAGAAAGCTACTTTTTTTCAATGCCTTTTAAAAAACCCATAACCTAGGAACATAACTAGATAGTGATTTTTAAATTACTTCAGAATTGCAGGTTTTAGTCAGAATATGATAGATTATGCCCAGAGATATGGGCACATACAAATTTGTGTATAGTTTTAGGTTCAAGAGACCCCTGAAGCTTATCCATGGTCATGGGTCATTGGCCGGTGGGGTCTGGGTACCCTTTTCTTAAGACCCTTCTGAGATATATTAAGAACCACAAATTAGTATCTAAAAATGTAATTAGCAGAAAGAATATTTCAAAGACTGCTGTTCAACATGGACTGTCTGGTTTGCCCTCTACTAGGCCTGCCAGAATACGAGTCTCTTCTGGGCCTCACGTTCCAGACAATTGACGTTTTAATTAGTATCTCTTCTCTGGTGTTTTCACTTGATGTGTCCTTGCTGTCTCTGTATTCTTAGTCTCTTAACTTATTTCTCTGCCGAGAGGTTGTACTGGCTCTTATTCCTTCCTCTCGGCCTTTTTAAATACCTGCTTTTGACACTGTTTACCTTGACCTCAGGAAATGCACCCTTTTCTTGGTTTCAGTGATATTTGCCTCGACTAACAAAATATGTGGTGAGTAGATTATCATAAAAAGGTGTGGGCTTTGCCGTCAGACCCTGGCTCATCTGCTCTTCAGCAGTGGGCTGTGTGACAGTGGGCAAATCACTTAGCTTCTCTTAGCCTTGTTCATAAGGTGTGAGAATGTCTACTGCTCAGGGTTTTTAGGCAATTTCCATAGGCTAGCTCCTAGTCTCTCAGCGTGCCTGGTTTATGGGGGGCATTTAACAGCAGGGGGGGTGGTGGTGGTGGTGACGATGATGGCAGCTAGCCAGGAGCAGGCGGTGCTGGGTCCATGCTAGACAAGTGCTTCCTGCCCAGGATCTCCGTTACGCTATGCAGTACCCTTGTGACTTAGGGACTGTTGTTACATAATAACATAGATGAGAAAAGCCTCGCTTTTCTTGCTGGCTCTCCTCTCTTCAGAGGTCACAGGAACAATGACACTGCTGTGGCCGTGTGAATAGTTACTGTAAAGGTACATATTCCCATCTCTGCTGTCAGCAACCCAGCTGTAGTCTAGCGTCTCCTAGCAGAAACCTAGTTGAGAATAAACAGGAAAAGTAAAGGTAATTGAGTAGCAAAAATTGATGGCGCAAAGTCTGGGTCTTTTAGCTACTTAAGTTAGTTCTTAAGCTTTTCCACTAAAATTTGTGCAAGTTTAAGGCCATAGCCCAGGAGAGTTAATACCAACATGACACATTTTACACTTAAAAGTTTTAGAAGATGCATTCTAGCCCATGTGTAGCCATGTTTGTTTCAATATAAAAATGTGTTATTAAAAATTCTTCCAAACTATAAAAAGATAATTGTTCCAGGAAAAGATACCATATCTTGTTTTTAGCCTTGTACCCCAAATATGTTCCAGATGTACATTTAGTTCTCACAATTTATTTACATTAGGTACAGTTATTATAAGGTGGATCATTTGCCTGCCAAAACATAATCAGAAAGAGCTGTGTTTATCAGTATTGTTGAGGTGATTTGAATGAGAAGGAAGGGGCTAGGGAGATGGCTTCCAGCGGAAGTCACATACTTGAGAGTAAAGAGATAGTGGATCATTCTGTAGCGTCGGTGTCTCCAGCAGGCAGACACAGCTTCTAGGGATCCCTGGTTGTAGGAGAGTATCTGCATCACTCTACTTAAAAGGAGTTGTCATAGAATGAATTTGTGTAATTATAACTTAAGTCATCAAGAAAGAACTTGTGAATGATAAAGATTAAGAAGAGATTTCAATAATTGATAACATGATTTTTCACAAGAATAATTTTTAGTGTTTAACTGGCTAAGTTGTCTTTGGGATAATCTCCCCAGTGTGATGTATTGTCTAAAGGATCTCACACAGCTGTAATCCTGTGGGAAACTGTTCATTTTGGTTTAAACTATTGTTAACTGCTTTAATTTCCAGGCTTTTATTTGCCATAGATTTTATTTTAACATTTTCCCCTCTAATTCAGTCCTTTTGTTCTGGCTTCTATGGCCCTGGATACACACGCGATAGTAAGACTACATTTTTTTTCAGGGATTCTTATCATTTTTTTTTTCCCAAGGATCCCAAACTCCAGTTCAGTTTTCATTGTTATCAGAGAGATGGAGTAGTTTATAGCCATTTGCTTTCAAACCCAAGTCTCTGGTCTTCAAGACTTTTTACTGTTTTCCCGCTTCATTTTGTTTCATTTCCCCTGACTCTTTGGAGCATCTCCCGTTTGCCACCTTCTGCACACGGTTTCTGGTTCTTTGCTTCAGCACAGGCTAGTCCTTCTGTTTGGAATTTCTTCTCTCTTCCTAGAAGTGTTGTTATCAACACACTCATGTCTCATTTTTGCTTTTGCGACCCTTTGATGCTAACATCCCCATGTACGCCCGTTACTGGCCCCCTGGGTACCTGTGCTGTGCTTCTGTAAGGGGCAGGTATCTGGCAGCACAGCCGTGGGCCTCACATCTTTGCGCTGACGTTGTAACCTAGGATCATGTCCTGGAAGGCACCAGGGAAGATGAAGCGTCCTTGCCTTGTGTTGAACATATTAGTATATACACAATATATATGACAGTTTCATTTAACCATTTTTTGCTTATAATTTTATTTTTTTTAGACTAAGTGTTAGAGGCACTTTATTCTTTGTTCATGCTACTTTTGTATCATACGGCGGTTTGTGACTTTTTGCATTTTACCTCTGAAATAAAAAGCCCTTCAAGGAACGCAAAAAGAAAAAAAAAACAACAAAGAATTTTTATAAATGGAATTTGTAACTTTTAAATGTCTACAGTTGATATAATTTTAAAATTCTTCTCATATATCCAAAAGTATATTCCTAGTATAATCTTGTGAAGAGGCTTTTTCTGTTTCTGGGAAAGGAATGCCGGAGTTCACATACAGATCACTTACGCACTAATTGGGTTGTGTCTTTGCAGTTGACTGGATTATTGCTGACATTCTGGCCATCAGGCAGAATGCTCTTGGACATGTACGCTACGTGCTGAAAGATGGGTTAAAGTGGCTTCCGCTATATGGGTGTTATTTTTCTCAGGTAACTTTTTCCATGTTTTCTTCATTATATATGTAGCTTATAAAAATTTTAGATTTGGAAATTTAGCATGCACTTAATATAAATGTATAGGTTGTTTTGTTTATTTTTATGGGTTTAATAATTTATTCCAAACAGAAGTAATTTTACTTGGGCATTTTTAATGGTGTGCATTTATGTACATGTCTGATCACCTAGGTAGTTAAATAGCAAAGATACAAGTGTACAAAAAATAGTCAACTAGGAAAATTTAAAGGCACAGAATCTGACAGATGATTACCTTAAGAAACTAATATTAAAACTTATTTATGATCTGTAAGATATTAAAAAATAGTGTGCTGTAATGCAGAGTGTTGAGCATGAGTGCTAGGCTCATAATAAATATTTAGTATAGGATATTTTCCAGAATGCCGTTAATTTGCTTCTCCAGCATACATTTGGTCAAGCTGCTTATCTGCTCAAAGTGTGTGTTTCTCAACTGTACCATGTGCCAGTTCCCATGCATGGCATTCATGCTCCACTGTGACCTGCCTCCCTGCACCCCACCTTTCTTTTTCTAGCCTGCATCGGTTTCTCCCTCCCTATCCTTCTTTGAGCTGTTGCTTTAGTTCAAGGCAGTATGCTTTCCTCTGCCTCCAAGGCCCAGTTTAGATGCGATTATGAAACCCTTCCTGAGCCTGGCAGTTCCCTCCACCCTGCTTTTGTCTTGGGCTGTCTTTATTATTACACTTACCAGATTCTCTTGATATCTTATTTGTATACATATTTCACTTCCCCACTAATTTTTAAGTTCCTTAAGGAAAGGTACCTGGTCTTCACTTCTGTAGCTTCCATATACCTGGGAAAGAACCCAGGTGTTTTTGAATTAAAAAAGACTTTAAGAAGTTAAATGACAGGTGAGAACTAGTATGTCAAGAGTAGGCATCACGTCCACTACAGCTTGGGGAAATTTTACGTTGTGGTATATGCATGCTGTGGCTTTTAATTCTAAAGAGTCAGTAAAGAATGAATCAGTCCTGTTTGGGCAAACAGTGACATGCCTTCTGTAGAGCACCTTGAGTTTTTCCTCTGCACTCAGGCACGCTGGTTTCTTTTTTTTTTTTTAAAGATTTTATTTATTTATTTGACAGATAGAGAGAGAACACAAGTAGGCAGAGAAGCAGGGAGAGGGAGAAGCAGGCTCCCCGCAGAGCAGGGAGCCCGATGCGGGACTCGATCCCAGGACCCTGGGATCATGACCTGAGCCGAAGGCAGCCGCTTAACCGACTGAGCCACCCAGGCGCCCCCAGGCACGCCGGTTTCTATCTGGAAGGAACCACCACCAGAATGGAAGGCCACCTTGCTTCCTCTCCTCTTTATAGTCTTTATACTGTCCCCTCCTTGCTCCTATCTGTGCATTTCCTTTTACTCATATTCTTGGTTAAGACAAAATCAAGTTCAGCCAGTCAGTTTATTTTACAGATGAGTTCAAATTAGCACAAGCGAGTGCAAATAATATGGTGACTTGATGCGAAGTTTTGGTGAGGTACACTTAACGAAGTCTCATGAAGGATCCATTAATTTGTATGACAGTGCCTGGGTTAGTTGGCTAGGGCTGCCCTAACAAAATACCACAGTCTGGATCTTAAATAACAGACATTTATTTCCCCACAGTTCTAGAGGCTGGAAGTGCCAGATCAATGTGTTATCAGGATTGCTTTTTGCCGAGGCCTCTCTTGTTGGCTTATAGTCGGCTGCCTTCTCCCTCTGTCTCTCCTTTGTGCATATGCCTGTTGGTGTTCTAATCTCCTCTTCTTCTGGATTAGGACCCACGCTAAATAACCTTGTTTAACCTGATTACCTTCTTAAATGCCCCATCTCCAGATATGATCAGGTATTGGGGGTTAGGGCTTCAACATATAAATTTTGGGTGAACACAGTTGAGTTCATAACAGTGCTACCTAAACATCTGTAGTTGGATCAGTCTTAAAAAATCCCTGAAGATCATAAGTATTGTCATTTTAAGGATACTTTTAGTGATTCTACGTCATTGGAAAAATTGAGAGCTAAGAACTATGTTATTGATCGAGTTTTTTATTTTAAAAAATGAAAGCGTTTTTAACTGTCAACAAAACTAAATGTTCATGTATTTTCCTGTACCATGTAGCATGCAGTTTTTATTTCAATTATGTTGAAACCTAAGAGAACTTTCAGTTAAATGTTTATTAGATGCTAATATTTGAATGTATTAAATATAGTTTAATTCCTAAAATGTAATTTTATTCTTTTGGGGAGTAAAGTTACCTTTTTGATGACTGGCCATTTGATATTTTAATAGTAAATACTTTCCCTCCCCCTTTTTTTTTTATGTGACAGCATGGAGGGATCTATGTAAAGCGAAGTGCCAAATTTAATGAAAAGGACATGAGAAACAAGCTGCAGAGCTACATGAACGCAGGAACTCCAGTAAGATCATGCTCCTTTTTATTATTTTCCTTATCAATTCTCAGTTTTTAAGAACTAAATTAGAACTTAAGAATTGTGTTGAAAATGTATTATTCCATGGGTAATAAATGATTGAGAGTTGAGGCAGTAAAAACCGTCTACATATAGGTGAGCGGCTGTTTTTGGCCATCAGGAAGAGGCTGCAGACTCTTCAGTCCTTTGCTGGTGGTAAGGTCCTCCGAACGAGCAACAAGAACGGTGGGTGACTGTGGTCTGTCAATGGAAGTCCAAACCACACCTGCGACTTGCACTTCAGCTACTAATTGCTTATTTTCAGGATCACATGTAGTTTGAAAAGAAACAAATTTTCTTTGTGTCCCTGTAAATTTGGATTGCTTGTATACATTGTTATTTGAAAAGTCAAAAAAAGTATGAATATCTGCAAATGAAGAATCATTCAGTGTAAATACTGTCTGATAAAACTTTGTTCCCTAAAAAAGGAATCTCAGGATTCTCTTCAAAGAATGCTGACTGCTGCCCAGGGGCTTTCCCCCCAGCTCCCCGTGAGGGCAGAGCACCCTGATCGCAGCGACCGCTTGAGCTTTGGTCACCGGTGCTCAGGCACTTAGCTCACGGCTACAAGTTTTGGTTTTTTTCCTCCCTCATCTTCTCTCTCCTCTTCCTCCCTCTTGTTTTCTCTCTGCCTTCCTTTTTCTTTTCCTCTCCTCGCCAGGGCTCATAGGTAGCAGCCAGAACTCATATTTAAAGATGAGTTTTCCTCAGTCAGCTGATGAAGTGCCCTAATGTTCAAGATTTTTGCTTATGAACCTTGTCTAGTTGTTTTGACATTGTGAAATTGTGTTCTGTTTGGGGATGACCTGGCGTAGAATGTAGTGCCCCTTTATCCTGTTACTACTTACCCTTGAGAACAAAGTGTAGCTTTTTGAAAGGTCTGTTTACTCTGAAAAATTTGGCATACTGGGCAGAATGGGGGCCGTTGTTTATAGATCTCCATAAGATAGAAGAGATTGGCAATATGTATATTTGCTGTCTTTTCAAAAAATAATTTAAAATTTCAGCATTGACTTACACATTAAAGAGTCCATCCTGCTTCTCCCCTCTAGCTATGCGTCATCCCAGGTAGGGGAGCTGCCCTGAGGTTTCTTGGGTATTCTATAGACATTGTCTATGCCAAACAGATGCGTTCAGTCCCCTCTTTCCATGATTTCAGTGTTCTTTTTTTTTTTTTTTTTTTTTTTTTTTTTTTTTTTTTTTTTTTTTTT